>NW_004444231.1:690898-726381 GCF_000243295.1 Trichechus manatus latirostris | reverse complement strand
GGGGGGCGGGGGAGGGGCTTCGGCTGCGCCTCTGCTCTGGAGGCTTCACCAATCAGCGTGCAGCAGAGCTGTAAAGGACGGCAACAAAAGCCAATCAGCGAATCTTCTCTCTTCCGGCACACGCACTCCCGCCACCCAGGTCGCGGCCGTTACTGGTGGCGCGCGCGGGGACTCAAAGTAGGTGAGTTCTGGGGGCCTCGCCCCCGGCTTCCCGGGGTGCCATTTTCGTTTCCCCGGAGGGCGAGAGGGGCGTGCCTTGGGAGCGACTGGGCGGAGACGATTCGGAATTTGCTTCGGGGATTATGATGTTCATCCGTTCCTGACGTCCAGCTCAGAGTTTAGGTATGAAGACACTGGGAGACGTTGGATCATGAGGGCACCTACTTGGGCTGTGGATCAAAGATGGTGGCGTATTGAACTGGAGTCAAGACTCGTAGGGACCCACTGAGTAGGCCAGTCATGAGGACGGAGTTGACACTTTATCCAGGGGTCGTCCTACTTTCCCTACCCGTCCAGTTTCCCTCCAGGGTGGCATCCTTCTAAGTGAATTCCGCCCATGCTATTTTGAGTTCCATCTCCTTTCATCTGTTCTTTCACCGGTAGGCTCGGTGATGTAACCCCCATGAGGACAGGGTTCATTTTATGTTTGGTTCACGGATGTGTCCCGCATACCTTGAACGCAACCAGGTGCTCCATAACTACTGTTGAATGAATATGGTGGACCTTAGGGGAAAAGACACAGTTCTGCTGGTCTAGCCCTCAAGGGGGTGTGTTAAAGCAGAAATGGAAAGTAATGGTTACGGTATGATGAGAAGTGTTAGGATAGGCATGAGCCCACTAACTGCTGTGGAACACACAGGACACAACAGGAACACTGGAAAGCTGGGAGGATTCCAGGAAAGACTTTGCTGAGGAAGTGACATTTGAACTGAATCTTGAGGGATGGGTAGGAGTTGGACCAGGAAACTCAGAGTGAAAGGCCAGATGCAAGCTGGGCTAAGGAATGCAGATGTGGAGGACAAGGACAGCATTTTCAGAGATTAATTAGAAAGCCCACGTGACTGAATCGCAGGCTGTTGAAATTGGGGGAGGGAGGCATTTCAGGACATGAAGTTCAGATCATGGAGGGTCTTGCTAAGGAGTTAGATTTTATTTTATCCTGTGGGCATGGAAGCCAGCAAAGGGTACTAAACAGGAGAGACATCTGGGTGATCTTGGGCAAGTTCTTTTGTGTTGCAGTTTCTTTATATGAAAAAATGGAAGATAATAATAATCCTTACTTTGCAGATTCTTGTATTAATGAGTCAGTCAATGTAAAGTAATTAGAACAGTGCTTGGCACAAAGCAAGTGTCTTTATATGACAGCTGGTTTTATGATTCTTTGCAATCAGTGATCACACTGAGGTCATATGGTAAAGTGTAAAAAGCATGGGCCTTACAGCCAGAAGTAGATATATTCCTGTCCTTTCCACTTACTGCTGTGTTATATTGTGCAAATTTTTAAAATGTTTTAGTATTACTTTCGTAAATGCCTACCTCATATGGCTATGATACCTAACACACAACACAATGCCCAACACATAGCTGATGTTTGGCAAAGCTTAGTTCCCTTTAAAATTGTATTTTTCACTCTATAGGGGGTGACCCAATAATGGATAGTGAAATCAATCTAATGGGTTGCAAGTTAACGTTTAAGAAATATATATCATATAGAAAAACATAGATGAAAAATTATCAGCGTGTTGTACATAGTAAGGTTAAGCAATGCTTCTCAAAACTTTTGTTTATATAAAAAGTACATATGTTCATATATATTTGTGTACTAGGGGCTATATAATATTTCTCTGTCATCAAAAATATTTGAAAAACGCTTCAGAAGGGTAACAACAGAATGATTGGTAGAAAGAAAATCATCAACTATCCAGTTTTACCCCCAGTTATCAGTCTCCTCTCTGATGCTGTGTGTATGAACTAATGATGGGGATGATGATTATGTGTTCCCCTCCAGATCATGGAGGACACCCAGGTTATTGACTGGGAGGCTGACGAAGAGGAGGAGACAGAGCAATCCACTGAATCTGTGGGATGCCACTTGGAGCCCCTAGGGCGACTGCATATCTTCAGCAGTGCCCATGGACCAGAAAAAGGTCAGAGGGTATTGGGTGCTGATGCAGCAGTATTGTTGTTGTTGTGTGCCGTTGAGTCGATTCTTACGCATAGCATCCCCATATGACAGAGTAGAACTGCCCCATAGCGTTTCCTAGTCTGTAATCTTGTCTGAGCAGATCACCCGGTCTTCTCTCCCTCAGAGCTGCTCATGGGTTTGAACCACCAACATTTTGGTTAGCAGCCAAGCGCTTAAGCATTGTGCCACCAGGGCTCCTTAGTATCAGTATAGGCCTTTTATTTTTGTGGGGAGGTTTTGGAGGGTGACAAGAGGAGACCCCCCAAAAAAACTTGACTGGGAATAGAGAAGAGGGGACTAATTGAGCTGATTGTTCCAGTCTAGTGCCCTGGACTCTGGGGGTGGTTTTACTTTGGTGAGAGAAGATGAAGAGATTCAAATAAAAGTCCCGTGTGGCTGGATAAGTGTTGAGTATGAATAATGCATTGCATGTACCCTTCAGTGCCTAGATGTCCTAGGGCTGTTTGTTTTTCTTATGCATGTGTAGAATGAGTGAGTAGTGGATCACCTAACAGGAACATTTTCCTGAGAACAGACAGGCCAGGACTCAGACCTTGGAACCTATCTACCTCTCTAATTCTTAGATTTCCCGCTATACCTCGGGGAGAATGTGGTAGGCCGGATGCCTGACTGTTCTGTGGCCCTGCCCTTTCCATCCATCTCCAAACAACATGCGGTGATTGAGATCTTGGCCTTGAACAAGGCACCTATCCTCCGGGATTGTGGGAGCCTCAATGGTACGCAAATCCTGAGGCCTCCTAAAGTCCTGAGTCCTGGGGTAAGTCATCGTCTCAGGGACCAGGAGTTGATTCTCTTTGCTGACTTACCCTGCCGGTACCATCGCCTGGATGTTCCCCTGCCTTTTGCCTCCCGGGGCCCTCTAGCTATAGAGGAGACACCCAGGGTCCAGGGAGGAACTCGACCCCAGGGGCTTCTGTTGGCTGAGGACTCAGACGGGGAAGTAGGTAAGTTTGTGGTGTTGGGATGGTGGGTGAGGAGATGGGGACGGGGAGTATAAAATTGTCCTCTTACTCCTTTCTGCTCTCGACAGATTCTCTTTCTGAAAGCTGTGTGGTGAAAGATTCAAGGACTACGTCCTCCCCTTTGGCAACAGTAGTCCCAGAGAGGTGAGTGCTGAAGGGAGCCTTGAAAGAAGCAGGAACCAGGAGCTGGAGGATAGAATCTTTTAACAGAGAGAATTATCATGAAAGTTGAGACTGGGGAACTATTCATTTGCTTTGCTGATTTTTATTGAGCACCTCTGATGTACCAAGTGGAGTAACAATAAAAATATTGCTGGAGATGGAGAAACAAATACTACCTTGTGTCTGCTCTCAGTGAACTCACAGTAGGGTATCCATTCCAGGCAAATACACTAGAATTTTCCTCTTTTCTTCTCCTTGCAGTGATGAAGAAGGGGCTTCCTCTGCCCGAGATGGCCCTGGGGTACCTTTTGCCTTCAGCTTGAACAGTGACACAGATGAGGAAGAAGGTCAGCAGCCAGCATCAAGGCAGGCCTCCTCGGCTGCCAGAAGAGGTGCCCCTGCAGAGCCAGAGCAGTCTGATGTTGATGGAGTCACAGCTGAACTCCAGCTTGAAAAGGATCAGCCTTTAGCGAAGGAAAGGGACAGTGACACAAAAGTTGAGAGGGATGCAGGCAATGTAGTGGTTCCAGTTGGAGTGATTCTGGAGAGAAACCACCCTGTTGGGGAGGACAGTGACACAGATGTGGATGAGGACAGCAGGCCTCCAGGAAGACCACCTGAGGGCCATTTGGAAAGGGGCCAGCTTTCCGGCTTCATCGACAGTGATACCGATGTGGAAGAAGAGGGGATCCCTGCAACCCCAGCTGTAGTTCCGATGAAGAAGAAGCAAATCTTCTATGGAGTTGGTATGCATGGTCTTAGAGTGCCCACCTTGGCACATCTGCAGAAGAGCCAGGCTGGTGGTGATGCAGATGTGGAGCAGGGCGAGGCCCCAGTGGTGGTCCGTTTGGAGAGAAGCCAAGGCTCCATGGTGATCAACAGTGATACAGATGACGAGGAAGAAGTCTTAGCAGCACTCACCTTGGCACGTCTGAAAGAGAGCCGAGCTGTGACCCACCACAGAGATACAGATGTGGAAGAGGACAGGTCCCCACCTGTGGTCCTTTTGGAGCGAAGCCAAACCTCTACTGAGAGAGACAATGGCACAGATGTGGAGAAGGAGGAGAGATGCCCAGTGGAAAAGAGACAGACTATCCTCAAGGGTCCCACAGACAAGGATGGAGCCCTTGTTATTGCACATTCAGGAAAGAGCCAACCTCCTCTTAGGGATGATGATATAGATATGGGGGAAGAGAAGGGCTCACCTGGGGCCCACCTGGAGAGACGCCAAGCCTTCACCACAATGGACATCAGTACAGAAGTGGAGGAGGATGTCTCATTAGAGCCAGCTGTTACACATCTGGAGAAGCATCAGGTACCTGTGGAGGGGACAAATCAAACAGATATGGAAGCAGAAGGGAGCCCAGCAAAGCTGCCTGTGGTGTACCTAGAGGAAGCCTGGCCCCCTCCAGATGAGGACTGTGAAACAGATGAGGAGGAGGACATGTCCTTCATGGCCTCAGCATTGGTACATGTAAGAAAGAGCCAGCTTCCGGCAGAAGGGGATGCTGGGACGGAGTGGGCTGCAGCTGTTAAGCGGGAGAGAGTTCTTGAGGCAGGGACCCAGGGTGGGTCACCTGTGGCACAAGTGGAGCAGGACCTTCTCCCTGTCTCAAGGGAGAACCTAACAGATCTGGTGGTGGACACAGGCACTCCAGGGAACGCCACCCAGCCACATAGAGAGGGAGCCCAGACCCCTACAGAAAGGGAGAGAGAACCATATGCAGACAGGACCAAGGACTCTAAAGACAGCCATGATGGTAAGTGCTAGCTTTTCTTCCTCTCTCATTTGACCCCTAAAATAAAGAATGGTTGTTGGAATTGGGGAGAGAATAGAGATGAAGAGTTAAGGATCAAATATGATTTTCTATTATCTATCCTATATTTCTCCCCACCAGATTCTGAAGATCTGGACCTACAAGCTACTCAGTGCTTTGTGGAAAGAGAGAATCCGAGCCTAGAAGGTGAGGATATCTATGTTGGTTGGGTACTGGTGCCAGTGGGAACTGGGAAACTAGACTGTGGCTCTTGAAGGGTGTGAAGGCTGAGTGGGGAGGGCAGGAGACTGGGACTGGGATCCTAGGCTTTTACAGAGGAGCTGTGCTTAGGTCATCTTTTCTTGTGCAGCAATCAAGAGCATGGAGGAAGAACCCACCCGGGCCTTCCTGTTTACTCTACCCCAAGAAGAGACTGGCCCTTCCCGTTGCAGCTTCCAGACTCCAGGTAC
Source organism: Trichechus manatus latirostris (assembly GCF_000243295.1). Classification (NCBI taxonomy): domain Eukaryota; kingdom Metazoa; phylum Chordata; class Mammalia; order Sirenia; family Trichechidae; genus Trichechus; species Trichechus manatus. The sequence goes on along the minus strand of NW_004444231.1, from coordinate 720,824 downwards.
AAGGAACTCTCCTCTCCTCTGTGCCCCCAACCTTGCATCCATTCTTGTTTTCTGCCTCTGTACATTTCTTTCACATTATTTGACTATTTTGCTAATGTTTCTCCATTTCATCAGAAAAGAATGCCATATTGAGTCAGACCCATAGACCAACTAACAGCATCATTTTCTGAGGGGCTACTAAGGGAACTTTTATTTGAGGGTATTGTCTTAACTTTTAAGACCAACGCTGAACGTTAGAGCTGTCACCCTTATTCCCAACTTGCGTTTAATAACCCATTTAGATTTATCATCCATGAATTTATCTTAATCCTTTCTCAGTGTGTTAACTTTTCAGTCTACATTTCTACCTCATGTTTTCTCTTTCTCTCTTGTGTGTGACTATTTCCAGGTACCCTGGATGAGCCATGGGAGGTCTTGGCTACACAGCCATTCTGTCCAAGAGAGTCAGAGACCTCTGAGACCCAGCATATTGCTGTCCACCTTGAGGCCCATGGAAATTGTCCCTCTCCACCCAGGGCAACTCCACAAGACCAACATCCAGAGAGCACAGTTCACACAGAGTCACTGGGGATTCAAGGCAGAGGGATTCATACTGAGGAGAAAGTCCTGGATACACCAAGAGAAACAGCAGGAAGGGTGACCCCTGAGAGAGAGCCCTTGGAGAGGGAAGCTAAGGAACTGCCACCAGAAGGAGAGAGAGAAGATGAGACAGGAGAGGAAGAATTAACCAGGGGACTACAGGACAGGGAACAAAAACAGGTGTTAGCTATAGACCTGCAGAGACAAGAGTCTGATACAAAGCTGAAAAGTGCAAATACTGAAAGGGATGTGAAGAGTTCGAAGGTAGAAATGGAGACAAGAGAAATATTTGAGAGAGAAGCAGAGAGACTAGCACCAGAGAGAGTGAACAAGCCAGCAGGGTTAGAAGTAAAGGTACCCAAAGAGGTACTGGAGGAGACAGGCACACAGAGAGGGGAGGCCGAGGGCAGCAGGAGCCAGGACCAGAAAGGGGAGGCCTCCCTTCCAACACCAGAGCCTGGAGTGGGGGCGGGGGCCCTTCAAGAACTGGCTTCAGCCCCAGTAGCTTCTGGCAGCCAGTCAGGTAGAGGAAGGGGAGCCCCAGTGAGCCCCAGGAGGCAGCGGAGAGGTAAGTAAGGGCAAAAGGATCCCAAGGTGGTACACAGCCCCCATTGATAATCAAACCCTGAGCAACTGACTGCTTAGAGCTCAGCCATACTTGCCTTTACCTTCTGTCTAGGTCGTTTGAATTGCAAGATGCCATCTGCTGAGAACACTTCAAGGGTAAGACCTGTTTTCTCCGTCCCTGCCACCTCACAAATTAACCTCTACATCCCCTCCATTGCCCTTTCCCCTAACCTTGATTTTGTCTACTCCTTCACCCATATTCCCCATATTCTCAATTTCCTTCCATTTTCGCCAGTCCTTAGTTGGTTTCTGGTGTCCCTGGGTGGCACAAACAATTAAGTGCTCAACTATTAACCGTAAGGGCAGTTCAGACCCACCAAGAGGCACCTCGGAAGACAGGCCTGGTGATCTGCTTCTGAAAGGTTACAGCCTTGGAAACCCTGTGGAGCAGTTCTGCTCTACACACATGGGGTCACCATGAGTCAGAATTAACTCAATGACAGATGGTTTGGTTTTTTTGGTTTAGTTGGTTTCTATCCCTTTACTGGCATTCATTGTTTTCCATGATACTTCCCTCAACCTGAGAATGAAAGTCCTTTTCTTCTTGTTCCTTCCTTCTTTTCCCCAACCCTCCTCGTCATAACTATCATCCATATGTGGAGAACATTATACTGGTATTACGGGGAGAGCCCTGGGGAAAGAGGACAACTTCCCCCCTTCAGGAAGTGCCCAGTCTAATGGAAGAGAGGTCATGGAGAGAGAAATGTCAGCAAGCACTTTAACCATAAGCATAGTATCTAAGTTGTATCTTTTTTCCCTCTACCTCGTCCTCCCTCACTTGCTTCCATTTCTCCCCAGGGTGGTCAGGAATCCCCAGATGCTTTTCTGCCTCCATCAGTGCCTGAAGCCTCAGCCACATACCAGAACCCCCTTATCTCTCACAGCCAAAAACGTCCTACACCTCAGCCCCTGATTTCCCCCTCTCTACCTTCTTTAGAGGCACCCATTCCCAGGACCAGGCAGAAAGGGAGTCCACAAGCTGTAGAGACTCCTTTGTCCTCAGAGCTGGAGCTTCTCCACCCAAAACCTAAAGTCAGGCCCCGAGGATCTTCTAGAGTGACACCCTCTTCAGTTTCCTCTACTGCCCTTGAGCCCCACCCTCCAGCCCCTACAGACCAGCCTGTCAGCACTGAGCCCACATCTTGGGTTACTCGGGGCAAGACACGTAGGTCCTCTGTCAGGACCCCTGAACCAGTTGAACCTACAGCCCCTGAGCTCCAGCCTTCCACTTCCACAGACCAACCTGTCGCCCTCAAGCCCACATCTCGGGTCACTCGAAGCAGGACACGTAGGTCCTCTGTCAAGACCCCTGAACCAGTTGAACCCACAGCCCCTGAGCTCCCACCTTCCACTTCCACAGACCAGCCTGTTGCCCTCAAGCCCACATCTCAGGCCACTCAAGGCAGGACACGTAGGTCCTCTGTCAAGACCCCTGAACCAGTTGAACCCACAGCCGCTAAGCTCCAGCCTTCCACTTCCACAGACCAGCCTGTCTTCCTCAAGCCCACATCTCAGGCCACTCGAGGCAGGACATGTAGGTCCTCTGTCAAGACCCCTGAACCAGCTGAACCCACAGCCTGTGAGGTCCAACCTTCCACTTCCACAGACCAGCCTGTCACCCCTGAGCCCGTATCACAGGCCATTCGGGGCAGAACACTTAGGTCCTCTGTCAGGACTCCTGAACCAATTGAATGCACAGCCCCTGAGCTCCAGTGTTCCACCTTCACAGACCAGCCTGTCACCTCCAAGCCCACTCGGGGCAGAACTCATAGGTCTTCTGTCAAGACCTCAGAGCCACTTGTCCCCACAGCCCCTGAGCTCCAGCCTTCCACCTCCAGACACCAGCCTGTGACCCCCAAGCCCACATCTCGTGCTACTCGAGGCAGGACAAATAGGTCCTCTGTCAAGACCCCTGAACCAACTGAACCCACAGCCCCTGATCTCAAGCCTCCCACCCCTACAGACCAACCTGTCACCTCCGAGCCCATATTATGGGCCACTCAAGATAGGACACACAGGTCCTCTGTCAAGACTTCTGAACCAGTTGAACCCACAGCCCTTGAATTCCAGCCTTCCACCTCCACACACCAGCCTTCCACCTCCAAAGACCAGTTTGTTACCCCCAAGCCCACATCTCGGGCCAATCAGGGCAAGACACATAGGTTTTCTGTCAAGACCGCTGAACCAGATGTCCCCGTATCCTCTGATCTCAAGCCTCTTGACTCCATAGATCAGCCTGTCACCCTTGAGCCCATATTACGGACCACTCGGGGCAGGACACGTAGGTCCTCTGTTAAGACCCCTGAACTAGGTGAACCCACAGCCCTTGAGTTACAACCTTCCACCTCCAAAGACCACCCTGTCACCCCTGAGCCCATATCACGGGCCACTCGAGGAAGGACACCTAGGTCTTCTGTCAAGACCCCTGAATCAGTTGAACCCACAGCCCCTGATCTCAAGCCTCCCACCCCCGCAGACCAACACGTCACCCCTGAGCCCCTAGCTCAGGGTAGTCAGAGCAAGACACTAAAGTCTTCCACAGTAAATGCTGTGCCAGTTCCTATAACCCCTGAATTCCAGTCTCCTGTCCCCACAGACCAGCCTATTCCCCCTGAGCCCATCCCTCAAGCCAGCTGCAACAGGAGACAGAGGGCCACTAGGAAGCATGAGTCCCTCACAGCTCCCATTGTCCATGAACCCTGCTCTGTACCCCCTGAACCTAAATCCCAGTCCTCAAGGAGCCAAAGACAAGGAGCAGTGAGAGCAGCTGAGTCCCTTAGGACTCCTGAGCCTTCCTGTCCCCAACTTCTTGAGGCACCCACTTATGCTCCCCAGTTCCAAAAGATAGAGGCAGCAGGTAGATCTGGGTTCACCCCAGAGCCCCAGCCTAAGGCCTCTCAAAGCCGCAAAAGGACTTTAGCTACCATGGATTCACCTCCACCTCAAAAACGAACCCAAAGAGGGCCAGTCCCCCAGAAGACAGAGCTCCTCAAGGAAGAAGAAGAAGAAGACACTGCAGAGAGGCCAGGGAAGAAAGAGGTGAGGAGAGAGGGCTGGGGCCATGAAGCTACGAAAAACAGATTGGAGGCTCAGAAACTCCCACCAACATCTTTCTTGAACCCAGAACATAGTGATTCCAGGACCAGGCAAGAGAAAGAGAGACCAGACAGAGGAGGAGCCCAAGGGAACACTGAGCCGCAACCTCCGACGGACCAAACCTAACCAAGAGTCAGCAGCCCCCAAAGTAGGAGAAAAGGGGCATGGGGCTCGGTGGGAGACGGAGATGTGTGGGGTGTGGGGGGCAGGTGGGAGCCTAGGGGATTTTAGAGCTGGGTGCTGCTGGCACCGGTTGCTATGACCAGCTCAGGCTAACCCCCTCTACAGGTGCTCTTCACAGGAGTGGTGGATGCTCGTGGAGAGCGGGCCGTGCTGGCCCTGGGCGGAAGTCTGGCCGGCTCAGTGACAGAGGCTTCACACTTGGTCACTGATCGAATCCGCCGGACAGTCAAGTTCCTATGTGCTCTGGGGCGGGGGATCCCCATCCTCTCCCTGGACTGGCTACACCAGGTGAGAAGCCAGGAGATAGTGACAGACCAATAGGGATGGTGGCAGGAGAAGACTACTCACGCAGCACTCTAGAAAGCAGTGGTGGAGGAAAGAAGGGGTACAGGTAGACAGGGAGGTTTAGTGAAACAGAAATCTTAATTCATTCAAATAATATTTCATAAGCTCCCTACAAATGCTAGGCAGAAGAGTTGAGTGAGGGCTGGGCTGTGCTTTGATGCTGACTGCCACCTTCTTTAGTCCCACAAGGCTGGTTGCTTCTTGCCCCCGGAAGAATATGTGGTGACCGATCCTGAGCAGGAAAAGAACTTTGGCTTCAGCCTTCGGGATGCCCTGAGGCGGGCTCGAAAGCGAAGGCTGCTGGAGGTGAGAGGCTTTCTTCCGACCTATGCTCCAGCCCTCCCTCCAGAGGTTTCCCATGCCCTCTCAGTGAATGCATCTACTGTCTCCAGCATTTTCCTCCTCTTAGGGCTATGAGATTCATGTGACCCCTGGAGTCCAGCCGCCACCACCTCAGATGGGAGAGATCATCAGCTGCTGTGGAGGCACTCTCCTGCCCAATATGCCCCGGTCCTATAAGGTATGGGTGGTATATTTTGGGTCTGGTGAGGTGGCAGTTAAAGAGATGGCTGGAATGGGGAAAGGTTGGAGGAAGAAATGGAGGTATATATGGAGCATAGAGTAATGAGAGGGTTGAGGGGAAGATCTGTCATATAGACAGGGATGGGAATGAGGGAAAATGTCTGATGATACCACATGGACTTATTTTTATTTTAGAAAAATGTAAACATACACAAAAGTAGAGAGAACCTTCATATACTAATCACTCAGATTCAATTTAGATTTTGCTACATTTGCTTCATCTACCCTTTTTTTCTTTTCTTTGCTGAGGTATTTTAAAGCAGACACCATATTATTTCCTCCCACATACTTAAGTAAGGAGCCCTGGTAGCACAATGGTTAAGCGCTCAGCTGCTAACTGAAAGGTTGGTGATTCAGATCCAGCTAGTGGCTCTGCAGGAAAAAGACCTGGTGATCTGCTCCCATAAAGATTACAGCCTAGAAAACCTGATGGGGCAGTTTTACTCTGTCACATGGTGTCACTATGACTTGGAATCGACATACTTAAGTAAAAGTCTCTTTAAAATATGTACTTTTTCTTATATAATCAAAATGCCATTATTGATCCCTAACAAAATTATCAGTAGTTTCTTGGTCATCATCTCATATTCATTTCATTAATCAAATTTCTCTAGTTGTCGGTAAAATATCTTTTCACAGTTGTTCAAAACAGGATCCACAGTTATGCATTGCCACAGTTGCTATATCTCTTAATTCTCATTTACTCTATTGCAGCCCCCACCAACCCACTCACCCTTTTTTATGCCATTGACTTCCTGCAGAAACTAGGTCAGTTGTCCTTTAGAATGTTCCACAGTCTGGATTCTGTTTGCTCCCTTGTTGTACTGTTTATCTTGTTCCTCTATCTTCTGTATTCCTTGTAAATGGTACTTAACTTTAAAAGCTTGAATAAATTCAGCTTCAACTTTTTGGGCAAGTATACTCATAGACAGTACAGTATGCTTCATGTGGCTTCATCTAAAACTGATTAGTGGGTCCTGAACATATAGATCTCTAGGATTCTTTTTCACATCTGACTTCCTGTCTGCTCGCTGTCTCTCCTCAGCCTCAGAGAGTTGTGATCACATGCTCCCAGGATTTCCCTCGATGCTCCATTCCCTTTCGGGTTGGGCTGCCCCTCCTCTCACCTGAGTTCCTGCTGACAGGAGTGCTGAAGCAGGAAGCCAACCCAGAGGCCTTTACCCTCTCTACTTTGGAAATGTCATCCACCTGAAAACCCCAGTGCCCTTTTCCCTCCCAGACCTGTAAATAAAGTGTTAGAAAATACTGGGAAGAAAGAACCCAGGGCTTTAGAAATAATTGGGGTGTATTGATACAACTTGTCCTGGAGCATAGGTGGGATGGAAAGGCTTAGGGGTAGACGGAAAGATAGGGAGATTGGAAACCATAAATTTTCTAAAATGACCATTTAATCCTTAGAATCTTAAGTGGATGTTCATTTTCGGCCAGACTAACCTGGTTATTGCTCCTTGACACACATGGAAGGCCATATTGCTTCCTCTTTTCTTACTGGCATTCTTACTCATCCTCCAAAAGATGAGTAGATTCGAGGGTAGAGTTTTGGAATGCTACTAAAATATTTTCCTCTCTCCTGGCACAACCTGGTTAGAAATGTCCTTTAGCTTTGACTTTGAGCAAGTCTCTGCACTGTTCTGCCTGCATTTCCAGTATTTATAAAATAAAAGCTTAAGCTTGACCTTTGTGATAAATAAATATTCACTCTGTGCCTTATGGTGTGAGGTTTTTCTTTAATGTCTGGTTCTTAAGAGACAAACTTTTTTTTTTTAAATAGTTATGGACTTGTATTTAATTTATCATCTTCTATTTAGAGAAAATTATATTTCTTAAATTTTAAAAGTTGGTTGATTTTGAGGATGTGGAGAAATTGGAACCCTCATACAGTGCTAGTTGGTATGTGAAATGGTTCAGCCACTGTAGGAAACCATTTGGGGGCTCCTCAAAAAGTTAAACATAGAATTAATTACCATATAATCCAGGAATTCCACTCTTAGGTATATACCCAAAAGAACTGAAGCCATGCTCAAACAAATACTTATATAAGAATATTCACAGCAGCATTATTCACAATTGCCAGAAGGTGGAAACAACCCAAATGTTCATCAACAGATGAATGGGTAAACACATTGTGGTATATAAATAAAATGGAATAGTAGTCAGCCATTAAAAGGAATGAAGTACTTGAAACGCGCTACAACATGGATGAACCTCAGAAACATGCTGAGTGAAAGAAGCCAGACACGAATGGTCACGTATGATTCCATTTACAGGAAATGTCCAGAATAGGTAACTCCATAGAGACAGAAAGCAGATGGTGATTGCCAGGGGGCAGGCTTGGGAGTCGGGGGATTGGGAGTGACTCCTTAATGGATACAGTTTTATTTTGGGGTGATGAAAATGTTTTGGAACTAGACACAGGTGGTGGTTGTACAACATTGTGAAAGTGCTAAATGGCACTAAATTATTCTTTAAAATGGTTAATTTTATGTTATGTGAATGTCACTTGAATAAAAAAACACTGGTTGATTAGTTTTGTGCACTTTCTACATGTAAGTTGGAAAACTTTGGTGTAGTAGAAATAGCATGAGCTTGGCCAAGCACTGTGTTGGCTTTTAAACATACCTAATCTCATCATATAATACAACCATTGTGAGATTGGCACATGGCAGGACCCAAATAAATAACAGTCCCCTTGCAGAACTCACAGCCTCTGTACTGTGTGAACCTGTCCATGTTGCTGATGCCCAAGGGTTTCCTACAGTACCTGCTGTCTCTATAACACCATTAGCACAGGTGCATCACCACCTCATGATTGGTGCCATTTACATCCCCCAATTCAAACTTCTAGAGAATAGGGATTTTTTCTTACACTCTAATACCACAGCCTGTAGCACATGGTTTTGTGAAATAAGTGTCTCTCTCAGTTAAGGTCCTACTAGAAACAGATGGCACAATCAAATTAGGATAATTTGGGGGAGAGTTTAATAAAGTGATATTACAAAGAAATGGGCATGGTGTAGAAAAATCACAAATAGTGCAATACCCCAGAGCTGTGCTGTGACCACTCCCAAGGCTAAAAGGATGGAAGGAAGGAGCAGCTGTGTGGAGAGAGCTCCCTCAATCCAACTGTGACCTTCATTGATGTAGTCTATTCAGAACAACCTCCTGAGGCAGACAGCAGGGTGGTACAGTATACAATAGCTCTGATTCAGAGGAGGGTGAGAGTCTTGAGCCTAGGAGAGGGAGGAGAAGGAATGTAGAGCCTGTGGGATGCTGCTGGGCAATTTTTTCATCTCTTAGCCCACATGACTTCTTGTTGTGACCTGCCATCTGGTAGGCCCAACTCATGGGGATTGGAGACCCCATGCAGAAGGAAATGAAGTGCTGCACAGTCCTGTGCCATCCCCATGATTGCTTGGGGTTTGGACCATTGTGATTCACAGGGTTTTCATTGACTGAGTTTCAGAAGTAGATATCCAGGCCTTTCTTCCTAGTCAGTCTCGGTCTGGAAGCTCCACCAAAACTTGTTCAGCATCATAGCAACACGCAAGTGTCCACTGAGAGATGGGTAGTGGCTTCATATGAGGTCCATTGGCTGGAAGTTGAACCTGAGTCTCCCACCATGGAAAGTGAGAATTCTACCACTGAACCACCACTGCCCCCATGCCCAAATAACTAGCGGTTTCCTTTAATTCTCACCTTGGCAATTTTCTTTATCTCTCTGGGCCTACATCTCTTCTACCTATAAATTAAGGGGATTAGCTTAAGGGCATTTAAATCCCTACTGTGGGTCCTTAGCTACATGATCTTTAATTCCGATGGAGAAAACCTTACTTTTACTTTGCTTTCTAGATATGAATGTTAGTCTGTAGGTATTACAAACAGGCCTGTAGGGAATATGTTAAGACAAAAGATCTTAATGCTTTCTGAAAGTGAAGTCAAGCTAATGGGGTTACAGAGTAAAGTCATAGATAGCTAATTATCACAAGCTTGGTGGATAAAATTAACCTGCTGCAAAGTTTACAACTGTAATGAGCAAGGTTTTCTACCTCACATATTTTAACATATCCTCAACTTCATGTTTGTAAGTCAACAGTCTTTGGATTTGGAACGTTAGAACAAAACTTTCAGTACTACAGAGAAACTTGCCCTTCATAGTAAGTGGAAAGGCAATAACTCAACTTTATAATAAGTTACAGAATAAGTATTGATTTATTTTGTGGTAAAATAGTCACTAACTTTTTCTGTCTTTTTTAATCTAACAAGATGTAATAGGTGATTCAGAGCTTTGGATTCTCAGACAGCCTGGGTCAACAATCTTCCCGTTCTCTCACTGTTCACTATTAAACTGCTGAGGCTTGTAAGCTCTCATTCCGGTTATGTTTTCTAGTCAAGGCTAAATTAAAAAAATGGGGGCTTATAATGTTCCATTTCCTGAAGAACCCTACAAGAGAGGAATTGTTAGCAGAGCTGAGATTCAACCCACGAGAGTGGCTGCCGAGCCGCTGCCCTTTATGCAGCTCACGTGGGATTCTAACATTCCCTTCTGTGACGCGGAGATTGCAGGCTTGCCAAAGACACCCAGCCGTCGGCGCCGCCACCTGCTGGGGCAAGCGCTGCGACGGGGTTGGGGGGGCCGGAAGCCCGGGCGTCGGCGCGCGGGGACCTCGCCCTCCTGGGTGGGATCCCAGGCGGGGCCGGGGCGGGGCCAGCGGCCGCGGGAACCCCGGGCCCGCCCCTCTCCCCACCCCTCAGCTTCTCGCCATGGCCCCTGCGCTGCTCCTGGTCCCTGCTGCCCTCGCTTCTTTCATTCTGGCCTTTGGCACTGGAGTGGAGTTCGTGCGCTTTACCTCCCTTCGGCCACTTCTTGGAGGGGTCTCGGAGTCTGGCCCCGGTGAGCGGGAGGGACCAGAGGATGACTCCGGGATAGGGGGGTGGAGCCGGAGGAGAGGGCGCGGGGGCGGGATTTGGAGATCAATGACAGATGGCAAGTCCTGGAGAGGGAACTCGAACCTTGGAAGCGCCGAGACGCGGCAGGGGAGTGAACGTGCAGGCTAAATTAGGAACTTGGGGATAAGAGGTTTAGAGTGGTGGGAGAGTGAGGACTGAGGGGGAGGGGAAGGGTGATAAGCAGAGTATTTTAAGGAAAGGGCTTTGTGAAGAGGACTGTGGAAGAGTGTTTAAAAGAGGGGGTATTTAGAGAATTGAAATAAGGGGCAATCCAGTGTGGCCTCTATAGCCACGCCTTTTGTGACTGTCCAGTGTACACTGTTCTGTGACTCCTCTTCCCCAGTTCTGGAGGAGGCCTGGGGAAGAAGGAAGAAACGAGAATGGAAAAGTGATATGGGCAGGCCTGGAGAGGAAACATGAGGGCTCTTGAAAGCATTAAGGGACATGGCCTGGGGCCCTAAGAGGTGAGGGTAGGGAGTGTTTCCTGCCATCTTCCTGATCTTTTGTCCCTTTCTCTCAATTCCTGCTAGATGCCCGGCAGGGATGGTTGGCTGCCCTGCAGGACCGCAGTATCCTTGTCTCCCTGGCTTGGGATCTGGGGCTCCTGCTACTATTTGTGGGGCAGCACAGCCTCATGGCAACTGAGACAGTGAAGGCGTGGTCATCTCGGTACTTTGGGGTCCTGCAGAGGTCACTGTATGTGGCATGCACTGCCCTGGCCTTGCAGGTATGCGGCCTGGCAGACGAATTCTCAAGGAGGACAGAGTCTGTGGGAAGGACACCTGGGTTGGAGGGGCATGAAATTTAGGCTTCTGATAAAATTTGGGTTTAGGAGGAGAGCTGAGGGTGTTCAAGACTCTAATCTCAGCTTCTGTTCCTCCACAGCACATATCCTACTCTTTATCAAGAAGGGTGTACTCATCATTCCCCAAGCACAATATGTGCATTCTCACCTTTGCAACTTTGTTCATGTTTTCCCCCTGCCTGGGATCCCCTCCTTAACTCATCTTAGTCCTACCAGTTCTTCAAAACCCACACTCCTAAGTCTCAAGGGAAAGCTTCCTAGTGAGTACTCCTCTATCTTCTCATTGGTCTTGGCACAGGCTGCTTTGTATACCTGTCTGGTCACCCCACCCATTCTGTAAGTCCTCAGGGTAGAAACAGGTCATCCTTACATTCTTGGGACCCCACCCAGCACCCTCCACATGGTGAATATTTGTTGGTGAATATGGTGAATATTTGTTGGTGATGCTCATGATGGGGGTGGGGGAGAGCTGCACACCAGCCTGGGGTGGGGCAGCCTCTGGGACTGGGTATCTCAGGGGTGGGCTGCTGGGACACCCAGCCCCTTATCCTTCTCCAGCTGGTGATGAAGTACTGGGAACCCATACCCAGAGGTCCTGTGCTGTGGGAGGCTCGAGCTGAGCCATGGGCCACCTGGGTGCCCCTTCTCTGCTTTGTGCTCCACGTCATTTCCTGGCTCCTCATCTTCAGCATCCTTCTCGTCTTTGACTACGCTGAGCTCATGGGCCTCAAACAGGTGAGGCTTCCAGATCCCTACCTGGGGCTTCTTGTCCTTTCTAGAACTCCTCTTCCCCTTCCAAGGATTTCAGTCCTCCCCCTCCAGTGCTCTACCACCTTTCCCTTGCTTGTGACTCCCTCACCTCCCTTTCCTGTCAGACAGTCTCCCCTCAGCCCTCCCTCAAAGGCCAGCAACAATGGGCCTACTGGGCCTGGGGAAGATGCATGGACCAGATAGCAGTATCAGGGGCCCAACTCTCTGAAGGGGTGTGCTTGAGCCTGAGTTTTAGGAGGAGGGTGCCTGGGAGAGGAGAAAAGAGGAGGCTAAGTTGTGAAAAGGGCTTGGCTCCATTTCTACACTGTTCTCCCTGTCCTAGGTGTACTACCATGTTCTGGGGCTGGGGGAGCCACTGGCCCTGAAGTCCCCCCGGGCTTTGAGGCTCTTCTCCCATCTGCGCCACCCAGTGTGTGTGGAGCTGCTGACCGTGCTGTGGGTGGTGCCCACCCTGGGCACCGACCGCCTCCTCCTTGCTCTCCTCCTCACCCTCTACCTGGGCCTGGCTCATGGGCTGGACCAGCATGACCTCCGCTACCTCCGAGCCCAGCTACAAAGAAAACTCCACCTGCTTTCACGGCCTCAGGATGGGGAGGCTGAATGAAGAGCTAACTTCTGGTTCCAAGCCCTATACTTCCTCTTCCCCTCAAATTCTGAATCTCTCAACATCCAACTGCTGGCTGCTTCAGGCCAGAGGCCCCAATCTTTAGACTCCAGGGGCTTGCCCTTCCCCTACTTGAGACTCCACTCCCTGGGGTCAGCCTCATACCCTAAATTCAGTTTCAGTCATTGGACTTGAAGGTCCACTTCTGACCATCTAGGGCCCTCTCATCTCCCTAAAGAGGGGGTGTGGAACTCTTCTGTCCCCTCACCATTTAGGGCTTGAGCTTGAGCCCCCTTCCAGCCTCTCCACAAGGGAAAGGATCTGCCTTGACCACTCCCCTGGCACTGTTACTCAGGGATCCCCCTTCTCCACAGCTGGATTCAGTCCCAAGGAGCTGGACCAGAGTCTGCAAGTTTGATTGTAGTGGCCCCCCCTCCAGGGACCACGCCTCACGTCTTCATCTCCAGCCCCAGCCCTGGTCTTTCCACCTCTCTAGGCCCCTCTCTGGGTGCCTTCCCCTGGACCTCGTTAAGGGGACTCTCCAGCTCTTATCTTGGGTAGCTTAGGGTTCCCTGCTCCCCCGAGGTACACGCACTGCAGGAAAATAAAATTTAGCCTGACTTTTCTACATCGGGGCATGCAGTCTTCAGTATCTCTCAGGCTGCAGGACATGCTTTGGGAGGGAAGGAGAGCTGGCGCCTGGCAGCGCCAAACGCGGATCTGGGCGATCACTCCCCGTGGACCTGCCCCCAGCCTCCTGCAGCTGACGAGTTCCCTTTCTTCCACATCCACAATTCTCCCGTTGCAGACCAGGCGACCCATAGGAGACGGGTTGAAATTAAAGAGTGGGGCTGCAACTCTGGTAGGGGAGCGAGCTCCCAAAGCTGTTGGCTCTGAGTGCCTCTCCCAACCTCCCCATCCCCCCGCCCCAGAGCTCATTCACAAGGGCCGGGACCCCAGGCGGTAGCAGCCCTGGACGGCGCAGAAACAAAGGCTGTCCGGGGTAGGCAAACGCGTGGGGAGGAGCGGCAGGAGATGGGAAGGGCGGGCCCGGCTCTCAGCAGCTGCCGCTTCCTCCGCAAGTCCCTTGAGGGGCCTGAGTCACTGGCCACCGCCCTGGGTCGGCGAGCTAGGGGTGGGGGTCTGGTCACCTAGGCTCTCTAGGGCCACTGGACGGAGGGATGAGGGCCTCTGAGGACAGTGCACCGACAGTCAGGGGTTCGGACGCGAAGAGTGGAGTCACTGAGCGGATTCCCACCGCTGGGTCTTGGGTAGCGAGGTTCCGCCCCTTCCTCGGGCTCCGCCTCGCGCCCCCTTCCCTCTCCCCATTGTCCTCAGACAAAGCGGTCACCGCCCCCCGCCCTGCCCCCTGGTCCCTATCTCAGTCCCTCCTCCTCTGCTCCCTCTTTCCCTCCTCCTCCCCTCCCTCCCCTCTCCGGATCTTCCTCGCTCCCTCTCTCCTCCTCTTCCTCTCCCCTCCTCTCTCCGGACGCCTGGCTCTTCTGCACCCCCTCCCCCGGGGCCCCGCGGCGCGTGAGTTGACTGGGGGTCTTCAGACTTGGGGAGGGGTGTTCTCCTCGCTCCGGTCCCTGCTCCCGTCGCAGTCCCAGACCTTGGGCTGTCTCTTCTTTGTGCCGAGATTGTGCAGTCAGAGCCGGGTGGGGATGGCCGGCTAGGTCGGAGTTCCCTGAGAGCGGGGACCGGGGCACAGGACTCGCAGGCTTTGGGAAGAAGAGGCGTGGAGCCCGTCCTCCGCACGCCTGGGCCCCCGGGTGCAGCTGATGGGGGAGGCAGACGGTGGTGACAGGACAGGGTGGGGGTGGATGGCTAGTTCTGGGAACATGCTGGCAGCCCAGACGCCCGGGTTCCGAGAGTCCCCGGGGAGGGTATTTCCCCTGACCCGCCTTGGGGGCGGAGTGCGGGGCGGGCAAGTGGGGGCTGGGGGACCGGAGGGGCGTGGCCGATCGGCCCTGGAAGCGGAGCCAGGAGCCTTAGGGCCGCGCTGAAGCGCGCCGGGCTCCTGCCGCGGCGCTCCCTTTCCCTTCCACCCCTTCACGTCCCCTCTCCCCTAGACCTCTTCCCTCTCGGACCCTTCCTCACTTCCCCCATCACCTCCCCCCTTCCCCAGCGCTACTGTCTGACCTCCCTTCCCATTCTCACCTCCCCTGGGGTAGCGGTGAGACAGCCTCCCCTGAACCCGGCCCCCCTCACCCCAGCTTCGCTTTTCTCACCTTTGCCCCCAGCTTCTCTTTTCTCCCATCTCTCTCCCCTCTCACATCCTTGGGATAGTATCTAAGACTTCTTAACGCTGTGCTGCCAGATCTGACTCCTCCCTCTTTGCCCTGAATCTGGACTCTTCCTCTCACCTCACTGCCCCTCCCCCCACCGACTTAGCTCTTATCTTTTCTCTTTATTTTCCCAGCTTTTCCCTTCCTCTGCCTCCTCTTCTCCCTCTTTCCCCGTCTTCACCTCAGCTCCTCTTCTGTCTCCCACCTCCCCCCTCCACTTCCTCTCCCCCTACACCCAGTCTTACCCCCTGTGCCTCTCTCAAGAGCCTCTCCTTCCTGTCCTCTGCCCCCAGCACTCCGCAGCCTCACCCCAAGGCGACCATGGCCACCATCCCAGACTGGAAGCTTCAGTTGCTAGCCCGGCGCCGGCAGGAGGAGGCAGCGGTGCGTGGCCGGGAGAAGGCTGAGCAAGAGCGCCTGTCCCAGATGCCAGCTTGGAAGCGGGGGCTCTTGGAGCGCCGCCGGGCCAAGCTTGGGCTGTCCCCTGGGGAGCCTAGCCCTGTGCCCTGGACTGCGGAGGCCGGACCTCCAGACCCAGACGAGTCTGCTGTCCTCCTGGAGGCCATCGGACCAGTGCACCAGAACCGATTCATCCGGCAGGAGCGACAGCAGCAGCAGCAGCGGAGTGAAGAGCTGCTTGCAGAGAGAAGGCCTGGGCCGCTTGAGGCGCGGGAGAGAAGACTCAGCCCTGGGGAGACTCGGGATCAGAGCCCCAGGGGACGAGAGTCAAGAGAAGAGAGGCTCAGTCCTAGGGAGGCTAGAGAGAAGAAGCTGGGGATGGGGGGAGCCCGAGAGTCTAGCCCCAGACCTTTGGAGGCTAAGGACTGGAGGCTGAGTCCAGGAGAGACGGGAGATAGGAGCTCCCGACAGTCAGAGGCACAGAAATGGAGACTGAGCCCTGGAGAGACTCCAGAGTGGAGTCTAAGACTGGCAGAGCCTCAAGAACAAAGCCTCAGGAGGACAGAGGTGGTAGAAAGTAGACTGAGCCCAGGGGAGTCTGGCAACCAGAAGCTGGGCCTGACAGAGGTCCATAAATGGAGGCCTGACTGCGAAGAGTCTCAGGAACAGACTTCGGTACAGCTGGTGCCATCACAGTGGAGGCTGAGCTCAGGAGAGGAAAACAAAGACTTCTTGGGAGAATGTGGGAAAAAGGAAGAGAGGCCAATTCCAACGGTGGCTCCAGAAGAGATTACAGGGCTATCAGAGACCCTAACGTGGGAGGCTCGAGACAGCAGCCCCAGAGGAGTGGAGGCAGCAGAGCAGAGGCCGCGCCTAGTGGAGGACGGCGAGAGAGGCTTGAGGCCGACAGAAGGGTGGAAATGGACCCTGAACTCCGGGAAGGTTCGAGAATGGACACCCAGGGACATAGAGACTCAAACTCAGAAACCAGAACCTTCAGAGTCGACTGAGAAGCAGCTGGGGCCTCCTGGGGTAGAGCCTGGAGAAGGGGAGGCTGAGGAGGAGGCGGGGGCTCAGGGCAGGCCTCTTAGCACCCTGCAGAACCGCTGCTCTGTTCCCTCCCCCCTCCCACCAGAGGACACTGGGACTGGAGGCCTTCAACAGCAGGAAGAGGAAGCAGTAGAACTCCGGCCCCCACCACCAGCCCCTCTGTCTCCCCCACCCCTAGCTCCACCTGCCCCCCAGCCCCCTGGGGATCCCCTCATGAGCCGTCTGTTCTATGGGGTGAAGGCAGGGCCAGGGGTGGGGGGCCCCCGCCGCAGCGGACACACCTTCACAGTCAACCCCCGGCGGTCTGTGCCCCCTGCAGCCCCGGCCACTCCAGCAGCCCCTGCCACGGCTGATGCTGCAGTCCCTGGGGCTGGAAAGAAGCGGTACCCGACTGCCGAGGAGATCTTGGTTCTAGGGGGCTACCTCCGCCTCAGCCGCAGCTGCCTTGTCAAGGGGTCCCCCGAAAGGCACCACAAACAGGTAGGGGAAGAGCCAAGCCAGACTTCTTAGGAGCCCACTTGCCAGTTCTCTCTGGGCACTGGTCTTTCTTTGATTTTTATACCCTTGTATTCTTGTCTCCCTCTATTCTTTCTTGTTAATTCCTGCCACCACCCTTCCTCCCTTTGCACACACACCCTTTCTTTTTGCTCCCCTCCTGTTCCATTCATCTCTGAGCCCTGAGGAGCCTGCCCAGCAATTGAGAGCTGGCTCTGGGTGTGTCTCCCAGGGTGTGCCCAGGCTGTGCTTTCTGTCTTCTCTCGGGCTCCGAGTTCTCCCCATTTCTTTCCCTCCTTTCCTCTGAGTCTGTGACCCAGCCCAGCCCATATGGTGAGCAATGTGAGCTGAGTCTGACAACCCTAAATCTATCATGGCAGAGCCACCTACATGAAAGCACTTATACTTTTTGAGAGGACAGAATTTTGGGGCGGGAAGTCTGGGGAGGCCGAGGGGGTGGGTTGCAGGTTCTTGGGGGAGAAATGGTGGGGATGCAAATGGCGAGGAAGGTCTCCCAGCCCCAAGGAAGAAGGGGGGCAGAGCTGAGAGGGGACATCCAAGGAGAGAAGAGGGGGGAATGGAACAGAGCTGGTCAAAGAGCAGAGAGAAGGCTTTTGAACCCCTGAGTCGGCCCCATGGGAGAGGCACACAGAGGCTATTTGAAATGGGTGACCTCGGGGTTACACACCCCCAGCTGGGCCACTGCTTTAGACAGTGCTCCCTTCTCTCTTGGGACAAGAAAGCCTTCTCCTCTTCCAAAATACCCCCGCCCCTCACTCCCCACCCCTCCTCTCTGGGCTTCCCCTCCCTCCCAGAACTGGCTCAGCAATTGGTTTTCCCCTCTCTTCCTGCCACCCTGGCCTCTCCCTCTCCTCAGGGTAGAAAAAGAGAAGTGAGTTTAGAGGCACAGTGCTAAAAGCCAAGAGAGCTGGGGAGTACAGTGGGAGTTGGGGACCAGGGTGGGGGCGAGGCCAGCAGAGGGTCAGAGGTTAGATTGAATAAGAACTTACAGGGAAGTGGGAGCAGCCAGACCAACTTCTCCACCTGGCCCTGGCCCTGGCCCAACTCCTTCCTACGGGAACCAGGCCCCAGCTTGAAAATCTCTAGGGAAAGAGCGGTCCCACACTCAGACATGTCAGACTCAGAAGTCTCTCCAGCTAACACAGCAGGAAGAGGAAGCAGTGGAACTTGGGCCCCTACCACCAGCCCCTCTGTCTCCCCCACCCCCAGTCCCACCTGCTCCCCAGCCAGCTGGGGATCCCTCATGAGCCATCTCAGAGACTGGGAAGCCCTTCCTGGCCTCCAGTCCTCATCCCACGTGCTAAGATTTGTTTTTCATGTCTTTAGTGTCAGTGGGAAACCACAGGGACAAAAGACCTGGGTTAAGCTTGGGGGTCTTTTGGTCCCCAGATTCATCTTCACATATCGCTTAAGCCCCCATCCCTGAGCCATGGTACATGCAGCTGTCCCTCCTGAGCCCTCTCACTGCTACCAGTTTTTCCCCTTAGGGAAAAGGAGCTAGGTCAGGAGACTACCGGGGACGTGCTCATAAAGGTCACTTCCTACTGAGGTCAGTTTGTGCTTTTAGGAGGAAGGGAAAGGAGGCAAGAAGCTTTGTGTCCCAAAGTACGGTGTCTGTCCAACAGGAGCCAGGAACCTAGTGCAGAGCAGGACCTGGGATGGTGACCATCCCTAGGTTAGGGAGTAGGGAAGCCGGAAGCACATCAGCCAAACAGGAAGCCTGTGGTGGGGGCCGGAAGGCTGGTGGGGCTGTATGCAGAAGGCTGGGCCTCAGGCCTGCCAGAACTGTGCTCAGGATGTGGTGAGAGAATAAGGAAGCAGCCGCCTGGGGTGGGGGTGGTGAAGAAGCAGCACAGAATTTCCTAGACCCAGACACCTCACTCTTTTGCCCTCTCTCAGGCCTTCTCTCCTTTCAGCCTCCTGCTTATCAGGACTAGCGGGCCCTGGCCCAGTGCTGCCCCAGCCCACCAAATCAGGGTTAGGAGGGCTGCCACTGCATCCCACCCCACCCCCTGCCTTCCCTAAATAACCCCTATCGCAGGCTAATTCCATCAAACTGATCCCTGCCATCAGAAGAGAAATCCCAGCCCTGCCAGTCACTAGCGATATGTCTCGTTGAGAGGCCAGCCCCTCCCCTCCCTGGCCCCCTTGTGACCTTATATAGCTGGTGGGAAAGGAGCTAGTGAGTCACCCCCTGCCCATTCCCCCCACTCCCATGCAGGCTGTGCATTCCTGAGAAGCCTAGCCAGAAGTTTGGTGCGGGGAAGAGAAGGGGTGCAGGGAGGAGACAGACATAGGCTGAGAGCAAATCAAAGGCATCCTTCAGAGTGGATAACAAACGATGGAGATTGTTATCTCAAAACCAAACCGTTTGTCATCTAGTCGATTCCGACTGATGTGTTACAGAGTAGAACTGCTCCATAGGGTTTTCTTGGCTACAGTCTTTGCAGAAGCAGATCGCCAGTTCTTTCTTCCATGGAACTGCTGAGTGGGTTCACACCGCCAACCTTTAGGTTTGTAGCTGATTGCAAACTGCTTGTACCACCCAGGGACCTTTGTTGTCCCAAAAGGGATATGAAAAGAAAACAGAAAGGGTTCCCAAAGGTTTGGGCAAATCTGTCAGTAACAGAACCAGAAGTGGTCTTTTTTGAGAAGCTGGGATGTATGGGGTCTGGATGCTGTCACTTGATTCTCCCAGCAGTTTTACCAATAGGGACTAGAGGTTGACTGCATAGATTGGGCTCCCCTCCACATTGCTTCCCCAGCCTTAGTCCTCTGTGGGGATCTCATCAGAAGTCTGGACAAACCCTTATCTTCCTGTTGTAGCAACTTCCATCCTCCTGTTGATTCATTCCACAAACACTGACTGAGCACCTACTGTGCGCAAAGCACTTTTCTAGATATTGAGGTTATGTCATCAACAAAACAGACAAAAACTCCTGCCCTCTGGCAGAAGGGGAGGTAGGCAGACAGCAAGGGTAAGAAGTAAATTCTTTAGAAGCTGGTGATTATGAAAGAAGAAAAATAGAGCAGAACTAAATGGAACCTACAGGGCCAGGAAGTGGCAGGGAGTGAATATGGCAACTTCATAATGGTGTGAATAGGAGGGAGAGAGCCATGGGTGATGTATGGGTGAAGAGTCTTTCTGGCACAGGGAACAGGCAGTGCAAAGGCCCTGAGGTGGGAGTGCACCTGGTGGGTTTGGAGGAAATCAAGGCTAGTATGGCTAGAGTAGGGGAGAAGGCCAGTGAGGTGAGGGGGGAGTGCACATGGGTGGCACCCTGCAGTCATGATTAGGCTTCTGGCTTCTCTCTGAGATGGGGAAACATTAAAGGGATTGAAGTCAGAGTGACATAGCCCCTGAGCTCTAGCTTCCCATGGGGATCCAGATGTTCCATCACACATGGCCCTGAGCAAACCACCTGTCTAGCCACCCTCTTGGCTTCTCTCTTCCCATACCCATCCATGGGGAGACTCAGGGGTGCAGGGCCCCAGCCCCCCATCTTCCCAAACTGACTCCAGGGAAGGCCTGAGTAGATCATCTGGACCTTTCCAAGTAGTTCACATGGAATCCTCCTGTTTCTCTGCCTAATCTCTTTGGCTCCTGGAGTTAATCCCACCCTGCTCCTTCTCCCTGAGCCTCTTAGGAGGGCAAACGGGAAGGGTAGAAAGGCAGCCAGAACAGCTGGGGCTCAGCCTGCCCCTTGGGACGGTGTGTTTACAAGGGATTTTTCTGCCCCCTCCAGATTCCTTCTCTGGTCTTTTGGCAATGTCTCTGCCTGTCCCTCTGGCACTCTCTCTGTGTGGACTTTCCTCACTGCCCTGTCACCTCACCTCCCTCGTATGTTGAGGGGAGGTCTCTTGGTTCCTCTGGGACTTTCTATTGGTCTCCTTCCCCTCCCAGCCCCAGATTCCCTTTGCTGTGGGTCTATTCCAGCCACAGGAGAGGAGTAAGGGGCAAGTGTCCAGGGTTCTGGGTTTCCCAGGGGAAAAGCAAAGAGTTGAGCATGTGGAAAGCAATGAGCTTGTCTCCTTTTGCCTGGGACTCCCTCCCCATCCACCTCTTTCCTGCCTGGTCAGCTCAAACCTCACCTCCTCTGGGAAGCCTTCTGGATTGCCTCAGGACGCCCAGGGACTTTGGTCCGATCGCAGGATTGATCTCCATGTTTTAATTTCTTTTTAGCCCTCTGCTGCCCACACTCTAAAGAGCAGGGACCTTGGATGGGCCTGTGTTACTCACTTCTGCCTCCACAGCCCCTGCCAGAGCACAGGCCAAAGTCTGATGGTTTTGAAATGATGTGATTGAAGAGGGGAAATCTGGGATTGGAGAGCCAGTATCAAAAGGGAAACTGGATGGCGGAGTGGCTGGGGAGGGAAGAGTCAGCAGGGCTTCTCAGCCCAGCCCCTGCCTCCCCACCCGCCACCTGCCCCCACAGCGAGCTTCAGGGCTGACCTCTTCTCTTCCCCTCTTTTTCTCACACCTAGCTCAAGATCTCCTTCAGCGAGACTGCTCTGGAGACGACGTACCAGTACCCCTCCGAGAGCTCGGTGCTGGAGGAGCTGGGCCCAGAACCGGAGGCTCCCAGTGCCCCCGGCCCTCCAGCAGCTCAGCCTGACGACGACGAGGATGAGGAAGAGCTGCTGCTTCTGCAGCGGGAACTCCAGGGCGGGCTGCGCACCAAGGCCCTGATAGTCGGTGAGCGAGGCTCCGCCGCTCCGAGGGCGCCCCCTGGTGTTGGGGGCTGGCACTGCAGCCCAGGAGGGAAGGGAAGGGTTTAATGTTGGCGCTGGAAGGGGCTTGGCAGGACCTCTAGCGCAACCCACTCCTTTTACAGATGAGGAAACTGAGGCACTGGAAAGTGAAGTGCACATCAGGCCTCCAGATTCCAAGACCAGGGTTCTTTCTGGGCATTCTAGTTCAAAAAACAGGATCAGACAAGCTCCAGTTTGAATTCCGGCTTGTCTCTTGCTTGCGGTGTGTCCTCAGGAAAAGCATTTGACCTCTCTGGCCTCCATTTTTTCACCTCCGAAATGGGGTTAATAATAGCTACCTCCAGGAATTGTTGCGAGGATTAAGTGATTTTTGTGAAGCACCTAGGACCATGGCTGGTTACTTAAGCTCTCCCGGTGTTACTGTGAAATTAGAGTTATGAGAATGCCTGAAGGAGCCCTGGTGACACAAATGATTAAGCACTCGACTGCCAACTGAAAGGTTGGCAGTTCGATCCCATACAGCAGCTCCACTGGAGAAAGATCTAGCGATCTGCTCCCATAAAGATTACAGCCTAGAAAACCCTATGAGGCAGTTCTACTCTGTTACATGGGATCGCCATGAGTCTAAAATGACTTGATGGCACTTAACAACAACCCAAGCGTGCCTGGAACAGAATACAGTACAAGGTAAATGAGTGATGACTGCTGTTAGTAACAAGCACTCAAGTCAAAGAAGAGGTTATAGGATTTCCTATATGCCAATTGCCCTTTCAGCTTCAGGCAGGGATGGTGGGAGGCAAAGACCCTCACTCATTCTCTATCATTATTGCCTCCTCTTGCACAGATGAGTCCTGCCGGAGGTGACCCTCTCCCACACAGGGAAGATACATTGCCCTCCTTCCCAGAACTGAAGATCCTGGAGCCTAGAAGATCCTGAGCAGACAGACCCTGAAAATGAGCGTGGCAGGGAAGGACAACCAGCATCCCCCAACTTGCTTTTCTTGTCCTGTTTCTGGGGGCAGAGCCAACTGCCCAACTTTAACCCTAACCCAAAGTCCCGTGCTGGTGCATCTAGGTGATCCAACAGTGAGTCCCAAGCCCTGGAGAGGTGCACAGAGCCCACTGGGTGTGTGTGTGAAGATGGAGGACCCCCCCCCCCCGCCATATCCATGGGCAGGGACACTGTCCCCACAGGCTTCCTTACCCTCCCTCCCCACCCCTATCCCAGTACTCTCAGGATTTAAGCACTCATCTATGTCCCTGGGAGGCGTGGCCTTCACTCTGATCCCTAGATCACCACCCTTGTGTTTACAGCTCCTGCCTCCTCTGTTGACCACAGCCTGGTTTACAAACCCCACCAGCTCCCGGCCCCATGCTGCCAAAACCCCAGGTTTACAAGCCACACCCACTTGCCAAGTCCACGTGGATTTCCTCTCCCAGCCCTCTGCAGTTGCCTCTTTGGGAGTGGCTTGGGGCATGGCTTCTCCCACTTTTGCTCAGTATTACTGTGCCTCAGTTTTCCCCAAGAGGGAAGGCTAGGAATCTTGACTTTGTACTCCCAGATAGTTATTTAATTCTGTTCCTTAGTGGTTCACAGTTGAATTGTAAGTGTGTGGGGTGACTAAGGAGGCACCTCGCCTCTCCTTCCTTATCAACCAATATTGTGGTTTTGTTTTTTAACTTGCCGTAATAAAATGGAGCTCTCTCCAACTCTCCTGCTGCTTCTCTTTCTTTAGAAAAAAAAGTGTATGTGGAGGGAAGGCTCCGGGTTCTTCATTCCCAGCCTCTCCCATCTTCCTTTTGGCCGTGAAGACGAAGTGGTTTTGGGAAGGAAAAACAATGGGGGATGAACCAGGAACTCAGCACTGAGTTGCAGAAGGGGCTTTAGGAGAGCCTTGCATAGCTTTCACGTGCAGGACAAGCAGGAGATATGAGGAAAGACAGTTGAGGTGTTCACTAGACTGGAAGTGTCATGAGGGCAGACCATGTCAGTTGGGTTCACTGCAGTATTTCCATGCCTGGCACCTAATAGGCACAAAATAATTGTTTCTAGAATGAATGACTGAACAGCTGAATTAATAGATGAAAGGAGCTATACAAAATAAATCTGAAGCAGATGACACTGAATTAAAGGATTCCAATATTTAGATGCCGGCTGCAATGCAAGCAACCAGGTAATGTGTGACATACAACCCATGTGGCTAACGCAGGGGCTTTTACTCCAAGACTTGGGGTCATCAACAGTCAATCCCCTGAAATTGCTGCAAAATGTAGTGAGTATCTACAGAAGGCCAGTTTCCTGGAAGAGGGTCTCCTCTTTCATAGTCCTAAAGGGTTAAGAAGCACGGATAATTCATGGCTTTTGTACCCACAGTTGATATTAGGGAATTTTCTCATTCCAGAGAATCTATCTTCTATAAATGTGGAACATCTGCTATAGTTTACTTATTTTTTCAGTTGCCATGAAGCTGATTCTGACTCATTGTGATTTCATGTGTGTCAGACTAGAACAGTGCTCCATGTTTTTCAATGGCTGATTTTTTTTCGGAAGTAGATTGCCAAGCCTTCTCTTCCGAGGTGCCTCTGGGTGGACTTAAACCACCAACCATTCGGTTAGCAGCTGAGTACATTAACTGTTTGCACCACGCAGGAAACATTTTACCTATGAAGTTATTTATTAGCTCTCCAGGCTAGTAAAGACATGGTTGAGTAGTTAACAGTCTTTTTACCACTACACAGGATGCCTCTTCCAGTCTAATCAGAGGAGACTCCCCTTTGTTAAAAAACAAAATGTACTAGACAAATTAATCTTAAGCATATACCAAAGATCTGTGACAAGCAAGGTGTCAAAACTGTGAGCCACCTCAGAAAGGGTGTGAGTATGGAGCAAAACATAATTCTTACATTAGTAGCTAATTCAGTAAAGATCCTAATCATCTGTGACCCAGGAAAGCTGGGGCAGGAAGCTGTATGATGCCAGGGGTGCTCTCATCTCAGAAACAGAAAACAATGCATCTAAGAAGTCAATGATATGGATCCACCTGTGTCTTTTAGTGGAATAACAATTTTTGATTTCCCAACAATAGTGTCTGATTAAGTCCAATTAACCATAAGAGTATGACACGGGATCAAACAGGTCAGACAGCAGAGCTTCAGGTAACAAGTTTGCTTTCAAATAAGCAACCATCAGTGAATTTCTCAAGCTCTTAGCAGAAGTGCAGAACGCAGTTTGCCCATTCCTTAGTTTGTAGACTTTTTTTTTTTCCTAACGACTTTCTGAGCATCAAGAAAAGAGGACACCTTTGCTTTTTTGCCCAGTTCCAAGTTTCTTTCTGCCTGGAGGTCCTTCCCTATACCTAACCTGTATTCACTCCTGCTGGAGGTACCAGTCCTAGCAATGGTCACTCCTCATCATCACGGGCTAATCTTTCATAAGCATGCACCTGAATTTCCTATTTGAAATAGAACTCCTCTCCCCCTTACCTTGCTTTATTTTTGGTTCCATAGAACTTACATATTTTACATATTATTTATCTTGCCTGCCCCTATCCTCAAATGTAGATTCGGTAACAGATTTTTGTCTGATTTGTTCTCGGCTATATCTTCAGCAACTAAAACCGCCTAAAACAAACAGAAAAAAAAAACAAATCCATTGCCGTGGAGTCGATTCCGACTAATAGGACATAGGAGAACTGCCCCATGGGATTTCCAAGGCTGTAAATCTTTAGGAAACAGGCCGCCACATCTTTCTCCAGCAGAGCGGCTGGCGGGTTTGAACCGCCGACCTTTCGGTTACAGCCGAGCGCTTTAACCAATTAAAACCAGTTGCTGTGGAGTCTATTCCGACTCACACATTAGACACTCAGTATTTGTTGAATGAATGAGTGACGCATCCACGAACTGACCAGCAGGGGGCGATAGCAAGATTGGGTACAGGAGAAAACGGGGAGAGCAACTGCTACACTCCGAGCTTCTGGTACGGTTCCGCGAGGCTTGAACTGGTTCGGCCACCGTAGTGCTTAGGCCGGAAAAGTGTGTCCCCTTCCGGCCTCCAAAGTTCGGGAAGATGGCCTGGGTCTGTTGGAAACTGAACCCGAAGGCCGTAAGTGGGCTCCCTTGAGGAGCTCAGGCTCCGGCCTAGGAGTCCAGGCCTCCAAGCGGACTGGCCCCAGCTCGGCTCCTCGGGACGCTTCAGGGCCGGGAGCAGCGAGTGTAGGTCGCCATGGCGACATCGGCGGGGCTGGAGCGCTGGGTGCAAGACGAGCTGCACTCGGTACTGGGGCTGAGCGAGCGGCACGTGGCCCAGTTCCTGATCGGCACCGCTCAGCGCTGCGCCTCGGCCGAGGAGTTCGTGCAGCGACTGCGAGACACCGACACCTTGGACCTCAGTGGTCCGGCCCAGGATTTCGCCCTAAGACTCTGGAACAAGGTGTCGGGAGGGGTGGAGCGCGACTGGGGCGGGGCCTGGCATGGAAGTAGCAGGGGTGGGGGTGGAGCAGGGGAGGAGCTGTATATTTGTCCTCATAAAAACCAAAAACCAAATCCATTGCCGTCGAGTTGATTCCGACTCGTAGTGATCCTATAGGACAGAGTAGAACTGCCCCACAGGGTTTCCGAGGAGCGGCTGGTGGATTCGAACTGCCGACCTTTTGGTTAGCAGCCATAGCTATTAACCATTGCGCCACCAGGGCCCCTTGTTCTGGTGAGGCTGGCCTAAATGTCTATCGGGGAGTTAAGTAAGTTCAGTTCCCAAATCTGTATCTTTCGTCCGTTGTCACCTAGGTACTGTGCTAGGTGCTGGGCGTCCAGCTCAGTGGAGAAGATCGTGGAGAGGGCTTAAGTGTGTTGCACTTAGGCTGAGTTAAGGGCTATATAATAGTATATCTCAAACTTTAACGTGCATAACGATTCATCCAGGGCCCTTGTTAAAATACAGATTGCAATTCACTAGGTCTGGGGTGGAGTCTCAGTTTCTGCATTTCTAACTTGCTCCCAGGTGATGGGGATGCTTCTGGTGCACTGACCGCACTTTGAGTGGGAGGCTATAGAAGAGATATGTGGGAAGTGCTGTGGAAGGAGAAGAGGTAGTGACCAGGGAAGGCAGGTCCAAAGATCCCCTAGAATTTGTCAGGTAGAGAAGGGGGATGAAGTAATGGTGTAAACAGTAAGTTCCTGGAGGACAGCACTGTGTAGTCTTTGTATTTGTATTCCTCCCACCTAAGAGCCTGCCTTGTAGAAAGAATGAAAATGTTCCGCGTGTTCAGAGGATGGCAGATAGCCTGGTGTGGCTGTGGCATGTGGTGCATGGCAAGAGATGAGGTTAGAATGTAAGTGCCATGAAAGCAGATACTTTATGTATCTGTTGACCAGTTTATCCTTGGAGTCTGATACAGTGTGGGGCATGTGACAGGCCTCTGCAAAACAACCCTTGTAGCTTGTCAGCCTTTTTTGTAGGAATGACTCAATCATTGGGAAGAACAAAGCAGGGAGAAAGAGGCCGAGCAACTGAGAATTGGGCTTGAGAATGTAAGCTCTACAAGGGCAAGAATTTTTGTCTTTTGTTTATTTCTCTGTCCTTAGTCCCTAGAACAGTGCCTCGCACATAACAGACTTCAATAAGTGTTTGCTAAATGAATGACTGAGAGGACATTCAGAAGTTGAAGGGCCTCATTCAGGCTGAGGAACGTGGTGTGAAGCCATGGGAAAAAGAGAGGGTGAAGGTTGGCTTAAGATCGAGTAATTCCTCAAAGGGAAATGAAATTAGGCACAGGGCTAAGTAGGTGGGCAGAGGTCAGGAGTTGCTCACACCCCGTTATCTTCCCCTCTACTGATAGGTACCACGGAAGGTGGTGGTAGAAAAGCCAGCTCGGGCAGCTGAGCGAGAGGCCCGAGCCCTGCTGGAGAAGAACCGATCTTATAAGTTGCTGGAAGACAGCGAGGAGAGCAGTGAGGAGACTGTGGGTAGGGCTGGGAGTAGCCTTCAGAAGAAGCGTAAGAAACGGAAACACCTCAGGAAGAAATGCCACGAGGAGGAGGATGAAGAGGAAGAAGTGGTCTCGGAGAAAGAAAAGAAGAAGACAGGGTAAGTTAGAAGCAAGATGAGAGGGAACGGAGCGGGTGGATGATGCGACTATAAGATTTCTGGATGCCCTTATTTAATCTCCTGGGCTGGGCTGCAGGGGGAGTAAACAGCAGACGGAGAAGCCAGAGTCGGAGGATGAGTGGGAGCGGACAGAGCGTGAGCGCCTTCAGGACCTGGAGGAACGTGATGCCTTTGCCGAGCGCGTTCGGCAGCGGGACAAGGATCGGACTCGCAATGTCCTGGAGCGGTCAGACAAGAAGGTGTGTAGGAGCCAGAATGTTCTGTAAATCCCCAAGAAGATTCCTGGGTCAAATCTGACATTGGGTGTGATGCCAGAGATGGTGGGAAGACAAGGGACTGTCTCTAGTGGTACGTTCATCTTTGGGTCCTCTGGCTAAGGTACCTCTTTGCTGTACCTGCAGCCATAGGGATTCCTCACTGAGGGGATATTTCTTTGTGAGGGGGCACATAAAAATGATCTTTTGCGATTCTAGAGGGGGAATGGCTATGGGTGTGGGGACTTCTTGCCCTCACAGCCCTCCACTCTTGGTTTCTTCTCCTAGGCTTATGAAGAGGCTCAAAAGCGCCTCAAGATGGCTGAGGAAGACCGGAAAGCCATGGTGAGTCCCAGGGCCCAGGAAGCCAACGTCACAAGACAAAAGGAAATACTTTCTGATGGCGACGTTAGGGGAGGGAGAAAGGATACAAAAGAAGTGCAGTGGGGATGCTGATGGGATACCCAGGCCTCTGGAGGATAGGATTTGGTTGACAAGAGCCAGCTGAACCCAGAGGGACTTGGAGGAGACCAAAGGACGGAATTAAGTTGTAGAGGGAAGGAACCATGGGTGGGAACTACCTACAAACCCTCCTTCACTGTGTACTTAAGGACTAAATCACACTGTGTATTAGGGAGATGTGAGCCTTCCCTGTTCCTGGGATGTAATCAAAAGGTAGCTGCCAGGTTGTGAAGGGATGGCTAGAGGGCAGGGGCAGGGCAGCTGTCCCAGCTCTCCAGGGGTGTGGTGACCACCACCTCCAACTACCTTTCTACCACTTAATCCTTATATCCCCCACATGGCTTTGTGATCTCTCTATGGCTTCCCGAGTTGGTCTTCTCACTGAATAGGGGCAGAGACCCTTGTAATTTATGAACCAGACTTCTATGGTGCAAGTCTAGGTAGGGTGGGCAGTTTCCCAAGGGCCTGGTTTCCCAAGTAAGATCAGCTTAGATTTCTCAAAAGAATTTTGAGAATCTTGGAGTCCTAAGAAGGGCCTAGTAACCCTCAGGTCTTTCCCGACCAGTCCATCTCATGTCCCAGCCCAGAAAAGGGCTGTAGTCAAAGACTTCTGAGACATCTTTCAGTGCAGTCATAGTGCTTTCATTTGACTGAATTTAATTTTTTGTTTCTTTTTAAATTATGAAAAATTTCAAACAAAATAGGAAAATAGTACAAAATGAACATTCATACAGACTATTTGCATTCCAAAATTGCTAATATTGTACAGTGTTTGCTATGTCTATGTAAATGACGTTTGTTTTTTAACCATTTAAAAGAGTGGTAGCCCTGGACTAAATCAAAAGCTAAGAAGTTTCTTGAACACAACCAAACATTTCGAGAGACAGAGTAGCTGGGGCTGGGGTCTAGGAACCATGGTTTTGGGGGACATCTAGGTCAATTGGCATAACAAAGTTTATTAAGCAAATGTTCTGCATCCCATTGTGGTGAGTGGTGTCTGCGGTCTTAAAAGCTTATGAGCAGCCATCTTAAGATACATCAGTTTGTCCCAACCCACTTAGAGCAAAGAAGAATGAAGAACACCAAAGATATAAGGAAAATATTAGCCCAGGAGACAAAAGGTCCACATAAACCAGAGACTCCATCAGCCTGAGACCAGAACTAGACAGTGCCCAGCTACCACCAGTGACCACGCTGACGGGGAGCACAACAGTCTGTGACAGAGCGGGAGAAAAGTGTGGAACAAAACTCAAAATTCACATAAAAAGACCAGACGTAACGGTCTGACAGAGACTGGAGGAACCCCTGAAGCCATAGCCCCCACACGCTATGTTCTTCTTCATATAGTCCAGCTTCTCAGATTATTTGTTCAGTATACATATTGAGTAAGTATGGTGAAAGGATACAACCCTGATGCACACCTTTCCTGACTTTAAACCATGCAGTATCCCCTCATTCTGTTCGAATGACTGCCTCTTGATCTATGTACAGGTTTTTCATGAGCACAATTAAGTGTCCTGGAATTCCCATTCTTTGCAATGTTATCCATAATTTGTTATGATCCACACAGTCAAATGCCTT
>NW_004444231.1:628227-690798 GCF_000243295.1 Trichechus manatus latirostris | reverse complement strand
ATTCTTTGCAATGTTATCCATAATTTGTTATGATCCACACAGTCAAATGCCTTAGCATAGTCAATAAAACACAGGTGAACATCTTTCTGTATTCTCTGCTTTCAGCCAGGATCCATTTGACATCAGCAACGATATCCCTTGTTCCACGTCCTCTTCTGACTCTGTCTTGAATTTCTGGCAGTTCCCTGTTGATACACTGCTGCAGTTGCTTTTGAATGATCTTCAGCAAAATTTTACTTGCATGTGATATTAATGAAATTGTTCAGTAATTTCCACATTCAGTTGGATAACTTTTTCTTGGGAATAGGCATGAATATGGATCTCTTCCTGTCAGTAGGCCAGGTAGCTGTCTTCCAGATTTCTTGGCATAGACAAGTAAGCATTTCCAGTGTTGCATCCGTTTGTTGAAACATCTCCGTTGGTATTCTGTTAATTCCTGGAGCCTTGTTTTTCTCCAATGCGTTCAGTGTAGCTTGGACTTTTTCCTTCAGTAGCATGGGTTCCTGATCGTATGCTACCTCCTGAAATGGTTGAATGTCAACCAATTCTTTTTGGTATGGTGACTGTGTATTCCTTCATCTTCTTTTAATGCTTCCTGCGTCGTTTAATATTTTCCCTGTAGAATCTTTCAATACTGCAACTCGAGGCTTGAATTTTTTCTTCAGTTCTTTTAGCTTGAGAAATGCTGAGTGTGTTCTTCCCTTTTGGTTTTCTACCCCCAAGTCGTTGCACATGTCATTGTAATACTTTACTTTGTCTTCTCAAGCCGCCTGTTGAAATCTTTAGTTCTTTTACTTTGTCATTTCTTCCTTTCACTTTGGCTACTCGCCATTCAGGAGCAAGTTTCAGAGTCTCTTCTGACATCCATTTTGGTCTTTTCTTTCTTTTCTGTCTTTGTAATGACCTTTTGCTGTCTTCATGTATGATGTCCTTGATGTCATTCCACAACTCATCTGGTCTTCCATCATAGTGTTCAACACATCAAATCTATTCTTGAGATGGTCTCTAAATTCAGGTGGGATATGCTGAAGGTCATACTTTGGCTCTCGTGGACTTGTTCTAATTTTCTTCAGTTTCAACTTGAACTTGGCATATGAGCTATCGATGGTCTGTTCCACAGTTGGCCCCTGGACTTGTTCTGACTTTCCCATTGTCTCTTTCCACAGATGTAGTTGATTTGATTCCTGCGTATGCCATCTGGCAAGGTCCACGTGTATAGTCACTGTTTATGTTGGTGAAAAAAGATATTTGCAGTGAAGTCGTTGGTCTCGCAAAATTCTATCATGCAATCTCTGGTATTGTTTCTATCATCAAGGTCATATTTTCCAACTACCAATCCTTCTCCTTTGTCTCTGACTTTTGCATTCCAGTCACCAGTAATTATCAATGCATCGTGATTGCGTGTTTGATCAATTTCAGACTGCAGAATCTTGTAAAAATCTTCAATTTCTTCATCTTTGGCCTTAGTGGTTGGTGTGCGAATTTGAATAGTCATATTAACGGGTCTTTTTAGATGTATGGATATTATCCTATCAGTGACAGCATTGTATTTCAGGATAGATCTTGAAATGTTCTTTCTGACAATGAATGCAACACCATTGCTCTTCAAGTCATCATTCCTGGTATAGTAGACCATAATGATTGTCTGATTCAAAATGGCCAATACCAGTCTATTTCAGCTCACTAATGCCTAGGATATCGATGTTTATGTGTTCCATTTCATTTTTGACGATTTTCAATTTTCCTAGATTCATACTTCGTACATTCCACATTCTGATTATTAATGGATGTTTGCAGCTGTTTCTTCTCATTTTGAGTCGTGCCACATCAGCAAATGAAGGTCCTGAAAGCTTGACTCCAACCACGTCATTAAGGTCGACTCTACTTTGAGGAGGCAGCTCTTCCCCAGTAGTACTTTGAGTGCCTTCCAATCTGAGGGGCTGATCTTCTGGCACTATATCAGACAATGTTCCGCTGCTATTCATAGGGTTTTCACTGGCTAGTTCTTTTCAGAAGTAGACCGTCAGGTCCTTCTTCCTAGTCTGTCTTAGTCTGGAAGCTCAGCTGAAACTTGCGTGCCATCGGTGGCCCTGCTGGTATTTGAATACTGGTGGCATAGCTTCCAGCATCACAGCAACATGCAAGCCCTCACAGTATAACAAACTGACAGACACGTGGGGGAAAATGTCTTTAATAACTGCTTTTTCCAAGCCAAAATCCAGTCAAGGGTCATTCATTGTATTTGGTTGCTAGGCCTTTTCAGTTTGTTTTGTTCTTTCTTGATTGTCTGGCTCACTTTCGTACAGTGTCTTACATTTTGGATTTGTCTGATCTTTGCCCTGTGGTGTTCAGTTCTTCTATAATCTTCTGCCACCTTTAAAGTGGAAATTGGGTCTAAAGCTTACCTCGACTCAGTTTAAACAGTGTAGCAGGAACACCTCTTGGGTGGTAATGTGCACTTCACATTCTGTCACATCAGGAAGACATAGTATCCAGTTGTGTACCTGTTAGTACAGATGTCCCTTCTGCCAACAACCTTTTATCTAGTGGTTTTAGCAACCACTGCTGATCGTTTCCTGCATCAGTTATTTCACTGGGATTGCAAAGTGGTAATTTGGGGGTTCTATTCCTTCTACATTTATTGGCTAGCATTTTTTTTCAAAATGATAGTTTGTTGTGTTTAAGGTGTATGTTTACACAGCAAATTAGGCCACCCTTTAACAATTCCTACATAAATTATTATTCAGTGATATTGGTTACTTTTTCACAATATGTTATTCTCATTCATTCTGTTCTGGTTGTACCATTTCCAGTATTCTAGTTTCCCTACCCTCTTACCTTCTCATTTTTGCTTTTAGAGTAATTTTTGACCATTTGGTCTCCTATAGATGATCTTTTAAAGAAGCTCATTACTAACAGGTAATGTTCTTTATTTTATGAGCAGATCTGTTATTTAGGTAAAAGGTGACCTTAGGGGATAGTTTCTGTTCAGGGTATAAGAGTACCTCAGGGCAATAGTCTCGGGCATTCCTCTAGTTTCAACCAGTCCAGTAAGTCTGGACTTTTTAGGAATTTGAGTTCTGTACCACATTTTTCTCCTGTTCTATCAGAATCTATCTATTGTGGCCCTGATCAGAATGGTCACTAGTGGTAACCACGCATCATCTAGTTCTTCTGGTCTCAGGGCAGATGAGGTTGTAGTTTGTGTAGACTATTAGTCATGTAGAGTAGTTTCTTTTATGAATCTTTGATTTCCTTCTTTTTCTTTTGTTCCAGACGAGTGGAGACCAATAGTTATATCTTAAGATGGCTGCTTGCAAGCTTTATGGCTAGCATTTTTATATTAAGAGGAGCTTTTCCTCAACAACTAGGAATGAGCTTCAGTTCCTTTTTAAAAGGAAGGATAAATATTTATTTCCCATCAATTACCAGTTTTCAGAGTAAGGAGTTTGGTAAAACAGTTACTTCATTGGTGACAAATGAAGTTTTTTTCCTGTTTTCTTTGTGTATCACATTGGACTCGTGGATTTTATTTTTTGGTATTTTACGGTCTCTTGTATCGTTATTCTTTTTGACACTCAAATTGCTCTGATTTTTTTGTCCATATTTTAAGAAAGACATCCATTTGCCTCACCCATCAGGCTGAAGTGGTGTCTTGATTGCTGTACTCGGATTAGGTCATGATCATAAACTTCCATTTTAAGTCTTTAAGAAAAGCCAAGCAATTAAATTGAATCAGAGCCCCTAAGGGTAGGATATTGGTAGGGTTTTGCCACTGCAGTGGAGGAGGTTATTGTGATCACAGGGAAGACCATGCTGCCACAGTGGGAGGGATCGTGGTCAGAGCCTGGAAGGGCCTTAAGGAGATGGTCAATCTTCTGTCCTCCATAATGTGTCCTGAGAAGCCTGTATCAAAGGTAAATGTTTGAAACCAAGTGACACATAGTATGGAGGAGAGATTAGTCCCAGAGAGCTAGGCATCCCTAATTACATTTTACCTTACAGAGCTACTCTCTGATACTCTAGTTCAAACTTTTTGCATATACAGGTTTCCTCTGCTATCTAAAAGTGGAGTGTTCCTGTGAAACTTTTCATAAGGTGAAATGGCATGAAGCAAAGAAGCATTTACCATTGATCTATATGGGAAAAAGTTCTGTGCATTCCCAGACCCATCTTGCTATGGATGCACAAAATCAAGATAAACCCAGATGCTCACAGACACAGTTCAAAGCTATGGCAGCTTGATGCTGAGGTGCTGAGTGTAGTTCCTGGGGAAGATGCTTGGCAACACCACTGTCACTGCTCGCTGTGCATGCTGCTTCTTTAACAGCTCACTGCAAAACACTGCGCACTATTTCTGCTTTTCACCTTCATAAAAGTGAAAATCCTCTTTGGATTTCTTTTGGGTAGCAAAAATAGGTACTAATGTAGGTCTTTTGTAAAAGCAAAGTGGCCTAAGGTGAACTTTCAGAAAGTAGGAAATACCTGTAATTGATTCTTCCCCCTTCCCAAACACAGTCATTCAGAAGCCCAGCTTTGATTACGTCGTTAGTCAGGTTGTACATTGCAGAAGAGGGTACAGGGCACGTCTTTAGACCCTCAGGGAATTTTTCACTCTTAGGGGTAGGTAAGGAAAAGTGTTGCTGCCCCAGCAGATGAGGATTTGACTGCCCCTTCCTGACAGGTCCCTGAGCTGCGCAAGAAATCCCGCCGAGAGTACCTGGCCAAGCGGGAGCGAGAGAAGCTTGAGGACCTGGAGGCAGAGCTGGCTGATGAGGAGTACCTTTTTGGGGATGTGGAGCTGAGCCGGCATGAGCGGCGGGAGCTCAAATACAAGCGGCGAGTGCGGGACCTGGCCCGGGAGTACCGGGCAGCCGGGGAGCAGGAGAAGCTGGAGGCCACAAACCGCTACCACATGCCCGAGGAGACCCGAGGACAGGTGAGGTGAATGGGTGTCTACTTCAGCCGTGGTACCCAAGATGAAGGCAGGGAAGCCTTCAGGGGGCTGGACATTGCACAGCTGGCCCCTTCCTTACCTCGCTTTTCCCAGTGGGTGGGGGTAGTGACTGGGGAGGAGGGACTGGGCAGAGAGGGCATTATCAACCTTTTGGCTTCACATGCCACCTTTCTCCATAGCCAGCACGAGCTGTGGATTTAGTAGAAGAGGAATCAGGCGCCCCCGGGGAGGAGCAGCGGCGCTGGGAGGAGGCCCGGCTGGGAGCAGCATCTCTGAAGTTTGGAGCCCGAGATGCTGCCTCCCAGGAGCCCAAGTATCAGCTGGTGCTGGAGGAGGAGGAGACCATTGAGTTTGTCCGGGCCACTCAGCTCCAGGGTGATGAGGTGAGAGAAGGGGAACACTGGGGGTGTTCTGAGAAGGGTCTAAAGCTGACCCTAGAGCACTCACTCTCTTTCTGCTTCCTTAGGAACCGTTAGCTCCACCCCCTCAAGCCCAGGCCCAGCAGAAGGAGTCCATCCAGGCCGTCCGCCAAAGCCTCCCAGTGTTTCCATTCCGTGAGGAGCTCCTGGCTGCTATTGCCAGTCATCAAGTCCTCATCATTGAAGGCGAGACAGGCTCGGGGAAGACCACCCAAATCCCCCAGTATCTCTTTGAGGAGGTATGGTCATCCACTGTCCCAGGTTGCTGGGACCAGGCATTGACAAGCACAGTCCTGTCATAGCTCCTCATGCATAATATTTTGAGTAATCATTTCACTGTCTTTTCCACCAAATCATGAGGTTCTTGAGAATAAGCACCATACCTTTTTCATATTTGTAGTCTCAACTCCTACCACAGTGTCCATATCTGGTAGGCGTCCAGTCCATGCTAGCTGAAAGGAAAGTGTGTGTGTGAGAGAGAGAGACAGAGAGAATGAGGGCCTCTGCTGTACTCTACTCCAGACCCAGCTCTGCCTCCATTCTTCTGCAGGGGCCAAAGAAAGAGGAGTGAAAGGACTCATTTTCCTGCTTTTTTACCTTCTTTTGTTCCCTGTCACTTCTGGTCTCCCCCAGTTGATTTGTTCTTTTCCAGCTCAAATCTAGCTGAACCCTGAAGTTAATTATCCAAAGGGCTAGGTCTTTGGGGCTGGGCAAGGACCCCCTTTGAGGGTCCTGGGTCTGTCCTCCTCTTCATCTGCCATTCTTCTTGTCTGGTTTTCAGCTTCTGTCTGTTCCCTCCTTTTCTCCTGCTCTATCCTGCTTTTGCAACTTTTTCCTCCAAATAAATACTGAAGAGAGAGTATTTGTTTAGCTAAAGGAAAGCCTTTTCTTCCTCCTTTGTCATTCAGGGTTACACAAAGAAGGGTATGAAGATTGCCTGCACCCAGCCCCGGAGGGTGGCAGCCATGAGTGTGGCAGCCCGAGTGGCCCGGGAGATGGGCGTGAAGCTTGGGAATGAGGTGAGACCTGTGGGAGACGGGTTGGGGGAGCTCCTGGTGGCTGGGACTTGTTCCACACTGCCCTCAGGGCCCATCATCCCCTAGCCTCGCATTCTCTGCTGGGAACACCAGCCCACTCTCAGTCGCTATTGGTCCCTTGACCAGGTTGGCTACAGCATCCGCTTTGAGGACTGCACGTCAGAGCGAACTGTTCTCCGCTACATGACAGATGGGATGCTTCTCCGGGAGTTCCTCTCTGAGCCTGACCTCGCGAGTTACAGGTGCGCACAGGGGCCCCAGCTCCCATGGAGAGCCACCCACCTTCTCCTCTCCCAGTCTGCCAACCCTCCAGTGCTTTCCTGTGTCTCCTCTTCCTCTAATTTGTGGCCTTTCTCTCTCATTTCTTCTCACCCAGCCAACTTGCCCATTGTCCTCTGATTAATCCATCAGTTCTGGAGTTTTTATGGTTCACATAGTCCTGGAACTGAGGTCTAGGTACCGTGGAGATGGGGCAAGAGGGTAGAAGAGACTGCAGAGAGAGCCTTTCTCTTACTTCCGCTTCCTCTGGCAAGAGCAGCTGCTGACTCTCAGCAGATCCCAAAGGATGTCTGACTTGTTCTGGCCTCGGCTTCCAGCCTCCAGATCTTGGCTACTTTTGTCTGCCAGGGCTGGAGTATGTTGCAGACCATCGGTCCTAGCATTCTCTAACTATGCGTTAGTCCTACATAACTGAAATCGTCAGCTTCTCCTTAGAGCCCCCACGTTCATTTTTGGGAGAAGTGAGGGATGGGAGTAGAGAGCCAGTCACCTGGGTTCCATCCCTATCCTCTCATCTAGGGACTTTAGTACCCACACCTACATTGCCCCATGCTCTTCCCTCATTGCTCTCTACATTCCTTCCCCAGCGTGGTGATGGTGGATGAGGCTCATGAACGAACGCTGCACACAGATATTCTCTTTGGATTGATCAAGGATGTGGCTCGCTTCCGCCCAGAGCTCAAGGTCCTGGTGGCTTCAGCTACACTGGACACAGCCCGTTTTTCTACCTTCTTTGATGATGCCCCCATCTTCCGAATCCCTGGACGCAGGTTTCCAGTTGACATCTTTTATACCAAGGTACCCCCTCAGGGAGGATGGGCTTCAGTCTGAGACAGAGAAGCTGGGGCCTTTGGAGGAGGTCCCAAGGAGGAAAAAGATGGAATGGAGAGTCAGAAGGGGGGCTGGGGTAGAAGGTATGTTGAGCTGAGAGGAGAGGGAAAGGTTTGGCTAAGAAGGTAGCCTTCTTGTGACTCCGTCTGTCTGTGACCCCATCTCTCCCTCCTCCCCAGGCTCCAGAGGCTGACTACCTGGAAGCCTGTGTAGTGTCTGTGCTGCAGATCCACGTGACCCAGCCGCCTGGGGATATCCTAGTGTTCTTGACAGGACAGGTGCGTGATGGGGGGAGTGATCCCCGGGGAAGACAGGGCCGGCATGTTGGCCTTCTGTGACTCTGGGACCCTGTGCTGTCCCCACCCCAAACCCAGGAGGAGATTGAGGCTGCCTGCGAGATGCTCCAGGATCGCTGCCGCCGCCTGGGCTCCAAAATCCGAGAGCTTCTGGTGCTGCCCATTTATGCCAACCTGCCCTCTGACATGCAGGCTCGGATCTTCCAGCCTACGCCCCCTGGGGCACGAAAGGTCAGTTGGAGAAACCCGCTCTCCACCCCTGCAATTCACAGAAATGGTAGCAAAAAAAAAGGTAGGCACCTGTTCCATGCAAGGTATGCCTGGGCACTGCTGCAGTTACAAGGCTGAGTAGGAGTCAGTCCCTGGCCTCAGGAGCTGGATAGAGAGGGTGAGTATGGCAAGAACCAAGAGACTGCCAAATGGATGAGCCAGAAGTAAGCACTGGAAAGATTCAGAGAATAAAGCAAGCTCTTGGCCTTCTAGAAGGTGGGATTTGATCTGGTCCTTTAAGAAAAATGGCCGGGAGAAAAGAGGAAGGCCCAAGGTGCGCTTGAGGTCAGAGAGATCTAGTGGGCTTAATGGAAGGTTCATGTGATGAAGTAGTAGGAGAGAAGGCCAAAAACAACTTTGGACGGAGATTAGGGAGGGCCTTTGATGGCAGGTGAAAGAGTTTGGACTTCAGACCATGGAATGACTACCAGACTATTTGAGCAGAGATGTAACTTTCATTCACAAATATTTAATGAGTTCCTCCTGTGTGCCAGGTTCTGTTCTAGGGGATAAGGAAACGGTAATGAACAAAACGAAGTCCCTAGCCTCACAGAACTTAATCTAATGGGAGGAGACAATGGACATGTAAATATATAATGTCAATTGTGATAAGTGCTCTAAAGAGATATAAAGCAACATAGGAAGATGGGGACTGACTATGGGGGGTGAGTGAGGGATAGTAGCAAGGTGTTTTTGTTGGGCTATAGGGAAGGCCTTTCCAGTAAGGTGAAAGTAGGGCAGAGACCTGCATCACGTGAGGGAGGGAGCCAGGCTGTATCTGGGAGAAGAGCACTCCCAGTAGAGGGAACAGCTTGTGCAAAGGCCCCGAGTCAGAGAGCAGCCAGTGTGCAGGGGTAGAGCAAAGTTAGGGGTGGAGTGCTAGCATATGAGGTCAGAGACGTCAGAGGGACTAGAGGATATAGGGTTTTAAGGAGTTTGGATTTAATTCTAAAGTAGAATGGGAAGCCATTGAAGGATGAGGGAGTGATGTGACAGGTGTACTTTTTAAAAGGATTGCTCTGGATGCCAAGTGAAGATAGTCTGGGAGTAGAAGCAGGGAGACATGTTAGGAGGCTGTCACAGGAAGTGATGTGTGAAGATTAAAATGAAAGTGGTGTGTAGAGAAGATGGGGGCAGGAACCTAGATACTCCCATGTCTCATCTCTGAAATAAACCCTAAATCCTCTTTTTTACTTCCTTTCTACATTATGCAAACCCTGGTGGTGTAGTGATTAAGAGCTGCAGCTGCTAACCAAAAGGTCAGCAGTTCAAATCTACCAGGCGCTCCTTGGAAACCCTATGGGGCAGCTCTACTCTGTCCTATAGGGTTGCTATGAGTCAGAATTAATTTGAGAGCAATGGGTTTTTCCACATCATGCCCCTGCTGACCCCACTTCTACCTTTCCGTTGGCCTTGTCCTCTCCTGACTTTGGACACTAACCCCCTCTGCTCCTTCCCCTCATCTGCAACTGCTTCTCTACTCCTAAATTTCCAGGATGATTATTTCTAGGTAATGAGTTGGGCAGGGTCTTGGGGTGACTCCATATCCTCTCTCCCAGGTGGTTGTGGCAACAAACATCGCTGAGACATCCCTCACCATTGAGGGCATCATTTACGTGCTAGATCCAGGATTCTGTAAGCAAAAGAGCTACAACCCCCGCACAGGCATGGAGTCACTCACTGTCACACCCTGCAGCAAGGCTTCAGCCAATCAGCGAGCTGGCCGTGCGGGTCGTGTGGCTGCAGGCAAGTGCTTCCGCCTGTATACCGCCTGGGCCTATCAGCATGAACTCGAGGAAACGACGGTGCCCGAGATCCAGAGGACCAGCCTGGGCAATGTTGTGTTGCTGCTCAAGAGCTTAGGTGAGTGGGTGCCCCAGTCCTCCTGAGAGAAGAGGGAGGTGGGGCTGGAGTCACTGGGTTCTTGTAAAGGGACTCTGATCCCCCCATCTTTCTTTAGGGATCCATGACCTAATGCACTTTGATTTCCTGGACCCTCCGCCGTATGAGACCCTGCTGCTGGCTTTGGAGCAGCTGTACGCTCTGGGAGCCCTCAACCACCTCGGGGAGCTCACCATGGTGAGAAGGGAGGGCAGCGTGGGGTAGGGGACAGGATGAAGAGGTCAAGGATGGCTCTGGTGACTCCTATAATAGTGGAGGGAAACCTGAGGGAGGACTGGCCTCAACTGTCTCTCTCTTTCCTTTTCTTAGTCTGGTCGGAAGATGGCAGAGCTGCCGGTGGACCCCATGCTGTCTAAAATGATCTTGGCTTCTGAGAAGTAAGCTCCCTCCCTGTCCCTGTCCCTTAACCCACAAACTGGCCAGGCCTTCTCCTGTCTCTGGGCCTTCTGTCTCTGATAATAATCACTTATTAGAGAACTCTTACTGCCCCTTTTGAAGCCCACAAGTCAGTAAGACCCTGCCCTGTCCTTGATCATGATATCAAATGGGGAAGATTGACAGATGCAGAAAATTCAGAGGCATAAAGAAAGTGGAAGATTTTCCATCTGTGAGGGATGCTGAGTGAGGGCTGGTTTGGAAATTAACTAAGGTTACTAAGGTTTCAGATCAGAACGGTTAGTTGTAGCTGTGGAACCCACCTTTAAATGCCATTCCCTGCCATGGTTGAGGTCAGAGATCATTACATGAACTAACGGAAGTGCTGTCTTTCCTTGATGCACGTAGTACACATCTTCCTACTGCAGAAGCTCTCAGAAGTCCCCAGTGCCTTCCTAACATCCCTTCCCCCCACCCCCGTGGATGTCACTCTTGCTGTTTGATCAATGGCCCCCACCTCCTTGACCCTCAGCTGCCACTGCCACCACCACCAAAATCTATCTGCTGTCTGACTTGTAGCCACTACCCCAACCCACCTGCGAGGGAACATTCATCACACAATGATCATTCTTTTCTTCACCATGTTTGTTCTTGTGTATTTTTCTTTGAACACTCATGCTGTACCCTTCCTGCCGCAGGTACAGCTGCTCAGAGGAGATCCTGACAGTTGCTGCCATGCTGTCTGTCAACAACTCCATCTTCTACCGGCCCAAGGACAAGGTCGTCCATGCTGACAATGCCCGTGTCAACTTCTTCCTCCCTGGTG
This sequence comes from Trichechus manatus latirostris, assembly GCF_000243295.1. NCBI lineage: Eukaryota > Metazoa > Chordata > Mammalia > Sirenia > Trichechidae > Trichechus > Trichechus manatus. The sequence goes on along the minus strand of NW_004444231.1, from coordinate 679,606 downwards.
GGGACCACCTGGTTCTACTCAACGTTTATACACAGGTCACTAGGCATGGGTGAGTGGGAATGAAAAAGACATGGGGGACTCTAGTCCTGCTATATATGTAACCTTCCTGTTTTAACCTTCTTCACAGTGGGCTGAGAGTGGCTACTCTTCCCAGTGGTGCTATGAGAACTTCGTACAGTTCAGATCGATGCGCCGAGCCCGGGATGTGCGGGAACAGCTAGAGGGGCTCTTGGAGCGTGTGGAAGTTGGTCTCAGTTCTTGCCAGGGGGACTATATCCGAGTACGCAAGGTCAGCATTTCTTCAGTCTATTGCTCTCCACTTAAATGTCTCCCAAGGAGCAAGCTTCTTGGGGATTGGGGCACATGCTTCAGTTCCTCCAGCCTAAGAATGTGCCCTCTTCTGCTGATGGAAAAAGTGTTCTCCCTAGGCTTTCTCCCCGAGACCACTGAAGGTTGGTTCTGAATGGGTTCTTCATGTATTCTGTAGCTTTCTAGTTCCCCAGAAGCATAAACTGAGAAGGGGGTGAGTGCTGAGGCTTCGCTGATGACTGGCTTTCCCATTGACTTTCTTTCCTGCCTGCTCCTTAGGCCATCACTGCTGGTTACTTCTACCACACTGCACGGTTGACTCGTAGCGGTTATCGCACAGTGAAACAGCAGCAGACGGTGTTCATTCATCCTAACTCCTCCCTCTTTGAGGAACAGCCACGTTGGCTGCTCTACCATGAACTTGTCTTGACCACCAAGGAGTTCATGAGACAGGTACCATCCCCTGTCCAGGGAAGCAGAGGCTGTGTGGGGACATGGTATCCTGGCAAGCTAAGATCGCAGTTTCAAGTTGCTGGGACTGGCAGAGAAACAGGAAAACACACATTGGCTTAAATAGTGTAAAATAGACATCTTTTCTAATAACTGTCTTAACATTTTTTAAGATCTGATGAGAACTATGTATTGGTTCAATACTATTTCAGTGTTTTAGGTGTTGGAGCTACAGTGGTGAACAAGGAAATGAAGCCTCTGTCCTCATAGGGCAGACTTTACCGTCTTTAGGTTCCAGACTTTTCTTAGGGGTAATTTACTTGGCACTTTGAGTAACACTTTGAACCTAAAGACTGTAAAGTAGAGGTGTCTTTGCCCTTTGATTATGGTAATAGAGCCAGGCATCTTTTCCCCTAGCCCTGCAGTCAAAGAGGAAAGAACTCTTCAATTGTAATACACGTGAAAATCTAGTTTGGAAAGAAGGGAACACTACTAATTTTTCTCTCCCCTTCTAGGTACTGGAGATTGAAAGCAGTTGGCTTCTGGAGGTGGCTCCCCACTACTATAAGGCCAAGGAGCTAGAAGATCCCCATGCTAAGAAAATGCCCAAGAAAATAGGCAAGACACGAGAAGAGCTAGGGTAAAGAGAAGGGGACAGAAGCAGAACCTGACTCCAGCTCCTTTTCCTCCTGTACATTATTTAATATCTATTGAATAAAATTATTTTTGGAATAGAGCTAGTGGGAACTTTTAGGATTCAAAGAATGTGGCATATGGAAAGCCTATCATATATTCACTTTAGCTTTATTATTTACAAGTTAAATTACACAGCAGCTTTACACAGCATGAGATGGAAAGGAAGGAAGGAGACAGAAGAGGGGAGGAAGCTGGCTCCTGAGATTCTTGGCTGCCTCCACCCGCTTCTCTTGTGCGTAATAAAGTCTTCAGTGCTGCCTCCACACCAGTTCCCCATCAGGCCTTGGCATGCAGGTGTAAGTTGGGTTCTGGTTCTGATAGCCCCAGGGCCACCAGGGCTCCCACTAGCAGCTTCTTCACAGGTGTTGGAGGTGAGTGTGAAGGCATCAGCTGCAGGGAGAAAAGAAAGGTTAATGCCGGTTGAAGGGCAGCTCACAGATGCTCTACCCCTCCACCCTACCCACCCTTGGACTCACTTTATCCAGGCGATGGCGACAAATGAGGCCGTTGGAATTCAGGTAGAAAGTAGAATAGGCATCATAGGTCCTGGGGAGGGGGGAAATGAAGAGACTTACAGAGGGAGGTGGCTGGTCCCAAATTTTAATTCAAACGTTTATTTAAACTAGTACTTCTTAAACTCTGCCATACTTTAGACCATCTTGAGAATTTAAAAAAATCCTGATACCCTGGTTGCAAGTGTCTAGCATCATTATTTTTAAAAGATTTCTAGGTGATTCCACTGGGAACCACTGGTTTAAACACACAGTGTTAGAAGCTGAGCCTAACAATTTTTGGGATTCTACTCTGCCAAAAATTTACCAGGTACTTTACCTAAGAGGAATTTTCATTTGTTCAGTAAATATTTGAGTACCCATCATGTGCCAGGTAATGTACCTTAAAAAACTGATGTTCAGAGGTTTCCTAATATTCTCAGAAGTCCCTATTTGTTACATTAGAGTAACAGAAGATCCCTGCCCTCAAGGAGCTCACAGTCCAGCCAGGGTAGATCAGGGTTTGTCTGGGAGATGAGACTGTCATGTTCCTAAAAGCGAGAATAGGAAATTGTAGTTTGGGTCCTTTCTCACTTCTTTCTTACCGATAAAGCTCATCCTTGTCACGCTTGTAGAAACGCAGAAATAGCATGTGGATGGGCAGCCCCACAAGCCGCCAACGGGCTTGCAGGGTCCAATTCTCAGGGTGGCGGGTCAGCTGTAGAACCTCCAACCGAAGTTGTGCAAAATAGTTCCAGGCCAGGAAACGGCAGAGGGTCAGTGACAGAATGTACCATGTCCGGCCCCTGTGAGAAGGGGATGGGAAAGAAACTTTGGGATGGTAAAGTAAGAAAACCATCTGGTCTCTGCCCAAGGAATGGGGTACAGCTGTAAAAGCAGCTTAGGACCTTTGGGAAGTGAAAAGGGTCAAGTATATAGCATTCAGCCCTTTCCTCCCCAAGGCTCTACCAGTGCCGCAACTCTCACTTGGTACGGATGTTCAGGATCTCATTGATGAATTCCACATCTGATGAGTAGAGAGTGTAGTCATGGGAGTGAAGGAAGAGGTTGGGAAGCTAGGTGAAAGAAGAAGGTGTCAGCCCAGGGAGAAAGATAAAAGATGATCCTATTTCTCAGTTTTCTATTTTTTAAATATATATGTTTATTGTACTTTAGATGAAGGTTTATAGAACAAATAGTTTCTCGTTAAACAGTCAGTACACATATTGTTTTATGACATTGGTTAACCCCATGACATGTCAACACTCTCCCTTCTCGACCTTGGAGGACCCTTTTTTTTTTGGTGAAAATATACATAGCCAAAGTTACACCATTTCAGAAGTTTCTACATGTACAATTCAGTGACATCGATTATATTCTTCCAGCTGTGCTGCTATTCTCACTGTCCTTTTCCAAATTATTCCATCACCATTATCTTCATCTCACTGCCCCAGAGGCTTCCCATCAAACCTTTTGAGTTGCTGTTGTCAATTTGATCTCAAATAGATAATTTTTTTTTTTTGGTACCTTAGATGAAGGTTTGCAGAACAAATAGTTTCTCATTAAACAGTACACATATTGTCAGTTTTCTTTTTTTAATGACTCGTGTCACTTCCTTCTGAGTGAAAGGTCATCTTGTCCCATGTTTAACCTCCCCTAACCCGAACTGAGGAGCATCTTTTCCTCAGGAGGATGTTTATAATGCAGCTGTATGCCTGCTTCATGGTTCCATGAAAGAATCCAGTTACCTAACCCCATATTTCCAATATTACCTATATCCTTCCCACTGTGGACAAAGGCCACTTTCAAAGTGACTTACCTCTTGTCTTAGTTTCTCATACATGACAGCCAGGTGCTCCTCCATACTGGGATCCCCTGATGGAGTGGCAGGGGAAGAGTGGGTGGTCCCAGGGGCTTGGAAGGGTATCAAAGCCCCAGGATAGGGGCAGGGAGGTCCCTCAAAGAGGCTTCTAAGCCCATCCAGGCAGCCCCTGTGCAGTTCAGGTCCCAGTCCTTCCTCCCCATTTCCTGGAGGTAGAACCACCCATGGTGAGCTGAGGGCCTGGACCTGAGGGAGAGGTAGTGAGGGGGCCTGGAGAAGTGGCCAAGTAGAGGGGCATGGGTGTGGGGGAGACCACAGAAGGGGAAAAGATGGAGAAGTGGTTGTCGTGGAGTGAGGCCAAAGTGGTGGGAATGGTAGCGCCCGTGGAGAAAGCTGGTTCTAAGGAGGAAGAACAAAAGGGGAAAAGAATTCAGCTGTCTAATGCCTCTTCATTCAAGTTCTGCTCGCTCATCAATGGTTTCCTGCTCCCACCTGCTTCTCCTGTCAGGAGAGATGGAATTACATACTAGAGGAATGGATTCATCTCCATCTCTACTGAAAACAGGAGGAAACAGTTTCCATGGTACAAAGGAACAATAACCTTCCCCAAACATTAACAAACACTTTTACATTTGTTTAAGATTCCAGCACTGTTCTGGGGGCAGTTTCACTTTTCATAGCAAGAATCCTATTATAAGGATACAGGTTTGATGAATAAGTCAAAGAATAACAGGCTTTATTGTACTGTGAATGAAATTATGTGGCCTATAGCACAACTCCACGATTAAGTGTGTTAGGCAAATATTGTACAGAGAAAGCATCCAACCGGAGCTAGGACTACTTTCTTTGGGTTGCAAATCTACCGTGCAGCCCTAGGTACTCCCACTCCCTAAGCCTCAGTGTCCTATAAATGTTCTCCTATAAATTAGGAAGATAAAGCCTCCCTGGTTTATTATGAGGAATATACGGGATAATGAATGCAAATAAAACTTTGCAACATGCAATGTAGTATACACGTGTAAGCTACTCTCAGTTCAGCCTCTCTGAAGGGCACAATCTCAGGAGACAAAGGCTGGGCTTCATTCTTCCCGGTCACTGACACTAAAACTGCGACGAGGGGAGGTCACTCAAAATCAGGCCTAACCCGAGCCCGCCGCTCCGCAGAAAGCCCCGGGGTCTCACTCCCGGGAAGGCGGGAGGACAAGCGGGTACCTCTGTCCACGACTGTGTCCCCGAGACGCCGGTTCAGCCGGGGGCGTGGCCATCTTGCCCGCCCGGGCGCCAGGACCCGAACCGGGTCACCTGGGCCTGCCTTGCTGCCAGAATCGCTATCCAGGTGGAGGACGGCGCGGGCTGCAGAGTGCGGTCAGCTGCTAGGGTGGGGCTCGGGGACTCCGGGACGGCGCCGCAACCGCGAACCTCTCCGCCCCCTGCCTGCCCTTCAAATCACCTCCAGCCTCAGGTAACCGCAGAGATTCGGGCGCAGAAGTTACGCGCCCCGTTGCCCCAGCCTCGACCCCGCGTGCCCTCTCTCAGATCCGCGAGAATAGGCGTCCCACGAGCGCCAGATCCCCCGACCCTCGCCCCTCCACGTGCCGCGGGGCACAGGTGGCAAGGAGCAGTGGGGTGCTGCTGCGCCTGCGCAGAGGCGGGCGCGCTCCGCCCCACGCGCCGGCTCTGAGGAGGGTCTCTCCCCGCCTGCTTCCTCTCCGCTCTCACCTGGGGTCGAGTTTGATAGGCGCGGAGGCAGGGGCTGAGACGCCGGGTTGTCCCCCGGCAGGACTGGTACATGATGTTCCGAGAGCGGAGAAAGCGCCTCCCGAGTCGGCCTCCGGCCTCCTCACAGGGGTGAGCGCGCCCCGAAGCCGGCTTCGTGAAGGGGAAAAGGGGGGGAAAGGGCTGAGAGGAGGGAAACTGAGATGTCGCGCGCTTGCGCACTGCGGGTCCAAGAGGCGCTGAAGCGCTCGGCTTGCAGCTAGTGCGCCTGTGCTCGCCGGATTCGAGGCTGCCTTAGAGCGCCTGCGCAGTAAATTAGCGGCGCGGAGACCTGCACTGCCGCAAGTAACGTTTGCGGAAAAGCTGAGCGAAATGGGGCTGAACGACCCGGTGCAGAGTGAAGGGTGGGATTAAAATAATGACAAGCTTTAGAATAGCTCTCGTGATAAAAATAAATACTTTTATTACTGTGGTTAAAAAACGATACAAACGATTTGAAGCCTGTTGAATGAATGAATGAATGCATCCATTACGTGGGCTGGGCTTTGGCTGTCTCCTGTAGTGAGAAGTAATGCCTTTGGCGGTATGGGAGGGAGCTGCGGTCACCAAGGCCTGGTGCTGCGACGTTCCTGCAGGTTTCGAACGAACCTGGCGTTGAACACGTCCCTGCCTACTCTCCAAGACGGGGCAGGTGGGGTTTGGACCTGTAGGGGAACTGTGGGCATGGGTTCCTCTGCAGACTCGTCGTGTGACAGGACCTGCTCTTCACTGGCAGACCTGGGAGGTGGGAAGGAGGTGGAGAGGGGGTTATAGGGGTACTAAACAGGTAATTAAGATTACAGACTCCTCTCTCTGGCTTTTAGGTGCCACGTTTTGATCTAGAGGAGGACACGTGATGGGACATGAGGCTGGAACTACTAGTGCTGTGTCCAAATTTGAAGCCCTCCAGGAAATGCCACAGGGAAGCACGAGAGTTGATCTTATGGGGAAAGAGGCTTGTAGAATGTTAAGTAGACGAATTTGAGGGAGAAGCTGGTGTCCAATTGAAAGTAAAATTAAGGAGGAAGTGGCTGAGAATGGTGGTAGAAAAGACGGTGGTGGGAGGCACATGTTGTTACAACTGGTAGGGGAGGGATTCAGACCTCACCTATTCTCTGTTTCCTGTTCCCCCTGCTTCAATTCTTGCTTGCCTGTGGAAATACCAGGCATGTGCATGGGAAGGCTGGAGTAGGTAGTCAATGTGGCCTACTTGATTTTGCGGGTAAGGAGGGGTGAATACTTACCTGTGTCAGGGGATGAGGAATTCAACCCCCCGTGGCGGCTGTAGCAGCAGCTTTGGGCTACCAGCCCTGGGGGAGTCCCCCTGCAGAAGAAATGGGAGATGATGGGGAGAGGCTACAGGGCAAAAGATGGGTGGGTGTGGAGAATTCAGAGGAGAGGAATAAAAGGAAGAGCACAGGAACAAAGAGAAGGGGGTAATTATCATTCCTATGGGGTTCTAATCTAAGCTGTACCCCAGAAATGAGGAGGAAGCTCATTTCACACCCCAAGATTTTCTGGAGCAGTCCTGATTTGTTTTATTCTTTTTAGTTGAAGAATGTGCTAAATGTATGGCTAATTGTGATCCAAATCCTGTCATAAAAACAGACTCACATATAGGCAAAAAAGAATTTGTTGGACCAGGTGCCCTGATGTTTGGTTTGGAAAACATGGTTACCTTAAATATAGGATACCTCAGACCAGAGGAAAATAGGGAGTGACGAGGCTGAATTTAGGAGGAAAAGGGAGGGAGCCTTCAGCATGGTGACAGACTATGTTAGATGCTTGATGGAGGTAAGGGATTCTCTAGAGAGAGATACAAGGGCTTAGAAGGGGAGTGAGCAGGAAATCACAGAGTGGGAAGAGAAATCCAGGGAACAATCAGGAGGTAGTTTGTGGATCCCAGAGATGTTGGGAAATTGTGACATCTCAGCAAGGACTGGCCCAGGGTAAAGCGCAGAAGTCACTTGGGAGTGCTGGAGATTCCTGGAGGGAACGGGAATAGATATGGAAGCATACACTGTGGGATCCAGTAGTTACATGAGAGGAGACATGCCGAATCCGCAGAAGATCCAGCAATGAAGATAGGAATGGGCAGATACCAGATCCTGGAAGGGGAGCTCAGGCTCCTCGGTAGAATATCTACAGATCTCAGAGGTGTAGAGATGAGAGGGGCAGAGGCCCCGAGATCCCAGGGAAACAAGGGGCGACGCACAAAAGAGGCTGAGACCATGAGTTGGCTTTTTTTGGCATGGTTCTTTTTTTCACTGAAAATTTCAGTTTAAAAAACACAAAAGAATTCACACTTTATTCAGACAACACTGAGCAGGAGAAGAAAAGGGAGGAGTGAGTGGTGAGTGAGGGAGATCCTGCTCCCAAGGATTTTGGGGGGTGGTGGTACAGTGAGAGTACTTCATCTACCACACATTCAGAGGGGAGGAAGGGGAAAGGATGTATCTACACCCTGGGAGTGAAGCAGGGAAGGAGGTTCTTGCTATGGAGAAAAGAAAGGAGGCCAGAGGAAGAATGGCCCCTCATCATCTCAAAACAATCTCACATGACAGGAATACATCAGCATCTAGCTACTGGTGAAGGATGGATGCGACAGGGGATTCCAGATCTAACAGATCCTTAAGACCAGGCTTACCTTCTGAAACATAGCCAAGAGTGATCCCAGGGTGCTTGCTGGGATCTACTGCCAAGGAATAAACTCCCTCAGAGAATGGATCTTGGGGAAGCTGTGTCTGCAGCGAGTCTCCTGTAGAGACCCTACACAGACATCAGCTTTGAGGTTCCCTGACACATACACAAAACATGTGGAAATGAAGAGTTTGGCAATGTTGAGTAGATCCCTTTGGGAAGCTGGTAATTTCTGAAGGTCCCTGTCCTGCCTAACTTCCACTGCTCTGAAACAGAGCTCATTGGCTGGCATAAGCAAGCTGAAAGGGCAAGTGTGGCAGGCAACACAAAGCAGTATTAGAACCTCCAGTAGACACTGGAGAGAGAATATGGGATTTATTCCATGGACAAGACTCCTTAAAAGATTCCCCTGGCAGAGGAGGCCCTTGGACCTTCCATGGTGTTCTAATCTGACAGCAAGCAAGAGTGTGCTTCTCTGGGTAATTATGAGCCACCCAACTAAGGGGTCTGGCAGCAGATTGGACTGTCTGTGGGGAGTGTCCAGAGCCCAAGTTAGGAGGGAAGGAGTGCTTTCTGTGGTAAGAAAAGCTGCAAAGTATTAGGCCATTTGGGACCCTGACAACCCAGTCATCCAAGAAAAGGGAAGAGGAAATCCTATGAGCTCTGTAAGGTCTCTGAGTCCTAGGGGATGCAATGGAAGAGTAGGCCTGGGGTTCTCAGGGGAGGGGGGTCTCTGTCCACCCCAGGTCTCCCAGAGAAGGGGGTGTAGCTGTCTGTCAGTATCGACTCTCATCAGAGCGGGGAAGGGAGCTGTGGAAGGATGTTATGGACAGGATGGAGGGAGAGGGAACATGGGGGAGAGAGAAAAACAGAGCAGTCAGAGGTGAAAAGAAAGCTGGGGAGAGAAATAAAGGAGATGCCCACTCCCTGCCTACTGGGACGGGCTCTTGGCACACTGGTGTTGACATGAAGCCACTGGCTTCCCAATCTGTCAGACACTGCCCCTCCCCCACAAAGTGTTAAACCAAGACTTCTCCAATCTTAAAAGGCACAGTTCCCCCCACCCAGTGGATCTCAGTGTTCTTCCTACCCTATCCCTCTCACTTCAAAACTAGAGTCCTTGGGCTCCATATAAAGTTCTATTCTGCTCCTTCACTGTAATCTATTTCCAGGTGACCTCTACAGATATTTTTCTTGAAAGGTTTCAGGACTCCCCAATCCATTTACCCTATTGCTTCAAGTCTCTGACAGATTCAAATGCTCTTTGCCATTTCTCACACCCTCTTTAACAGTCTGGAGACTTCCTTAACCCTCCTATTACCTGGTGCGGCGACGTTGGGCTGGGCTGCCCCCAGGGTCGGTAGTAAGCAGAAGGCGGGCGGTAGGGTGTGGGGGACAGAGACGCAGGGACCGCAGCAGCTCCTGCTCTGGCACAAAAGGGCGGAGGGGACCCCGTTCTGGCGAGTTTCCCAGGCTGCTGGAGCGGGGGGGTGGGTGGGCTGGAGGTGTGGTGCGGCGCGGGGCCCTGTTCAGGGGCCACGGAGGCTCCACAGCTACCTTCAGAACTGGGGGAAAGGGAGAATAAAGAGCAAGACAGAAAGAAGAAGGAAAGGGAAGATAGAGATAGCGTCATGACAGCAAAGATGAGGGTAGGGAAAAAGACAAATCAGAGCCTTGAGAGAGAACTAATCCTTCCCAGGGTCCCCCAAGCATTCTCTTGTGTTCAGGCCCTTCACACCCTCCCCCCAGCACCTCTTACATTCTCGGTCACTCGAGGAGTATGGCTTAATGTCCCCCTCTGCCCTCTTGGGTGGCAGCTTCCTTGCCGGAGCTGGTGGTGGGGGAGATGGGGAGCGGGGAACGCAGGGAAGGTCAGCATTAGAAGACATACTATGTACCCCTCCTCCCTGCCATGACCCCCCCACAACCCCAAACCTCTGCTCCTTGACACTCAGTTCCTCCTGGGGAAGGAGAGCAGTTCAGCTCCATTGCAGAATCAGTTCTGTGGTGATGCCAGCACACCAAAAGGGATTTTAGGGGAGATGCTGGAGCACTTTTGAGGAGAGCCAGAGGGAGTAGGCCAAACACAGAGTTGAGGGAGAAAGATCAAAGGGGAGACTGGAGGCCTGGGAGATGCAGGAGAAGGGCAGCCAAGGGGAGGTGAGCTCTTACTGTCAGTGGGTGCTGCCAGGCCCCCCTGGGATTCTGAGGCTGTGGAATGGTCCCAGCCGGGCCAGCGAGGACCCTGGGTCTCTCTAGATGAGATGGACAAAGCCCTTGGTTAATCACGAATTGCTTTGGAGAGGTCAGGGGAGAGTGGGTGGGGGGCAGAACCTCTCCTTCCTGTGCAAAGATGGGAAGAGATTTAAGTTTTATTTTAAAAAAAATGAAAAAGAAAAAATACGGACATCTAAAGAGGAGTTATCAGAGTAAATGGGAGGATAACGTACTGTACAAAACTCAGCCTCCCCTCTCCTCACTTCTCCACTTGCTCCCACCCTTCCCTCTCAAGAGGCTCTCCATCGTCTGTGGCAAATAAGTGACTTCTCAGCTAATTCACTTAAGCTTTATCAACATTATCCTTCCCTGTGGACCTGAGTCCTGTGCTGACATCCTTACCATCCTTGTTAGCACTCACTCCCTCTCACAGCCTGTAGGTCAGCAAGAGCTAGAAGGCAGAAGCCTAGGAAACCAAAGCGAGTTGTGGACAGAAAGTGCCTCTCTCAGTATCTGACACTGGTAGATGCTAGTAACTGGTAACAGTAGTCTTTGGGTGGTGGTTTGTCCCTGTCCTAGCCATGGAGGAAGGTGAGAGCTAGCCACAAAGTCAGCTTGGGAATGGGGCACTTCTGTGCAAGCAAGCACTGCACAGCCAGCAGAGGGCTGTACCTTGTCCACCTCTGGGATGTAGTGAGGAGTGGGGCTCGGCTGGGCAGGGAGTGCATCTGTGTGTATGAGGATAAGAGGGGAACCTAGAAACCATTTGGGTATCTCTTATGTTTGATTTCTCTGGATGAACTTCATTATTTGACTGGAACTGTTATAAATCCTGAGAATTATCTTCTAAAATGAATACTTAAACTTTGGACCATTCATGTTAACGCCTGTTGCCTGTTCTATGGCTGGAAATGGAAAGGCTGTCTGCACTTGCCTGTCCTTCATAGGCTGAGAGAAACCTGAGGGGTTTACAAAGGAGTCTGCCTCTGGACTATTTTGATGGACCTGAAGAAGCAAGAGGCTCCACCGACATCAATTATCAAAAAGGCTCTCAATGAGCTTGCTTATTAAAAGTCTTGCCAAGTATAAAATGTACTGAGCTCCCATGAGGGCAAAGACAACCAGGTAATGACTGCTGGAGACCTGGGGTGCTTTAGAATTCTCCAGAATTGCCCACAGATAGCACTGTACTCCCCGCTGCCTCTAGAGTGACTAGCCATCGCTGCACTATGGCTCCACCCATTCACTGCAAGTTTACCAGTGGGCGTGGGATCAACCGCAGCAGCGCGAGCATGTCGAGTTGCCCTCAGAGAGGAAGAAGGGGGCCCTGTGAGGAAGCAAGCGGTGGTGCCCCTCAGTGAGGGGGCCAGTGAGACTAAGAGTCCACCTCTTTCCTTCCCCACCCCGCCTACATGACCAACAAAAGGTGAGACAACTTACGATGCTGATGGGCAAAGAAGCCTTCAAAGATCACAAAGTTGTTCACCTAGAAGATGAAACAAGCGAAATACAGTTGTTCATTCAGCCACTCAGCATATACGTGGGTACAAACCCTGTGCTAGAAAAAAACACAGTAGGAGGAACAAAAGGCAATCTTCCTGTCCGTGGTGGCAGACTATCAAGACCCAAACCTTACACAATATGACAGACATAATTAATGCCACTGAACTGTACGTATGAATACTGTTGAAATACCAAACTATTTTCTTATATATTTACCACAATAAAAATAAATAAACCCAGACCCTGACAAGCTGATCCTAAGTTCATATAAAACTGCAAGAAACCTCGAATAGCCAAAACAGTCTTGAAAAGGAAGTACAAAGTAGGAGGACTCACACTTCCCAATTTCCAAACTTACTACAAAACTATAGTAATCAAAACAGTGTGGTACTGGCATAACAATAGACATATAGATGAACAGAATTGAGAGTCCAGAAATAAACCCACACATCTATGGTCAACAGATTTTCAACAAAAGTGCCAAGGCCATTCAGTAGGGAAAGAATAGTCTTTTCAGTGAACGGTGCTCAGACAACTGGATATCCACACACAGAAGAATGAAGTTGGACCCCTACCTCACACCATGTACAAAAATTAATGCAAAATGGATCAAAGACCTAAATTTAAGAGCTAAAACTATAAAACTCTTAGAAGGAAAAAGGGGTAAATCTTCATGATCTTAAATAAGGCAACGCATAACCTGTTGCCACTGAGTCGATTCCAACTCATAGCGACCCTATAGGACAGAGTAGAACTACCCCATAGGGTTTCCAAGGAGCAGCTGGTGGATTTGAACTGCCGACCTTTTGATTTGCAGCCGTAGCTCTTAACCACTTTGTCACCAGGACTCCATAAATAAGGCAAATATTTCTTAAATATGACACTAAAAGTATAAACAAAAGAAAAAAATAGATAAATAAGACTTTGTCAAAAAATTTTTTGTGCTTCAAAGGACATTATCAAGAAAGTGAAAAGACAACCCACAGAACGGGAGAAAGTATTTGTAAATCATACATCTAATAAGGATGCAATATCTCAAATATATAAAAATCTCTTACAACTCAACAAGATAAGCAATAAAATTTTAAAATGGGCAAAGGACTTGAATACCTGGAAGACGGGCAAATAGCCAAAAAGCACATGAAAAGATGTTCAATATCATTAGTCATTAAGAAATAAAAGTCAAAACCACAATGATACCACTTCAAAACCAGTAGGATGGCTATTAGGAAAGAAAGAAAGACAATGGAAACTAACAAGTATTGGCAAGGATGTGGAGAACTTGGAATCCTCATGCATTGCTGGTGGGAATATAAAATGGTGCAGCTGCTGTGGAAAACAGTTTGGCAGTTCCTCAACAAGTTGAACCTAGAATTACCATATGATCCAGGAATTCTACTTCTAAGTATATACCGAAGAGAACTGAAAACATATGTTCAAATAAAAACTTGTACACAAATGTTCATAGCACCATCATTCATAATGGCCCAAAGTGGAAACAATCAAATGTACATCAACTGATAAATGGATAAACAAAGTGTGCTATATACATACAGTAGAATATTATTTAGCCATAAAAAGGAATGAAGTACTGGTAATGCTACAACATTACGAAAACGTTATACTAAGTGAAAGAAGTCAAACACAAAAAGCCACATATTGTATCATTCTATTTATATGAAACGTCCAGAATAGACAAATCAGTAGAGACAGAAAGTAGATTAGTGGTTGCCAGGGACTGCGGGGAGGGGAGAGAGTTGGGAGTGACAGCTTAATAAATATGAGGTATCTTTTGAGGTGATGAGAATATTCTGGAATTAGCGGTGATAGCTGTACAACATTGTGAATATATGAAAAACCAATGAATTGTATACTTTAAAATGGTTAAAATGGTGAATTTTGTGTTATTTGAATTTTTCCTCAAAACCAAAACAAACAGAAAAACTCAGACCCTGCTTTTATGTTGTCCCTGGACCCAGGGCACAGGGAGGATGAGGCATCCCAAATTGCCAAACAAAAGACTTCAAAATAAAACATGTTAATAAGGCCAAATAGTATAAAGTACACAAATACTGAGGAAAACTAAGAATTAAGCAGGGTTCAAATGAGTGGGACTAATCAAGGGAAGACATGATGGAAGACAAGGCGCCACTCTGAGAACTAACTGATAATTTGAGTGGTTTCATTATACTATCACATTTGATTTGGCCTTTACAACAATTCTTAGAGTCAGTATCTTAAAAGATGAGTAGAAGGCTTGGAGACATGGCTTGCCCAAAGCCAAGTAGACACAAGTGGCAAATCCGGGCTTTAATCCCCCCGATTTCTGATTGTGTGTGTAGTGTTTCAACCAAGAATACAGTGTAGTCATTAGAGCAGGCTATGGGTTCAAATCTGGACTCGACTACTTATTAGCTACGTGAACTTGGTCAAATCACTAATCTGTATAAGCCCAAAATGGGGTTAATAGTAGCACCTACCTTAAAGAGACATGTAAGGATCAACTGAGACAACGCATGTAGATACCACACAGAGCTCACGAAACAACACAGAGCTCAACAAACCACAGAGAGCTCTCGATTTAAATTAGTTGCTGTTATCTGTACTTTGTACTGCTCTGGTCTTACATGTTAACTGGGTAATCTGTTTGATGCCAAATATTGTGCTCCTTCCACTGCTCTCTGCTGCCTCTTAATGGAGTAATGTACAGTGGATGATACTGTAAGAAGACCTGCCTAGTTCCTGCCTTGACTCTGCTGTATGTCTACAAACTCGCCCTCATCCTCCCCAACAAGCACATGCTCAGCCACACCAAACTGCATGCAATGCCCTGGAAGCACTGGGTGGTTTAATAGCTCTCTGCCTTTGCTCATGCTGGCTCTTCTACATGAAATACACCTTACCCCGCTCACTTCTGTCCATCTGACAACCACTCATCTTTCAAGATTAAACATAAGTCAAACCTTTCTTTACCCAACCCCCACCCTGAGGTATAATTCACCACCGTGTCCTTATGCCTCCTCTGTAATGAAGTCTATCAAATCATGTTTCGATGGATTAATTGTTCAGGCACCTCTCTGAGGCTAACTTGTCAACCAAATCCCAACCCTTTCAGCCCACTCAATGACATTGTTTCAACAATTCTCCCCACTTTATCTGTCGAATTTTCTATTTTGAACCATTCTATGCTGTTAGTACTTCCATCTGAAAAGAATCAACCCTCTTTTGATCCATTTTATCCTCCAACTTTTACTCTATTCCTGTTTCCCTTAAAGCAACATTTAAAAGAGTTGCCTGTTCTTGCTCTCTGATTCCTATCTTAATCTCCTAAACCCACTCCATTTAGGCATCCACCCTACCACTGCACCAACCACTCATTGGGATCACCAGTTGCCTAAGGAAGCTATACCCGCAGTCATTTCTCAGTCCTCATCTTACCTCACTGATCAGAGACATTTGACCCCGTATACCATTCCTTTCCAATATGCCCTGGAAACACTTTCTTCACTTCCTTTCCAGATCACCTCACTTTTAAGTTTTCATCTGCCCCACTAGTCACTCCTTAGTCACAACTGCTAGTTCTTCCTCTCCTCCCTGATCTCTTAAAGAGTGCCCAAGGGCTCAAGTCCTTGGACCATTTCTCTATCTATACTCTCTCGTTGGTGATCTCATTCTATCTCATTGCTTTAAATACCATCCATAGACTGAAAACTCTCTACCCTAAACCCTTCCGTGAACTCCAGGGAAGTACCCAACTGTCTACTGAACCTGGATATATCACAGACATCTCCAACTTAATCTATTTTAAATGGACTCCTAGTATTTTCCCCCAAATCTGTTCTACCTACAATTTCAGTTAGTGTAACTCCACCCTTTCAATTGCTCAGGCCAAAATATTTAAAATTGATCACTTCTTACCATTTCCATTGTTAACACCTTGGTCTGAGCCACAACCATTTTTCATCAAGGTTATTGCCTCTTGCCTCCACCAAACTGAGTCCAGCACAACTAGACGGTGCCTGGGTACCACCACCGACTACTCTGACAGAGATCACAATAGAGGATCCCAAATAATACACATACCTCAACCACGTATATGAGACTAAATGGGCACACCGGCCCAGGGGCAAGGGCAAGAAGGCAGAAGGGGACAGGAAAGCTGGATGAATAGAAATGGGAAACCCAAGGTCGAGAAGAGGAGTGTGTTGACATGTCACAGGGTTGGCAACTAATGTCACAAACAATATGTGTATTAACTGTTTAATGAGAAACTAATTTGTTCTGTAAACCATCTAAAGCACAAAAAAAAAAAAAAAAGATTATTGCCTCTTAACTGGTCTACTTGCTCCTATCCTTGTTCCCCTACTCTCTGTTCTTCCCCTCTGGGAGCAAGAAGATGCCAAAGTGATCTTGTTAAAAATAGGTCACCATGTCATCCTTCTGGTCAAACCCCTGCAAAGGCTCTCTTTTTCACTTAGAGTAAAAGCCAAAGTCTTTGCAATAGCCTATAATGCCCCAAAGGTTCCTCCTCTCCCATTATCTCTCTAATCTTATCTCCTACCACACTCCCCCTCACTCACTCTGTTCTACCCACATTAGCGAATTCACTCTTTCAGGCACATTCCCACCTCAGGGCCTTTGCACCAGCCATTCCCTCTGCCTGGGATGCTCTCCCTATAGATAGTACCTGTCTCTTTACCTTACCTCTAAGTTATTGCTCAAATGACACTTTCTCAGTCTATCCTGAATATCCCATTTAAACTCCCAATGCTATATGCCCCCATCCCCACCTTGGCACTCCCAAGCCCTCTTAACTACTAACTTATCAGTTGTTGAGTCAATTTTGACTTGTGGTGACCTCATGTGTTTCAAAGTAGAACTGTGCTCCATACGGTTTTCAATTAGCTGTGATCTTTCAGAAACAGATCACCAGGCCTTCCTTCTCAGGCACCCCTGGATGGATTCAAGCTGCCAATCTTTCAGTTAGTGGCTGAGTGCTTAACTGTTTGCACCACCTAAGAACTCTCCAAGCCCTCTTACCTGCTCTCATTTTTTCACAGCACTTATCATCAACCATGGTATATATTTTACTTGTCTATTATGCTTGTCTGTCTCCCCCTACTAGAATATAAGCTCCGCAAAACCAAGAACTTTTGTTCGTTTTATTAAGTAAAGTATACCTAGCATTTAGAACAGTGCCAGGTGCTCAATAAATACTTGTGGGATGAATGAATGAATAGCATTAGTAATATTTCACTGTACTTACTTATAAACAAGATCACCTTCTCCTTATTAGACTGAAGCTCCCTGAGGGCAGGGAATGTATATTTTTCTGGGCCCTTAATAAATGTTGGTTGACTAAATGAGTAATGGCCTGTGTGAAAACAAGGAAGTGAAAATGAACTGGCTGTATTTGAGGCACAGGGGTGAAAAATTACTAGGCGTAGCAAACAGCCCATGATGAAGAATCAAAATAGATGTAAAATGGCTTCAAGATGAAAGGCGATACCACAACAGAAGAGCTTAGTTGTAGAAACTGAATCCTATACTATGGGCAACAGGGAGTTGTTCCTGGAAAGTGCCACTTCTTTACTCCCAAATAATAAACAGATTTAATGAGAATGTTTAGCGGGGTTCTGCCTTCTGAAACCTCTAACCTGTGGGACTGTGGTCTCCAGCTTGTAGTGCTTATTCAGGAATTTCAGCAGTTTCTGCGAGGGTCGATCAATGGCCAGCTGGTATGGTTCAACTCGCTCCTTCTGCAAGGAACAGAAGGCTCAGGATAAGAGGTGTGAGGAGTGGGAGCTATGGAAGGGAATAGGAGGACATGGGGACATGGGAGTTGAGGGGATGCAGGCTCTCTGGAAGGACTCAGGCCAAAGGGGCCTTGGATCTCCATTATGGACGGACCTTGGCAAAGGGGTAAGTGATACCTGCAACATATGTTGGAAGAGTTCTCGCCCATGGCCATGACGTTGAAATGACTCATGGATATAAAAGTCCAAGATACAAAGTGGTTCTACCTCATTGTGAGCCTCACGATCATCCTAACAGGTAAAGAACGATAAATATCTTTTAGGACTCAGGCATCTTTGCCGTCTCCCAAGTCCTAGTATTTTTGTTCTCAGGAACCAAAGCATGCGAAGGACAAAGCATACCAAAACAAAGAGCTTCTTGTATCCAACTTTCAGAAAACCAATAATGGCTCCTTTTCCAGCCCTGCAGAATGGGGAACATAATGAACAAGCTAGTAGCAGTTATTTAGAAGAGGTTGAGCCAAACAAGGAAGAAGGGTTGTGGGGAGGAAGGTATTAAGAATGGAAAAGAACAGCATTTGGCACTCACGGTCGGGCTGAAGTGTCTTTGAGCACATACATGACATGGCGGTTACTCTGCATCCTTGATGCACTGGTGATGGGAGCAGGAAGCTGCTGGGCCTGCCAAGAAGACGAGAGTTTCTGCAAGTCCCTACCAAAGGACCTAGTGGCTTCTTTTTCTACTGTCCCCAAAAAGCCCACCCCCCCACTCCATCTTAAGACTCCACAATACCTTGGCAGAAGCCTTGCCCAGCTCATCTACAATGGTCATAATTTGCTGCTGCAGATCAACACTATAGAAAGAAAAGAGACAGTCAGATACTCACTGAGTTAGAGGGTCCTGGGCAGTCACTCCTTGGGACCCTGGGACACAACTCCAGCCCAGGTTCAGCACTTAAGGCTCCCTGCCTGTCTTGGAGTCTTCCAACTTCATTCTCCGCCCCATCCCTCTGAAACCCAAACTTTTGCCACACATCCTTCCAATGTGGTTCACTCCCTCCTCCCTGGAGGTTATTGGTGTGAATCTGAAAGGGCAGGTCAACCATATCCTTTGGGTGGGACCACAGAATAGGCAAAGGGGTGAAAGCTCACAGATCCAAGCACTGATAAACCCCCTTGGTTTAGGGTCAAAGGTCACCAAAAGAACGGGCCAGGACATCAAAAGGAGCGACCACTAGTCAGTGAGAGGGGGCGTGGTCCCTGGACCAGGTTTCAAGAGAGACTGGGAGAGAAGGGCCATGGGGCAGGTTTGAGATGTCACCGGGCCGGCGTTGTGGTTCCGGGTCGGCGGGCCGGGGGCCGCAGGTGCTGATCCAGCACCGTGATCCGCTCCGGGAGCAGCGCGTCCACATCGAACGGGAACTCCATGGCCCATTGTGCGCTGTCGGCCCCGCCCCACACAACGTCACATCCGCCCCCAGCCCCCCACCCCCACGTCTTTATTTCCCTGGGCCGCTGCAGGCGAACCCCGGACCCGCCCCCGCCTCATCTCCTGCCAGCTTCCTGGCAGCGGTCCCTGGAGACCGTGTTCTTCTCGCCAAGCCAGAGAAGGCCCCTTAGCAACGCTGCCTCTACGCCTCCCACAGCTGTGGGTGCCATAGCAACGTATTTTTTCGACTAGCGTCTCGTTCTCGAGCTTTTCAGCCCCTTAGTGAACAGCTAGGCATAGTGGGCGTAGGGGGCCACACAGTTGCCAATCCCTGGCTGCTTCTGGTCCCAGGAGGGAAGATCCCATGGTGAGGCTGCCTCAAGCCTGCCTTCTCATCTCCCCACAGCACCACCCCATTCATTTACTTATGTGAAAAAAACACTCAGCACCCCCACATAGAATGGCATTCATCTGAAGCTCGGGCCAAAGCAAGACAAAAACAGGAGTGACAAAGAGCTTTATTGTTGAAAAGCTAAGCTGACAGAAGTCTGGAACACCAACAGAATGTTTAACCCATCTATTTACATTGAGGGGTTGAGGTTTCCCGTACCCATCTGTACATCCTTCAGTCTCAGGTGTATTTACCCTGTTCAACAACCACCATTTGTTTCCTCTGGCCCTGGGCCTGCCACTGGTTACAAAATAGACACAACTCTTCAGGGTGACATGGACTATAATCTGTTCCCATCACGTAATTCCTCAGCTCTAGTCCCTCAGCCTCCCCTCCCAGTCTGCTGCAGCTCCTATACAGCACTCTGGGGTCCCGCCTGATCCGTGGAGGCAGCTTCAGATGGAGCTGTCGGGGGCGCCTTGGGCATTTTCTCAGGTGGGGGGCCACTCTCTTCCTGGAGATGGCCCTGGTAGAGCCGGCGGAGGCGGGACAGCTCTCTCTCTGGGGGCTGTTTCCAGCTGTACCACGGGTACCAGGGGTCTCCTGAAATCAGGGTAGGGGCTGGTGGAGTACTACTCACAGCTCCGTGGGAAGTACTGAAGTCAAGGTCACGGGGTTCAACCTGGGGAATGTGGTAACTGAGCAGACCTAGAGGAAATTAAAAAAAGGAGACAGATAATAAGAAAACCAACTTACAAAAAGAGACCAAAGAGGCAAGTACGGGCTGACACAACCTGGGCTCTGCCTGCCCTACAGGAGAGGGAGGTGGCATCTTTTTCTTGTTTGTGCAAAGGTGCCATCAAGCCCAGGGCCAGAAATTTGTACAAAGTTCCTCCTATGGTCTAGCTATGGCCTTGGGACCAACAGTTGTAAAATAAGAGAGAAAGAACAAGGGGACAGGGCAACGACATAGTAAGGGACTCAGGAGGGGGGCAAGTGACAGTGGACTGTGGAAAGAGATTCTGGTAAGAACATGTTAGGTGCTACCCTCTCAAATAAGCAGAAGCATTTATATCCATGCTCCAGACCTAATTCTTTCTGCCTACCAGAACTGCCCTATGGCCCTTCTCATGCTCACCATGATCCCTGGCTTTCTGGATGGCTTGGGTCAACTTCTTGTGCTGCTTCATACAGATTCCTATAGGGAGGAAGAAAGAAAGGTGGAGAGAAAGATAACTCAGCACTAGTTTTAAAAGGCACAATCAACAAAAGAACAGAACTGCTTCTACATGGTGACAGAGGATTAGATTTAGGAGACCTGGTTGTATCCAATGACTCCATTTCTCTGACCCCTCCAGGGCCTCAGTTTCCCCATCTGCCTGATGGGGAGAATCCTCCCTCTCTGAGAGCTGGAATGGGAATGAAGATTTAAGAGGGTCTAGCCACTACAGAAAGGTGACTGGGTGTTATGGATTAAATTATGTCCCCCAAAAATATGTGTTATAAACCTTAACATAGAGTATGCTTGTTGCCATGAGTCAGAATCGACTTGACAGCACACAACAACGTGTCTGTGGTCTAGCTATGGCCTTGGTGATGCAGAGGTTAAGAACTTGACTGCTAACCAAAAGGTCAGCAGTTTGAATCCACCAGCTGCTCCCTGAAAACACTGTGGGGCAGTTCTACTCTGTCCTGTAAGGTCACTATGAGTCAGAATCGACTGAGGGCAGTGGGTTTGGTTTTTGGTATACCTGTGGTTACAATTCCATTTGGGAATAGATTATCTATGTTAATGAGGCAGAATTAGTGTAGGGTGTATTTTGAGTTAATCTCTTTTGAGATTGTTAAATTGGACAATCCAAAGAGAAAGATTCAATAAAGGAAGAAGGGATTTCAGATCTAGGGAAGACAATCTGAGAGAGTAGCAACAATAGCCCCTTAGCCTTTTACAGCTTGGCTCAAAACTCCCTCTTTAGAAACTCTGACAAAATACACTCCAAAGATCATACTGCCACCTCCAATAACCACACTGTTGTTAGGTGCCGTCGAGTTGGTTCCGACTCCTAGTGACCCTATAGACCAGAGTAGAATTATCCCATAGGGTCTCCAAGGAGTGGCTGGTGGATTTGAGCTGCCGACCTTTTTTGTCAGCAGCCATAGCTCTTAACCACTGCCCCACCAGGGCTTGATTCAGATTATTCTTTGCAAATTTATCTTGCTTTAGGGCAGGGGTTGGCAAAGTTTTTCTGTAAAGGGCCAGAGAGGAAATATGTTAGGCTTTGGGGGCCCTGCAGTCTTCGTCTCAGCTATTCAGCTATGCCCTTGTAGCCTGAAAGTAGCTGCATAACATATGTACACAAGTGGATGTAGTTGTGTTTCAATAAAACTTTATTTATAAAAACAGGGAATGGGCCGGATTTGGCTTGCAGGCCATATTTACGGAATAGATACAATCCTGAATTATTAAGCTTACAATTCCAAATTTGGGAAATCTAATTGGATCGTCAATGGTATAAGAGAACTTACTTGACAGCCAATTTATTTATGAGAAAAGTAACTTTCTCTTTTGTAAAAGAGAAGAGACCTTACATTAAGGAAAAAAACACCACAATTTACCTTTTAAGAGCTATGTTTAGATAGATAGTTGGCTTACAGTGGTACCTGCCTTATGAGTTTTCTTTTATCTATATATCTAATTGTTTTAGCACGGGAGTATTACCATTAAGCCAAGATTTCCAAAAATATCAACCACATTTTTCATGCCTTAAGTAGGAGTCGGAAACCCTGGTGGCATAGTGGTTAAGAGATATGGCTGCTAACCAAAAGGTCAGCAGTTTGAATCCACCAGGTGCTCCTTGGAAACCCTACGGAGCAGTTCTACTCTGTTCTTTAGCATCGCTATGAGTTGGAATCAACTCAATGGCAATAGGCTTTTTTTTTTTTTTTAAGTAGGAGTCATGAACAAACACCTGTTGTCTGATTGAATAAACAAGGAGTGTCCTAAGGAAAAGCTACTCTGGTGGTGAGGAGGATGATGGGCTAACCTGTGTATGGAGCATGGAAGATGATACCCGTGTGGGCGCACACAAACTGTTCCAAGAGCTTCACATTCTGTGGGAGAGAGCAGGATAGAAACATGAGGAGAGAAGGAGGGGAGAGCAACAAGACCATCAGAGACTGAAAGTTCACAATCCCTCCACACTCAGATGGACTTTAATCCCTCTACACCTCTCAAGGTACTACCCTCTTTCATGGTCCAAATTTGTTCCATCAACTTGCTGCACCTGTTCTTGATAACTCCCAGCAACCTCTTCCCCCTTCCTGTCCTTTCAAGAACTACATGTGCATACCCTATGTTCTGTCACTGAGACTCAAAGAGAATTCTCTTCTGCAGGGATTAGGTTCTAAAGCCAGCCCTTTGGGCAAAAAACCAGGGATGGTCAAACTTGGAAATCCCTGAACTCACCCAGAAGATACAGTATATGTAATCACATACATGTATAAATGATTTAATGAACGTAACAGTGAGCAGTATATAACATATATACTGTTACCCATTGCTATCAAGTCAATTCCGACTCAAGAGATCCTGAAGGACAGAGTAGAACTGCCCCATAGGATTTCCAAAGAGCAGCTGGTGGATTCAAACTGCCTATCTTTTGGTTAGCAGCCTGAGCTCTTAACCACTGCGCTGCCAGGGCTCCATAATATATATATCGACTAAAAATAACTTTACAGTTTCAAATACATAGAATGACTCTCAGCCAGCAAGTTGCTCTTAGCAAGAGACCTCTGAAGAAAAAGCAGGTATACTTATTGAGTGGAATGGCAGAGAGAATCATCTACACTACTCAGTTTGTAATCTTTCTCTCTCTTGTTCTCTTTATAACCAATTATATACAGTTCAATCAGGGAAGTTATTTATGTGACTCCTCTGTAACCTATGTCAGAAGGAGATTAGAGCGGTCGGGCACACGACTGATACATGGATGCCCTCCAACTTCCCTGAAGACCAGCCATTCTGCTTCTACTCCAGTAACTTCACTGCAAGCTAAGAGGGGCACTTTCCTATTATCAGTTTTATAAAGTTGTCTAATTCTTTAAAAACCAAGTCCCGTCCTCTTCGCAATGTTGAAGGCTTTTTGAAAAAACAGCCTAGCAGAATCTATGCCTTGCTTCATATATCCACCCTCTAGCACCAAGTTTCAGCCTGCCATTGAACACTGACGTAGTAATGACACAAAAAAACTCAGAAAAAATTAGTCCAATATACTTGTTAATAATTCTGAAGTGAACCTTTTGGGCACTGTTCTCTTATTACAAATAGGCATTTCTCTTACCTGCCAACTTAGACTGTAAATTTCACATAAAAGGGATGAAACTTTTTAGTACAATCCATAGTAGAGGGGGAAGCAGGGGCGCTGGGCTATTAAGAAGCGTGGGGCACCTATGGTAATCTCTCTTACATTGCAAAAAACCAAACCCATTGACTGCTGAGTTGATCCTGACTCATAGTGCTGCCCCATAGGGTTTCCAAGGCTGTAAATCTTTACGGAACAGGCTGCCACATCTTTCTGCTGGGGAATGGCTGGTGAGTTTGAAGTGCTGACCTTTCGCTTAGCAGCTGAGCACTTTAACTACTGTGCCAACAGGGCTCCTTTTTTTTATACATACATATATATATATATATATATATATATATGTTTTTGTTGTTGTACTTCAGGTGAAGGCTTACAAAACAAGTAGTTTCTCATCAAACAGTAGTACACATACTATTTTATGACACTGGTTAACAACCCACAACATGTCAACCCTCTCCCTTCTTAACATTTTTTTTTTTTTTTTGGTGAAAATATACATAGCTAAAGACACACCATTTCAAAAATTTCTACATGCACAGTTCAGTGACATCGACTACGCTCTTCCAATTGTGCTGCTATTCTCACTTTAGATGAAGGCTTACAGAAATAGTTTCTCATTTAACAGTTAGTACACATGTTGCCCTATGACAGTGGTTAACAACCTCACAACACATCAACACCATCCTTACTCAACCTTGGGTTCCCTATCACCAGGTTTCCTGTCCCCTTCGGCCTTCTGGCCCTTGTCCCTGGACTGCTGTGCCTCATTAGTCCCATTTGGTTTTACGGGGCTGTCCACTCCCCGGCTGAACGGTGAACCTCGGAAATGATTTCACCACTGAGCTAAAAGGGTGTCTGGGGGCCATACTCTCGGGGTTTCTCCAGTCTCCTTTAGGCCAGTAAATCTGGTCTTTTTTTTGTGAGTTAGAATTTTGTTCTACATTCTTCTCCAGCTCTGTCCAGAACCCTCTGTTGTGATCCTGGTCAGAGCAGTCAGTGCTGGTAGCCGGGAACCATCTAGCTGTACTGGACTCAGTCTGGTGGAGGCCTTGGTAGCTGTAGTCCATTAGTCCTTCGGACTAACCCTTTCCTCTTATCCTGTTCTCTTCATTCTCCCTTGCTCCCGAGGGGATGAGACCAGTGGAATATCTTAGATGGCTGTTCACAGGCTTTTAAGATCCCAGACGCTACTCACCAAGGTAGAATGTAGAACCTTGTCTTTATAAACTGTGTTATGCCAATTGAGCTAGATGTTCCCCGAGAGCATGGTCCCTACAGCCCTCCGCCCAGCAATTCAGTCCCTCAGGGAGTTTGGATGTGTCTATGGAGCTTCCATGATCTTTCCTTGTACAAGTTGTGCTGGTTTCCCCTGTATTGTGTACTGTCTCACTCTTCACCCAAGATATCACTTATCTACTGAACAGGGCTCTTTTTAACACTGCAAAGAGGCTCCAAATCCTTATCCTGGAGAAAAGATCTCTGGATTCTCCTTACCCGAAAGTCAACGTGCAACTTGTGATCCCGGCAGATGGGGCAAGGGTTCCCAGCAACTTTATTCCCACGCTGTAGAAAGAAGAAATTGGCAGGTGCTGTTCAAAGCCCAGTCAGAAAAAATGCTGCTGCCACTGCCACCATGACCTCTTCCCCTCTCCATGTCCCACCCACGTGCCACCCTCAGAAACTCACGATACATGTCTTTCGAGTTCGCTGTGAGGGTACACCACCTTTGTGGTTGCGACGGTAGTCAGCCCAGACAGGGCGAGAACCATAGCGGTTCTGGTATTCTAAAATATGGAACAGCACAAGTTATTTCTGGGTGGAATAGGGAACAGGTCTCTGTGCACTTATCTCAGACCCTGATTCTCTTTTCCCCATCTAGAGATACCTTCTGAGTCCAGATATTTCCAGGGTTCATCCTCATAAGGAGAAATGGGAGCTGGGGGCAAAGAATCTTCCTCAGGAGAGGCTTTAGTGCAAAGAGCCTGGAGGGAAACCTATGAAGGAGTGAAATATGAGGGCATGAGTTCCAAGAATGGGCTCTATTATTTTGCTTTCCACATTTTGGGAAAAGGACGCATGCTCACTGTGTTAATGGAATGTAGCAGGAATATGCATGGAAAGTAGTACTTTTTGCTGCGGTTAAACTGGCACAACCAACAACTACTCTCCCTACCTTGAGATGGATGCTGAATGAGAAGCTAATATTAGGGGGTAACTAGGATAGGTGACGGGGGAGGCAATCTTACTTGAGAAGATGCTTCAAAAACCTGATACACATTAAGAAATTCAATGCTTTTTGGGAAACTGAGTCTGGTGGAGGAAGAAGAAAAAAAAGGGGAGCATGTCTGGGCTCTTGGAAGTAGATGTCTGGAGGGGAGGGGATGCATAGGACAAGTGAGTGTCCAACCCAGTACAATTCTGAGTCAACGAGCTGCCGAGCCTCATAAAAAGTTGAAGGTCAACATTCCATAGAAAAGAACAAACGAGTCCTAACGCTAGCATTAAAGCTCCCAAGCCTGTTATTAACTCAGTGGTGACCCCGTCTCTCCACTCTTCAATCCCACTTTAGGGAGTGGCACTTGGGCAAGCCTTCCCATCTGACACTGCCCCACTAAGAACCTGCCCTGCCTTACCAAGAACCTCCAGGGTGGTGAGTACGTGAGGCTGGAGGAAAATCTCAATCCAAAAGACTAAGTTCACTTTTCAAGTGATTTAGTGAGATAAAGTGAGTTGGGAAACTGGTCACCCAGGTCGTGAGAACGTATCCTGATTTTACTGAGAAATGGAAGAGCCAGTAGAAGGTAGGGTCCTTTAACCCAGGGACACTCCAGGCCATCGCAGATTTAGACACCATCTGCATAGGTGGTTGTGCGTAAGGATCAAGTCCAATACCTGGCTATTTAGGTTAGATAGTAATTTGGGAAAAGGATGACCTCTAACCCTGGCTCTCTGTCCTCCGCTCAGAATTAGAAAATACGCGCAATACTGCGGTGGGTAGGAGTGGGTAGGGTGGTAGAAGCAAAGTGTTGCCTAGACCGCCGAGACATGAGCACGTGGGAAAGTCTCCGTCTCAACCTCCCAAATTTCCGACAGTGGAGCAACGACCAAGAGAAGGTATAACTAAGTTAGGACTGTACAAAATGTGCTCCGAGGAGCTACCTGAACTCCGTAGGCACTTCTGAAGAGCGAAAGGCTAGGAAGCCGCCTCAGCAGCGTGCTCACTACAGGAGCCGCCATCTTGACGTACGCTCGACGCACGCGCGCCAGGGAAGGCAACTGCGCATACTCCCGGAACCTGACTCGTTAAGGACGAGCCCGCAGTGCGGAAGGCGGCCGCGCGCTTGCGTCAGGACGGAAGCGTGAAAGGGGGGGCCGTGGGGGGAAGCCAATTTCAACTGCGTCACAATCGAATTCGACCTCAAAATTGCATTTTTTCTAAACTAGCCACTACGACTTCTAGATCTCATACTTACAGCTTGCTTTTCAAGCAATTTCGAAGGCGATTTTGGCCAGGATCCTTTCAGTGCGCATGCGCCCAGTCAGTTATCTCAACCCAGGGTAAGAAGTGTTCGCGAGGGGCGGAAGTTGTGGAAGCAGGGGAAAGGGCGGTGCTAGGCTCTGCGGTCACGAACACGCAGGGGGAGCAGGAAGGAGGCGGAAGAGGGAGTTAGGGGGAAGGGCAGAGCGAAGGCGAAGGAAAGCTAGCCAATCAGTTCGCGAGTTGTCTTTCAGGTTGGCCAATGAGTTCACGCCTCGCGCACAATGTCTCGCGACAAGGGCGTTTCTCTAGCACGTTTGGGCGCGTTGGGCGGCGTCCCCGTATAAAAGACTCCTCCCGAGCGGCCAGCCGCCATTCTGGGGTTCGTTTAGAGGTAAGTTTTGATGATTTGTTGGTTTGAGGGTAGATTTTTGCGGAGAGCGTTGAACTAGGAAATGGAGAGTATTTATGGGTTCAGTTGAGAAACAGGGTTTTTATAAAGCGGCTGCATTGGGGTTGGTATTTGGAAGTATGTTTTGGGAAAAGAAGGTACTCTTGGGTGTTTTAAAAGCAATCGGTACTGATTACGTCTTTCTCCCTTGTGTTCCTTTTATCCCAGGTTTGAATTTTCTTGGAGAAAGAAAGGCCGGCCACGAGGAAAAAAAGAAACAAGCCGCAGCAACATCTAAGCCCTTGAAAGGATCCTGAGAGGGGGGAAAGGGAAAACAGCAGCCACCAGCCCAACCACTTGTGTCTTCTGCCCTCCCTCCCACCTATCTTGCCCCCCACCAGCCCACGCTGCTTGGGACTTGAAATCTGTGGCCGAAGGACCGTCACCACATAACTGCAAAAATAATCAACCACCCTCCCATCCTAAACCCACCCAAATTCACTCATCCAGCGTTTAAATTTTTTGAATCCACTCAGAACCTTTTTTACGACCCCCCCTCCCTAAATGGAGTTGGGTGGGGGGGGATGAATACTGAGTTGGCCTTTGATTTTTTTAAGAGACTTTTTGATCCAATGAGGCCCTTCTTCCCCAAATAATTGAGTTTTGGGTCCTGGTTGGTTGTTTTTTTCCTCCAAAATTTTAATCCCCTTCCCCCTGAGCCCGAGGTGCTGACGTCGCAAAAAAATTGGATAGTAAGTGTCGAATTTTCAAAAACCAGCCTTGCAACAAGAGATCAACGTTTCCCGTTGTGAAACCAAAAATAATGAGAGGAAGAAATGAGATCATAGAACAAATAGAGAACTGGAGAAGGACCGATTCGGTCACTTAATCTCCATTAAGAAGGGCCTTTGGGTCTAAACAGTCGTGTTCTCTCTCCCCTACCATCTACCTCTTCCCTGCCCAACTGCAGGCAAGGAGAGGGTGGAGGGAGGGCCAGCAAGTGAGGATTTTGACGGTTAACCCTTGGTAATCCAGCCAATTTCCAGACTGCCAAAGCCATAAGTGTATGTTTATAAAGAGGAATGGCTACTTTCCTCTGCTTAGCAGCAGTCTTCAAAAGGGTTAATGAGCTCACATACAAAAGATGGTGGATCTTGTGGCCCAAAAGTCCCACTTCTTTGTGTGTGAGACGAGCAGGGGCATCTTTAAATTGGCCAGATCAATAAGCAATCTGTACATAAAGATTGCAGGGTAAGGAGATAGGCAGAGAGAAATAATAGCTGGCTATGACTTTAAATGATTGTTAAATCAATTTTAATGTAATTTGCTTGGGGTATTTGTGTGGTTAAAATAGGTGGCAATCTAGGAATAAAGATTGCAAGACACTTAATTTAGGGCAAAATATAATCTTAGTGCCAATACATACAGGATAATAGTTGGAAAAGTAAAGAATGTCTTGTAATTGTTGCAGATTGCATAAGTTATTTAAAAGCAAAAATGATTTAACATTTTAACTTTATTTTATGGAAGGGAGGGATACAGTTAAATAGAGGGTGGAAAGTTTGGGAAATGTGGAATTCAGGAGTATAACTTTAAAAACCATTTAGTGCAATTGAATGCTAGCTTTCTAAAAGATTGTGTCGTTAAAAGCAATTTTTTTCTTCCCTGCTTCAATATGGCGACTTGTCCTTTTGTCTTCCAAGCGGCGTTGCAGTTTGTGTCTTGACCCATTTTTCTCCTGTCCTCCCACCTCAACCCATTTGTTGAGAGGGGTCCAAGTCCTCCCCTTTTCCCTTTATTGGGAGGAAGGGGGTGGTCGGTGTTGGTAGATTGAACCTCAATTGCAAATTCAATTCTCCCAGAAAATTGTTATTTTTAATATTATTTTAATTTTGTTTTTCCCACAACGCTCTTACTCAAAAAATAGGTCAAAGATTATTCAGCACGGGGGGCTGGTTTTAATTTTTTTTTCTTTGTTAACCGAACAGGGGTGTTTTATAATGTAATCGTAGTTACCGGCAGAGCCGGATAGCTTTTTAGTTTTGAGTCCTCTTCTCCATTACAAGATGGCGTCTCTGCCTCTTTGTTGCTTTTCTTCCCCTTTGCCATCCAGCGCTTAGGGCCGCCTTAGAAACTTGGTCAAGGGGGAGGAGCAGTACTGAAAGGTGATGTAATCAGCTTTCTTCCTCCACTCTCCACCCTCTTGAAACTCCACCCCTGAGCAGATGCCTTCTGGACTCTGAGCAGGCTGCTTGCTAAGGAGAAGACGGGAGAAGAAATTGTTTTTATTTTCTTCAGATGTAGTCTTTTATACCCTTTATCGTAAAGGGAGCAAAAAAAAGCTGCTAGGAATTACGTCTTGAGACTGCCCATCTCCTTGGGCAGCTGTAGTTTTTAATTTAGTGGTCAGAGTCCATTGCTTTGATGTTCACCTTTCATGCATCACAACTGCTTGGAAGTTTTCACCACTCAATTGCCAGTCAAACCTCAACTGTACTTTAAGCTCTCGGGGAGTGTGTGATTGTGTTTATCTGTGTGTTGGGGGTATACTGGGGAAAGACAAGGGCTTGAGAAAGTAACTTGAGTAGACAAATGGGGTCTAATAACACCAAAATGTGCCGTTTCTGCTCAGGAACCAGTCCTTGGGCCTCTTGCATTTGATCGTTTTGTGTAATGAGAATACGGGGGAGAGTGGGTACTTTAGGACTTCCTTCTAAATCGCCCTTATTCCTGCCTCTCGGTTTGGGTATAAACTCTTTGTGTTCAGTGCTGTGTCACGTTCTCCAGTTGCTTAGCTCCTGTACATTGGTACTAGGATGAGAAGTGAATCTTTAGGAAAAGAGGCGGCAGTGGTAAACTCAAGGCAGGGGGAATCAAGCTACGGTTTCTGGTAAGCAAAACCTTTCTGGTATTAATTACATTTCACAACCTTCATTTCTTTTTTCCAAAGAGCCACTTTTTTTGAATTTCTTTTTCCTCCCCTTCTAAAAACTCCTTAAACGTTGATGGGAAAATAGTGTCCTCTCCATTTTAACTCGTGCTGTAGCATTTGGTGCATGTTCGAAAGCCATGCCCTATCTGAGAGTGGTAGTTGGTGTCCTGTCTCTTACGTTTCTTCCTCGCAACTTTTCCAAAGTCACAAATCTTTCTCAGAATCTCCGTATACTTTTTATCCTTTAAAGATCTGCATTGAAAGGTGGAGGTTTTAGACAGAATTGGAAAGCCATTTTGTACAACTGTCCTGAGGTGACTTGGGCTAATTTTCTACTTGGTATGGACTCCCAAATTATTACTTAAACTTCTAGATTGGATGGGAGGGACTCTTCACATGTCTATTGATCACAAGTTTTTTTTTTTTATCTTTTAAGCAGTTTGTCATGTGCCTCTGCAGCATAGCTTCTTTGGGAGCTGAACATTCTACCCACTGGGGTTCCTGATCTCTAGCGAGCAGGGGCTTAATAAAGAAGATCTTCCTTAACATGGGAGATGGGAAGCAAGAAGGTCTACTAGGAAAACCAGATCCATCCAGAGAACCTTGGAGAGCCTGATCCCTGTAGTTGGTGGCCAGAGTTCTATTCTGGGATCCTTTCCTATGAGGAGTGGGGAGGGGGGGAGTGATTTTGGATTCCTTATTGAAAGGCATATAAACAGGGAGGTCATGTACCAGGTTTTCAGAATGATGGATAAGTAGGAGCTTACTACTTAAAAGAGAGGTACGACTTTGTGAATCATTTGAGAGACAAGTTCAATCCACTTTCGAGGCACACTAGGAAATGCCTAAAACACTGAGGAAAGGGAATACAAGGGGCTGAGTACGAAGCATTTTCATTTCCAGAAGTACTAAGACCCCTCAACGTTACAGTAATACAGGATTCCTTTTCTCTTTGTTGGAAGATAGTTCTGATCTATTTTTAAAGGGCTCTGACTTGCATAGAATTTTTATCCTGAATCAATTCACTCCTGTTTCGTTGGTGGTGGGTATGGAACAACTTTAGCCAAGCTAGACATTTTTCACCCTGTTTAGGTGGGATGACTCTCAAGTAAAATCCATTCTGGAGGCAGAAATCAGTGTCCCTTTCTGGACTTTTTTATCTTTGGTAAGATCTGTAGGAAATTGCCTTCTGCCAGTTGTGCATTGTCTCTGATACCAACATTGTCCATAAGGAAATCTCAGCTTAGGACAAGGTGAAGAAAAGGCCAGGGGGTTGCCTTTTCCCCCTCCGTTCTGTATGGTGTGCCTTCAAGGAAATTAGCACATTAAAAGAAAACATTCCCTGGATTATTTTGGTTCCAGAAAGCTGTCTCATACTACCATACTGGGCTCCAGGTCATTAGTAGGTGACACTTGGTCACTGCTCCTGCCTTCTCTGGCCAACTTTTTTTTGCCTTTTCTGCCTTAGGCCTGTGTCAGGAATGTTAAGCTCTTCATTCCTTTCCACTTGAGTGCCTTGCAATTTTTTTCAAAATGTACTGACTTCATAGTAAGGAAACTAGGTTGTAAAATGTTTAGGGGTGGGGGGGGAGTGGGGACGGAGGTCCTTAATCTTAAATGGGTAAAGACTAATCTGCCTGGGGGAAAGCCCAGTTACAAATTTGGTGCCCAAGACAAAATTCAGTTCGGTTAATTATATTTCCAAAATACGAATAATGGAAAATTAATCTTTAACATTTCTTCTGCTTTGTCTCCTGGCTTCCCTTGATTATGTCTCTCGTTCTTCCTTGGTTATTTGAATGGGAATTAAAAAGTTGTTCCTGAGTCCCGTTCCTGGCTGGAGGAACTACACAGATTTTAGCTTTGTACTCTTTGGTCCCTTTATCTCTGAGAATGGTTATTTTCTCTCGTCTCCCACCCACTTACGTGAAGGAACGTTTGAGCCCAGGTGATTGTTAAATGTTTTTAGAGTTCCTGAAAGAAATAGGGGCGGCAAGCCTGTTTGCTTACTTGGTAGCTGGATATGCAAAAGGAGTTCTCCAAGGTTATGTGTGTTCAGCTCTGGGTTTAAATTAGTGGAATCAGCTGTTTAGGGGTGACTAGTTTGAAGTGATCCTAGTTTGATTCAAGGCTTTTTGTCAAATTGCATATATTTTGTTGTGGAACCTAATGGTAGGAATAATTTTTTTTCTTGGTTATTATTTACACTGTTATTTTTGGAACCGTTCATTGCTTTTCCAGTCTCCAACAGATGGGACATCTGTTTTATGTCTCTTTATAGTACCTGTATATCTCTCTATAGTTTTTATATATCATTTTATAGTGTCTCAACTACATGGGAAATTTTACTTTATCCCTATTTCTGTCTTTGGGTATAAGAATTGCATATTTCAATGGATTTGGCCCACGGACTTCTAATCTGATCCTTATTCTACTTGAATATTTTTTCCTCTGACCTCAGGTTCTGCTTGTCCTCATGGAAATTCCAGGGCGGCAGCAGCAACAGCACAATTAACCCCGATTTGCTCACCTCTCAGCATTGCTTGGTTCATTTCCTTTTCTCTCTATGTTCTACCTACAGGTTATGATCTCAAGAACCAAGTCTGTACCACCACCCTATCTTTTCCAGGCTGCCTCCTCCCTGCTTTCGGCCTCTTTTTGCCTAGGCTATTAGGACTAATACATTTAATATGTTGAGAGTATTAAAAGATTGAAATTGCTATACTTAGTTTTTTTTGGTTTGTCATAGAACATATAGAACTAATTTGCATTATTTTATAAGAAACCTCTTCTGCTTTTGCACAAAAGACAATGTAGCCATCTTGTGAAATAAGAAACATTGATTTCTTCCACCCTCTGTTGGTATTGTGTCTGCTATTTCTGTATTAAATGCAGGAGAGTGTTTTCTCTTTGTGTCCTCTGCAGTGTTAGCCTTATTTACCAATGCAGATCTTACTGAGGTGGTTTTCTTTGTGCTTTCTGGAAGCCAGTGTTTTAGGCAGTGTAGATAAAAATCCCAGCCAGAACCATATTTATCGTGAAACCTCCCTGGAACTTGGGTACTGGCCTAGCAGCCACGTAGTATTAGTGTAGCTTTTAATTAACCCCTTTTCTGACTTGGTCCAAAGGAGCTATTTAAAATTCAGTGGCATTTTTCAAGCCTTTAGCTTTATTGTTTTCTATTTTTGCTGCCTACGTGGTTTCTAGTTTCAGACCTTTCTTGCGAATCTTAGAAGGCAGTGTAATTTAGGGGGAGAATAAAAGATCAGATTCCTGTCTTTGCTTTTGAAACCACAACCAAGCTTGCCCATAACTTTGAAACAATAAACACTTGTGCAGTATTTGGCTAATGAGTTATAGTTTATTCAAGCCTTAGGTAGACCTGCTTGATCTCCTTTGCATCCGTCTCCGTTTCTAGGAGAAAGGGTCTGTTTTCAAGTTTTGTTTTCTTCTCTGTCACTTACTGTTTCAGTTGATTGTCCACTGGTGCAAGCAGAACATACTCTGCCACTTTTGGTAATTATGACTCTTGATAGGCCAAGCTCAAAGGCAGTGGATCTTGTAAGACATTTAGCCCAGGCACTCAAGATTGGCCCAATTCATATCAAGCTACAGTTTGTTTTCTACAAGCCAGCCAAATTTATCAGCATTTGAGGAGAGGAGAGAGATCCTAAAAATAAGCAAAAAGTGCCTTGGAGAGTTGAGCATCTTGTTATGGGAACTCGAATCTTAGCTCTTTTAATACAGTCTAAAGTTCAGCTGTCCTAGGAAGGCTATAACTGGGAGAGACAGAAGGCTGTGCCCCCCAAGTCCTCTAATTGTCTTCCCATTCAGTATTAATCCTGGGCGTAATGTGCCAGGGCTTTTTTCTCAGTAGTGATGATGGTCGGTGTTGGATTTTATCTAGAAAATGCTGAGTTCACTTGAATATAGATTGAATAGTCATATTTTGTCAGATACAGAGAGGGGAACTATTAGAGGGCATACTGGGACTGTTCTTGCCCTCATTTATTCTGTGTTGTTTGTTTTGTCTTCTTGTCTTAGAAACCACGATCATGGGTTCAGGTCCCATAGACCCCAAAGAGCTTCTCAAGGGCTTGGATAGCTTCCTTAACCGAGATGGGGAAGTTAAGAGTGTGGATGGGATTTCCAAGATCTTCAGGTGAGTCTGTGCCCTCAGGATTCATTGTAGGTAGAGGATATTGAATGTAACGATACGACTCCAATTAAGGCAGACAGGAGTGAGTCTTTGAGAGGAAAGGGAATGTCAGTGGAATTGGATTCAAATCCAGTAATTTTAGGACAGGTGATAGGAAAAGATGATCTCTTGGTCTCTGGCCTTAATAGAAGGTGGAGATTTAGGTGTCCACATTCCCAAGGGGGTCACACTTTGGATTGAGCACAGGGGAGTCAAGTGACAGGATTCTTGGTTCTGTTTTGGGTCATGCTCCAAATACCCAAAATGTCATTTTCCTTCAGGGATTCTCAGCTTTCCCATCAGAAGGAAAAGCAAATGACCAAGCCAGTCTTAGACAGACCACTGAGGGATAGTCATTGAGGGCTAGGACTCTTTACCTGGAAGCAGGTTCAGATGGGTCCTGTGTGTTAGGAAAGCAGTGATGCTCACCTCCCCAGATCAGAGACTTCAGAGCCTCCTCAATTTTCTTCCACCGTCCCATGGTTTTCTGTGTCACTTCAGATCCATCCCACCCTTCTAGAGGCCTGTGTGACCTTCCAACTCTGGAGCAAAGTCCCAAGTCATCAGGCATCTCTAGGCACTCCCACAGATAGTAGACTCTTCTGCTGAAAGAAGAAGCTCACTCTGGCTACTCCATTTCTAATCTTAATTCATCTCCTACAGTCTGATGAAGGAAGCACGAAAGATGGTGAGTCGATGCACTTACTTGAACATTCTCCTGCAGACCCGCTCGCCAGAAATATTGGTCAAGTAAGTAGGGATCTGGGTGGCTGGGATGGGAAGATGTAGTTAGAAGTTGGGGGGATGTGTGAGGCATGAGGTTCCTAGATTGTCGATGGAGGACTAGGTGCGTGGCATGTGGTACTTCTGAAACCCAGGGAAGGGAGTTAAAGATGATCCTTCTACCTGCCTGCAGATTTATTGACGTTGGTGGCTACAAGCTTCTTAATAATTGGCTGACATATTCAAAGACAACCAACAACATTCCCCTCTTGCAGCAAATTCTACTGACCCTGCAGCATCTACCACTCACTGTGGACCATCTCAAGCAGGTACCTTCATTCTTTACAACCCTGGTTCTTCCTTTTCTGTTTAGCCTAACAGATGAGAAACACAAAGATTCTGATGTGGCTGTTTGGGCCTTGTGAGGTAGAGTGGTAGAAAAAACAGGAATTTGGAATCAGAAGACTTGGTTCAAATTGATCTCATTTAATAGGTGTATGGCTTGGATCCTTTCATATATCTGAGCCTCAGTTTTCCATAAAATGGAAATAATCACAACTGTCTAACTGGGTTGTTCTAAAGATTATGGTTTTATAAAAAGTAAAGTACCGTATAAATGTTAATTGCTATTAGGGGACTATCCAGAGGTTGTGAGTTGTGGGGGTAATAGTTCTGAGTGGGTTTCTTTTCCTCCTGGCATTTACTTTTCTGCTGCTTCCCATCTCTCCTAGAACAACACAGCCAAGCTGGTGAAGCAACTGAGCAAGTCAAGTGAGGATGAAGGTAGGGTGCCAGCCCTTCCCTGTGTCATGGGCTTTTCTCCATTACTTCCACACAATGACCTTCATTTCTCTCCCATTCTTGGATTGTCCCTTCACTCCTTCCTTCCTCTTCCTACCTTGTCTTGCTTTCTCTCTTTTAAAAGTTTACTTTCTCTATTGAAAAATTCTACCAATGAACATTCTTGTAGGGCATAGGCAAAATTCTGACTCTTTGAGTATAGCATAGATCTGATAATGACGGAGTCTTAACTTTCCTAAGACAAAGAGTTTTGGAGCTCCTGGCAAGGACCAGACATTCTGGCTTAGAAACAGAGTCTGGCTCCAGAAAGTCATAGCCTTTTCTAAATACTAGGGATTTCTTTAATCCCTGGCCAGTACATAAACCAGAAGCACAAGATAACTACTCTTCCCACCAAGTGAGCAATAATATATCAGAATCCTGTGTAAAAATACGGGATTGCTCTTTGAATGAAGGGTATTGTTTTTTAGGTCCTTTCAGTAAGAGGCTTTGGCCTATTTTGTATGGAGGGAGCTTCCAACCCTGGGTAAGCCTATCCAAAGTTCCTCTGGCTGTGGGAGGAAGCACTGGGAACACTCTTCCAAGATAAAGGATCCCAGTTTTGTTTTAATTCACAGACTGTTGAAATTAAAAAATATTCCTTTCTTTCCCATTCTTGTGTCATGTTAGTTCAGTTTTCGGGTCCATTTAGTTTTGAGATACTGAGTGAGCAGGTTGCTATTTTTGTGGTCTCTCAGAGTATCTTGAATCATAATTTATAGTATTACATAAAACACAAGGGACCCCATGAAATCATTTCCTATTTTTTGTTCTTGTTTTTGTTTTTTTACCATCGGGTATATTGTTACTTATTTCCAACTGACTGAATTGCGTTGCCTTCTTTGAATAAGGATTTAATTTATTATTCTGTAATTGTTCAGATTTTGAAATCTATTCACTCCTTGCCCAACTAACTGTAAGTTAAGTCCCACCAGACCATAGTGTCAATTACTTCAGAAAGGTTTTAGGCTAATCCTTGGGATGCCTTGGAGTTCGTGTTGCCTTAGGTACAGAAATTGCCAGTTGTTTGACTATTTTGAAAAGTTGGGTTTTAATGTTTTACCACAATTTTATTATTAAATGAATTTTTAAGTGGAAATGTTGGCAAGAAGAGAGGTCATAGTTAAGAGGTGTTACTCGCCAAGAACAAAAGGGAAGAACTATAAAAACATTTTTTCGTGTATTTAGAAATAGATTTTACTCTTTATTTTTAAACTCTTGGACCATCTTTTTTCTCTAGATAAACTCTGCTTCTCCAACCCTAAATTGGTCTGTTTTAAAGCTCTCTCTTCACCTCTACTACAATCAGTTGGGTTTTTTTTAGCCCTTATCAATAGCAACGTTCTAGGGAAAAAGGTTGTCTAGAAAGTCATTTTTAATATTGACCTGAATCTGCCTCCTTGAAACTTTTGCATTAAGCTTCCCTTTAGGACAACACAGAAAAAGTGTTTTTTTGTACCTCACAGCCCTTTCAGATCCTTGATGTTGTGTCTACCTCCGCCTGCCTTTACCCTGATTTCAGTTTCTGTCTTGTAGCATGTGGTTAGGGGAAAAGCTCAGGCACTGCTTTCAGTGTCAACTCTGCCATTTCCCAGTGTTGTGACCTTAGTCTCAGAGCTTCAGTGTCTGTGTCTGCACAGTGGGGCTAACGTGTTCAGGGTGTTGTCACAATTCCATAAGATTACATGTAAAGCAACTAGCATAGTTCTTAGCACACATTCTGTAATCAGTGTTAGTTCTTTTCACTCCCCAGTATTGTGAAAGCATCAGGGTTGAACGTAATCTGAGTAGAAAACAACTCTATGATTCTGTTTTTAGAGTTTGGTTTTTAAGCCTATCTCATCTCCTAAAAACGCTAGGTGACTTTTTCCATTTCACAGTACATTTTCAAACATCCCTATTTTCTGTTACTGAAGGAATTAGCGTTTTCATTTATTCAGGCATTTCCCTTTTCTCTCACTTACAGAGCTCCGGAAATTGGCCTCAGTCCTTGTCAGTGACTGGATGGCTGTCATCCGCTCCCAGAGCAGTACCCAGCCTGCTGGTAAGCTCTTTCATACTTGATCCCTTATATTTCTGTCCTTCCCACTGGGATCTGGCCTCCAGATGCCCCAAGCCTACTGCACCTCTGAATGACAGTATTTATATAAGTACACGCCTTTTTTCTGTGTCTTTTGCAATAGAAAAAGATAAGAAGAAACGTAAAGAAGAAGGAAAGAGTCGAACCACTCCTCCTGAGCGACCCTTGACTGAGGTGAAGGCTGAGACCCGGACTGAGGAGGCCCCAGAGAAGAAGAAGGAGAAGCCCAAGTCTCTCCGAACCACAGCTCCTAGTCATGCCAAGTTCCGTTCCACTGGTAAGGCTGTTGGTTAGCCTTGGGAAGTCCGTGGGCATATGCACACCCAGAGATTTGTGGTGGAATGGTTTGATTTGTGATTTGTTAAACCTGTAGAAGAGGGCAGACTAGTGGGAGAAGCTTTGCGGGGTGGCTTTGGGGTCGGGGGGTGGGAAGAGTTTACAGGATAGATGAAGACTTGGGGGTGGGAACAGGGAGGAGAAGCCAGGAAGGTAGGGGGGTGAGTTCAGCTGCCCACACCACGTCTCTGCCTCCAGGACTAGAGCTAGAGACACCGTCTTTGGTGCCTGTGAAGAAGAACGCCAGTGCAGTGGTGGTTTCTGACAAGTACAACCTGAAACCCATCCCCCTCAAGCGGCAGAGGTAAGGAGCATGTTCTGGGTTTCAGAATAGAGTGGCTCTGTGAACCTGAGTCGGGGAGGAAGGGATGAGTCAGAGCTCCAGTTGCTGGTGGTAGTGTTAACAGTCTGTCTTCTGCAGTTCCACAGCTGCTCCAGGAGATGCTGTCCCCCCTGCAGAGAAGAAATACAAGCCACTCAACACAACACCCAATGCCACCAAAGAGATCAAAGTGAAGATCATCCCTCCACAACGTGAGTCTTAAGTGGGATGAATTGAGAGCAAGCTCTTTTCATAGGAATGAATGTCGTGGGAGTTAGGAAGTTTGTTTTTCTCTTTAAAAAACTTTTCCTCTTTGATTTTTCAGTGCCCTCTAATGCTTGCACGTCTTTAACTCTTTTTTTATAGTTACTTAGGAGAAATTTTGGAGATAAGGTAGGGAGGCATATCGTTCGGTGACTGGTGACTAGGGACACTCAGAGCTAAGCAGGATTTTCTCTCCTGCACGCAAGTGCTCACATCAGTTAGTTACCTGACCTCTAGTTCCTGTCCAAACCCATGGTTGCAGCACCTGCCAAAAGAAAGACATTATAACAATTTGTGTGACTCCTCCTGCATGTGCATCCTGACCACCTTGTGGCTATTGTGTCATAGTATGAGGCAAGGTCTCCATCAGCCCATTTTTGGCCCAGCCTTTTTCCACTTTGGAATAAGATTGTGAAAGAGGTCTGATGATTCCATTTTACGCTTTTTCCTTTTTTAGCTATGGAGGGCCTTGGCTTTCTGGATGCTCTCAATTCAGCCCCTGTTCCAGGCATCAAAATTAAGAAGAAGAAGAAGGTGCTGTCACCTACAGCTGCCAAGGTATGGGCCCTGGGAAGTGGGTCCCAGGGACAGGGTGTAGGAGTAAAATAGAAGGAAGGACACAGCAGCTAGGAGTGGTTAGGGAGGACAACAGGAGGAATTTTGCCTTGGCTGTAGACAGGCGGGGTGGGACAGTGTTAGAGACAGAATCCTCCTTTGTAGGAACCATTGGGGTATGTTTTCTAGGACGCTGGACTTAATTCTTTGCCTTGACCATCCTGTCAGCTCATTAACTTCTTTTTCTCTCATAATAGCCAAGCCCCTTTGAAGGGAAAACAAGCACAGAACCAAGCACAGCCAAACCTTCTTCCCCAGAGCCAGTCCCTCCTTCTGAGGCCATGGACACAGAGCGTCCAGGGACCCCAGTACCCCCTGTTGAAGTCCCAGAGCTCATGGATACAGGTGAGTCTAGAAACTGGGTCAGGTTTTTGAGGCTTGCTGAAAAAAAGGATCTGGGTCTGATACCTTTTCTGCTTACAGCCTCTTTGGAGTCAGGGGCTCTGGATGCGAAGCCAGTGGAGAGTCCTGGAGATCCCAGCCAACTGACCCGCAAAGGCAGGAAAAGGAAAACCGTGACGTGGCCTGAGGAGGGCAAACTGAGGGAATACTTCTATTTTGAACTGGATGAAACTGAACGAGGTAAGAGGTCAAGTGTGCTATATAATAATAGATGGGCATAGGGAAATTTGAAAAGGACTAGGTGGTTCTTAACTTCCCTTTTTGCTTTTTTCCTCCCTGTTTATAGTAAATGTGAATAAGATCAAGGACTTTGGTGAGGCAGCTAAGCGAGAGATACTGTCAGACCGACATGCATTTGAGACAGCCCGTCGTCTGAGCCATGACAACATGGAGGAGAAGGTGCCCTGGGTGTGCCCCCGGCCCCTGGTTCTGCCCTCACCGCTCGTCACCCCTGGAAGCAACAGCCAGGAGCGATACATCCAGGCTGAGCGGGAAAAGGGGATCCTTCAGGAGCTCTTCCTGAACAAGGAGAGGTGAGCAGAGTGGGATTCCTGCCAGGGATACAGAGCTCTTGGAGTCCTGTCCAGAAGGAAACATGACCTGGGATAATTGAGAAGGGAGTAGAGATTAGAAAGAAATCTGAGGTCTGGAATAAGTAATCTGACTCTCGTTCTTCTTTCTTCCTTTGCCTGCGGCATTCCTGATAGTCCTCATGAGCCTGATCCTGAGCCCTATGAGCCCATACCCCCTAAACTCATCCCCCTCGATGAGGTGAGTCTGTGGGTGGTGGTGATGATCACTGATTTTAATGTGTCTTTCATGTGAGAATATCTTCCTGTTCTTTGTTAGTCCTGATTTTCCCTGTTCTTCTTTCAGGAGTGTTCCATGGATGAGACCCCATATGTTGAGACCCTGGAGCCTGGGGGATCAGGTGGCTCACCTGATGGGGCAGGTGGCTCCAAATTACCTCCTGTTCTAGCCAATCTTATGGGCAGCATGGGGGCTGGGAAGAGCCCCCAGGGCCCTGGAGGAGGAGGCATCAATGTCCAGGAGATCCTTACCTCCATCATGGTATGAGACTTCTTTCCCTTTATCCACTTTCTATGGAACTTCCCTGACTGTTCTCTTCTGTCTCCCTTTCTCTTTACCCTAGTTCTCCGTATCTTCCCACTTAGTTCAGCTTCCTGTTCTGGCTCTCTTTCTCTACCTGTTGTTACTTTTGCTGTCTACTGACCTTGTCCTCTT
Organism: Trichechus manatus latirostris; assembly: GCF_000243295.1. NCBI lineage: Eukaryota > Metazoa > Chordata > Mammalia > Sirenia > Trichechidae > Trichechus > Trichechus manatus. The sequence goes on along the minus strand of NW_004444231.1, from coordinate 637,960 downwards.
ACATCCTCACAGGGTAGCCCAAACAGTCATCCCTCAGAAGAACTGCTGAAACAACCAGACTATTCAGACAAGATCAAGCAGATGCTGGGTAATCTTCAGGGCTCGGAGAGGAAGCCTGCAGTAGAGTTGGGGGAAGCAGGGTTTCACAGATCCTGAAGAGCAGGGTATTGCCACTAGGCAAGAAATGGAAGGGGAAGCCTGGGCAGAAGAGGGCATTGCTCTCTAGGTTGGTCTGAGAGGATTGATTGGGGTCCCTTGGGGCATCTGAGCATATCTAGAAATGAGAAGCCATGTCGTTTGTCTGGAATCAGCTTGCTGATGGCTGTACTCCCTTTTTCATCACAGTGCCACATGGACTCCTAGGCCCTGGTCCAATAGCAAATGGTTTCCCACCAGGAGGCCCTGGGGGCCCCAAGGGCATGCAGCACTTCCCCCCTGGCCCTGGGGGACCTATGCCAGGTAGGTGGTGAGTGGGCTTATTTGCTTAATTTAGGCCTGATAATAGTGTAGAGTTGACAAAAAGGTAGGAGGTGATTTAGGCTGGGGTATGGGGGTTCCTGAGTGTCACAGGCAATTAATATTGTCTCTTTATCTTTTTTTATATACAGGTCCCCATGGAGGCCCTGGGGGTCCTGGTGGGCCAGTAGGTCCACGTCTCCTGGGTCCCCCACCCCCTCCCCGAGGAGGTGATCCCTTCTGGGATGGCCCAGGTGACCCCATGCGGGGTGGCCCAATGCGGGGGGGTCCAGGACCTGGTCCTGGCCCATACCATAGAGGCCGTGGTGGCCGAGGAGGAAACGAACCTCCTCCTCCTCCTCCATTCCGTGGGGCCAGAGGAGGTCGCTCTGGAGGAGGACCCCCAAATGGACGAGGGGGTCCTGGTGGGGGCATGGTTGGAGGTGGGGGTCATCGTCCCCATGAAGGCCCTGGTGGGGGCATGGGCAGCAGCAGTGGACATCGTCCCCATGAAGGCCCTGGCAGTGGCATAGGTGGGGGGCATCGTCCCCATGAAGGCCCTGGTGGAGGAATGGGTGGGGGCAGTGGACATCGCCCCCACGAAGGCCCTGGCGGAGGAATGGGTGGGGGCAGTGGACATCGACCCCCCCATGAAGGCCCTGGTGGAAGCATGGGTGGAAGTGGTGGACATCGCCCTCATGAAGGTCCTGGACATGGGGGGCCCCATGGCCACCGGCCTCATGATGTCCCTGGGCACCGAGGCCACGACCATCGAGGGCCACCCCCTCATGAGCACCGTGGCCATGATGGCCCTGGCCATGGAGGAGGGGGCCACCGAGGGCATGATGGAGGCCACAGCCATGGAGGAGGTGAGGATACTTCCTGCCCCCATATGCTTTTGGTGAGAGTCTGTATTCCGGGTTTGCCAGACTGAACATGAGGTCTGCCTCCTTTTTGCTTTCCCAGCATGCATGGCAGTTCCTTCCCTCAAATCCCCAAGACTGTGTCTCTGACAGACATTTCTTAGGATCCCATAGACTGTGGGGGAGTGGTTGAGGGTGGCATTAATCTCTTCCGTGCCTATCTAACCAGTCCACTATCATTCCCACAGACATGTCAAAACGCCCTGTTTGCCGACATTTCATGATGAAGGGCAACTGCCGCTATGAGAACAACTGTGCCTTCTACCACCCGGGTGTCAATGGGCCCCCCTTGCCCTAGGGACCACCTATCTGCGCCACCCACACAACCCCCTGTGGACTGCAGCCTTGCTCCTTCCACCCTATTATGGCTTCTGTGAGGCCCATTTCCCCCTTTCCCCAGCTGATGAGGAGCCGGCCCCCTCAGTTCCCACCTGCTTGGGTTCCTGGGGGTTTTCTGATCACTGGTGCACATTGATGTACATATTTTCCTCCAGTCTGTGGAGGAGAGAGACTGAACATGTTCGTACCCCTGGACTGCTGAAGAGGAGACCCAGTTGACTTCACTTTTTGAGGAGATTCGCCCTGTACCCCAAACCCCTTTCCAGTTTTACCCTTTAGCCTGAGAACCTAAAGCTGGTTATCCTGGAGAACACCTCTGCTCTCCTATTGTGGATCCTCCACATGCACATAGAACTCTGACACGGGATCTGCTGCACTTATGAAATCATCCCAGCCAAGTCCATTACTCCTCATGGGGTGGGGAGGTGGTAAGGGGTATTGTCTATCCCACTGCACTGAGAGGGCTCAATCAGGCTGGATTTGAGTTCTGGAACACATCATCCCCACTCCTTCCCCTGACACGGGCTTTACATTCGGAGTTCTTTCTCAAGTAAGACTTTGCAAACCTTCTGTGAACATCGTTTGCCTCATGGGTCTGCTAGGCTCAGTGATGGCAAATTCTTGTCTACATCCAGTGAAAGTTTTAGCTGGCATAGGTGAGGGCCAAGGTGTTCGTCTGCCTTTGCTACAGCTCATTCTAGAGACTTTTTAAAACACATCAGTGAGACCAACTTTCATCCACTTGAGCCCGCGCACCAGGTCTGTCGTCACACTACATGCACTGCCTCTGGGAGCCGGCCTGCTCTTCCCCCATCCAGAACGTTGTCAGTGTGAGACTTCCAGCTTCCTCACCCTCTCAGTCACCGGAATTCCCACCTGGTGCCACCCTGGGTGGATTCAAGATGAGCTTGCCCTTTCCCAGCCCTCTCCTTCACCTGTCTCAGCATCAGTTGTTTTCTATGAAAACAGTGGATTGGTTGGGTTTTGTGCAGGGTTTTGGGTTAGAGCCACAATGGATTTGAGAACGAGTATTTTTCTTTTGGTTTTGTATATTTTGTACATTAATAATAAACAGTGGAAAGAGAAGCAGCTTATTTAACCCCTGGTGTGTTTGGACTCTTTAAAGGTGGCCTGGCTAGTATCAGCTGTTGTAAGTACATTGATGCAAACCTTTGTGGAGTCTTTCAATCATCTAAATGGCCCTAATACAGGGTCGCTATGAGTCACAATCGACTCCATGGCAACAGATTTAATACTTGTTCTCTTGAGCCCCGGCTGGCACAATGATTGCAGGAGCTCAGCTGCTAACTGAAAGGTCAGTGGCCTGAACCTACCTAGTGGCTCTGTGACAGACCTGGTGATCTGCTTCCATAAAGATCACAGCCAAGAAAATGCTATGGGGCAGTTCAATTCCATTATGGGGATGCTGTGAGTTGGAATCTACTTGATGGCACTTAACAATTGTTCTACCTTCTAGTTGCAGAGTTAGTATTAAGTACTGAAGCAATGCTTTGAAAAATATATAGAATGCTAAATACAGGGTGCAGGTAGATCCACTGGTCAGTGTTCTTCGAGCAGTGGGAACTTGGGGAGCAAACAGCTCTTTGCTGAGCTTCTGAAAGCTGCAGACTTGGTGTTGGCATAGCAGCAACAGTTGAACCTAACATCCCTGTGAACTTGCTTAGAGAAGCAATTTGAGTGGAGGGGCAGGTGCATAAGAAGAGCAGATAGTGTGGCTGAAGGAGAAAAATTCAAGAGCAGTTTCAGGAAGAAAGGAAACAGGTTGCTTATTGCTGATTTTCAGAGCACTTTCAGTGAGAAGGTGAGAGGCCAGGAATGGGAACAGCGTCAACTGCTCTTACCCAAAATGTGGCTCTGTAGAGGAAAACGGGGCTGCTGCTAGAAGATGCAGCAGAATGTTGGTATTCATGTTATAACATTCGTGTATATTTTATATATCTAGACTAGTGAACTGAAAATATTAAGCATAGAGTGTAACATGAAATACATGTATTTTAATAAAGGAATTTAAAACACTTTACAAGTAATTACACATCTAGCCTTTATTTCTTAAAAATAGATAATTGAGGGCCTAGCTGATATGACTCCTATGCAGACAGGAAGTTTTGGAGACCAGAACATGGAGTGATAGGATTAATTTTAAATTTGAAGTTCTGCTATTCTTGGAACCAGAAATCAAAGTCTATTATATTTTTTTTGTGTGGTGAAAATACACACAACAAGCATATTGCATTTTTATGTGGGGTGCAGAGACGCGGAAAAGGGTAGAATGTTGGGGTGTGTGGTTTGAGAACTGGTTTTTTACATGCATACGTGCATTAAAATCACCTGGAGAGCTTGTTAACAAGCAGATTAGGGGCGGTGTCCAGGAGAGTTTGAGTCCATAGGTTTGGGGTGGATCCCAAGATCTTGCATTTCTAACAAATCTAACAAAATCAGGTTTTGGTGATGCTGCAGGTCCAGAAATCACCCTTTGAAAAGAACCACTGCACTGGAACACAACGTCTTGGCTGTTATTTCCAGCACTGGCCACACGAGGGCAACAACTTAATTTCACAGGCCTCGTTTACATTTAGTAAGGCTAATGGGACCTTTTATCCTTTGCCAAGTCTTGGTATGTTCTTGTCAGTCAGCCTATTGTTGCGCTGGAAAAGGAAGGCCTCAGAAGGGATGTAATCAAGGGCCAAGCTAAGTGGTGAAATACCAATGAAGTACACAGTTCAAGTACAAAACCCAACGAACATGTCACAATCTTGGGTATTTTCCCTCTGGTTTCATCTGCTGCCTGCCTCTCACACTCTCTTCCCTGTCTCCTGCAACAGGCCACGAGAATCTTTAAAAAAGAGTTTGTGCTGGTTTTAATAGTTTTTTCTATATTTCAATTTAAAAATGAACTCATAACCATTTTCTTTCCAATCTTCCATCAAAATCCAAACCTGTTAACTTTTTAAATATGTGGCCCTTATCAAGAAAATACCTTCCATTTTTAGACGTTCTCTTTCAAACTCCCCTCCCTCCGACCTACCAAGTCATCTCCAATTTGAATCATCATTATTCTATTTCTCATATCCCTGTTCCCATGCAGTAAATCTAACGGTGACAAACCATAAAACCCACCGTTGTGGCTCAGTACAAATACTAGCATTGGTTCAACACTCATGGCTAGTTGGCAAACTTTCTCTTCTCTCAGGCACCAAAATACTAAGAAAGTGAGTCCCATCCAATGCGAGTGCCATTCCTCCTTCTGAAAATGCCCAAGTCCACATTATCTTCCTTTTCAGAGGAAGAGCATCTCCTTCTTTCCAAGATAATGCCTAACTTGGTCTGGCAGCCCCTCTCCCGGTCTCCCCCTTGCCTCATATTCTCCACCCATCAGCCTGAACAATCTTGTAAAAACCAGATCAATTCACACTCCTGCTAATATACCACCAATAGCTTCTCGTCAATCCTAGAATCACTTCAACTCCTTATAATGGCCCTTACTCATGATCTAAGCTCCACATATGTTACTTGACCATGTCAAGCTCTTCCCATCCTCATGCTGGTCCATTCCCTGAGGGCTCTTCCTTTCCATTCATCTAGTCAGTTCCTCCTCTCAGGTCTTGGCTTTAATGTTACTTCCTCTGAGAAAGCGTCCCTAAACAATCTGAAGGACACCCCCGCCCTGTCTCTCCCAGCATCATGTTTTTCCTTTATAGCACTGTTTACAACGTGTGATCTATCCTAGCACTCCTGCTGAAGTTCACGGTGATGGTGATGCTGATGCTGCTGGTCTGGGACCACACTTTGAGAACCACTGCCCTAGAAGAACCAGTTGAGGTATCTTTCTTGGTTTACACCCATTACAGGCCACAGAAGAGCAACAAATTCTGATATTCCAGGCCCATCTGAGTCTAGTATGGCCTAGAGGCTCTTCCCTGGTCTTGACGATTATTTTCACTACAGCACTGACATTCTTCCCTGAACTGCATTTGTTCCTAAAACACAATCCTATCCTGGCTAGTTTTGGCCCTTTAGGACAGAGTAGGGAGGAGAAAACCAGGACACTGGAGTCAAACTAAGGAGTCCTGTTGGCAGTGGTTAAGTGCTCGGCTGCTATCCGGAAAGGCTGGTGGTTCGAACCCACCAGCCAATCTGCAGGAAAACATGTGGCAGTCTACTTTACTTTTGTAAAGACTGCAGCCTTGGAAACCCTATGGAGCAGTTCTACTCTGTCCTATAAGGTCGCTATGAGTCAGAATCAACCCAACAGCAATGGGTTTGTTTTTTTTTTTAATAGTGCTCGTTATATACCACTTTGTGCATGGTTTGTTGGTAATCAAATTGTTTACAAATAAGATTTCTGTTGCTAAAATTCCAGTTTCCAGTTGCCTATAAACCATACTACGTAAATGATTTTCCTTTTGCATTGCATTTTTTTGCATACTTCTGTCCATATCTAAGTTATAGTTATAGTATACATATTATAAATAAATGAAATCTGTGTTCATGGACAGAAGTTATCCTGGAGCTGAAGTACTTGTAGTGAAATTAGTGATCAAAAGCTTGAAATATAAAAATTTTGGTATTCATTTTATAAATAATATTCCTGTATATGTTATGTATCATCTCATCTAGACTAGTGAATGGTCTGAAAATGTTAAGCATAAAATGTAGAGTAAGATAAAATACATTTCAATGGAAGAATTTAAGCACTTTACAAAGAATTACACACTAATCCACTTAACAGCCCTCTGAGGTAGGTACTATTTATCACCTTCTTTTTACAGATAACGAAACAGGTACCAAGAAGCAAAGCAGCCTGTCCAAGGTCACCCCACTGGTGGACTGGATGCTTGACTCCCACTGTTCTGATACATCTACTTCACAGAACGCTAGAAATGAAATTACTTTATATATAACATACTTAGGTGCCGGCACAAGCCCCTGATGTTTTTTGCCCTCCAGTTCCTTAAGTGTTTCTCTCTAATTTGGAGATATCCTTTAACAGTGCTTTTGCAACTATCAAACCTTCCACACCAAACCTTCACTTACAGTATGAACCTTGTACTCAGGGTCAATCCAGTTAATATTTCTCATTGAGACGTCAAACTCAAGGTCTTAACCAAGGTCACCCCATTAGTGGACAAACCAAATAGCTCTTCATATTCTCCTCTGAACTCGATACACCTCCTGATCATTCTATTCTAACCCTCACATCTAGCTCTTTCCATATATCCTGTTCTTTTCCATTCCTATTCTATTACCCTGGTTCAGAATTTAGTCACCTCATCCCCATACCAGAAGTTAGAGTCTATCCTGTAAGTTTCTACAGTCTACCTCACACATCACTACCTAGAAACTCTACCCAACCACCACTACCTCTCCAACCTAATTCTACAAGAAAAATGGCCACACCAGTCATGAGTCCTCATTAACTCCCAAACAGCCTTGATTTTCTTCCAAGTCTTATATCTGCTCTTTTCCTAATTTTGAAACACGTCCCCACCCCTTCCCTGATTATTCAAATCGTTAATATTTTTTAAGGTCTATCTTCAAGTGATCCTGCGAAATAATCAAGCCCTGAATAATCCTGAGTATGGAGCAATTCAGAATCTAGAGTACAACCCATGTGGTGATTAATCATGTCACATTGTAAGCTTGTGTTTTATTTTTCAAGTCTTCTCTAACTGGACTATGAATGAAGGCAGACTTTGTCCCTTCTTGTATATACCCCACAGCACTACACGTCGGCTGGTTGATTTCATCACTTCTGAAAGGATCAGTACTCTGGTTTCTGACCACAGGACAAAGCACATCCTCATTCATGAGGACAACTTGGACAGTGAGAGCCGAGTGTCCTTGATGGAAGGGATCAATCACTTTCCTTCCCCTTGTCTGAAGAGCTGGGGGAAGGGAGGGAGGGTTCTGAAACAGCAAGCACTCTCTACAGCGCAGTGAGACTGCAAATTAGATCCATCTGTATTAGTGGGGAAGAGGCAATGCTAAATACTGCTAAAAAATCAAAGCGAGACTGAGAACAGTTCCGGCTCCCATGAACCTCCAAACAGTAACAGGTGGCAGCGACTCCTCTCCTTTCCTTTATTCCTTCCTCTTGAAAAGGAAGGTTCAAGTTTAGCAGCATCCCCCTCCTGACCCCAAGTTCCCACCAGACAGAGACTGCAGGCACCAAATCCTGGGCTGAGTAACAGCACAGGCCTCCAGCTCTGCACTCCAACAACCGCTTGTATCAGTGAGTTAGCACGAAGTCCACTAGGAAAGAAAAGCACTACGCAGAGACCAGGGGGCAGGTAGCTGGCCCGAGGCAGGCATCTGAGGGAGGTAAATGGAACATCAGGGGCCTTCCAGGCCACATAAGCTTGGCAAGATAGAATCTCACAATAATGGTCACCTCTGTTTGTTCAGAGGAATGTCAAGGACAAAGTCAGCTCAGTTATCTGAAAAGAAGCGGAACAGACAAGTCTTTCAGGGGAAAGAAAGCAATCATAGTGATAACCTGGTCACATCAAGTCAACGCTCCACCTTCACGTGACTGAGCGGTTGCTGGGTCAGCTGCAGGCCAGAGGCAGGTTTCAAACTGGTGACAGGGAGACAACAGGGGACTTCAAGGCCACACAAGCTTGTATCTTGGGGACCTCCAGGAAGGAAAGCTCACTCTCGGGGCCGGTTAACCATGACTTCACCGAGGGCCTCCAGCACCTCCCGCTTGTAGTCCTCGAAGTCACCATCGATCTGGCTGACACTCTGCTCCTCCACCACCCACAGCTGGCAGTTGGTTTCTGTGATGAGTCTGGCATCGTGGCTGACGATGATCACCGCTTTGAAGAAAGGAAGGAATCAGAACACACAAGAAGAGAGCTCCAGCTCAAGGACACCACAGCTTGGTCCCCAAGAAGAGGGGGTATGCTCTGACTTACCACCCTTGTATTCATTGATGGCCTCCCCCAGAGCATCAATAGACTCTATGTCCAAGTTATTGGTTGGCTCATCCTGCAGAGGAGGAATTCCATGACTCAGCACTTACAGCTCCCCCATCTCATTACTGTTACCCGTGTCCTCTCTACCACAGCTCACTCACCAAGATGAGGACATCAGGCTCCCGACAGGCCAGCTCTGCAAACACAACTCGGGCTTTCTGCCCACCTGCAGCACAGAACAAGGAGGTCCATCACACTTTCTACCATCATATCTCTGAAGTTGAACCATGACTATGTGTGCCTATGTGTGTGCTGAAGCTCCCCCAACTCCAGGTTCCTCTTGCTTTCTGCCTGTAGGTAGAGTTCCTAAGTATGAGTGATAAGAAGGGTGCCCCTCTCACCCCCCTACAGTTGTACCAGAGAGTTTGCAGATCTGGATAGTGTGGGCATGACTCTCTAGGCCAAAGCGGCCCAGGCACTTCCGGGCATCCTGGTAGGGCAGGTTGAAACCACGCTGCAGGTACTCAGTGGGTGTCTCCTCCATGCGCAGCTGCTCTGCGTACTGCTGGTTGAAGAAGCCAATTTTCTGCCCGAGTGGAGAGGGAGGTGGTCAGTGAAAGTCATACTTTCTCTGTCAGATTTTTATTCTCTAATTCCCAAAGCCAACTTACCAGCCGGTGATTCTTTCTCATTTCCCCACGGGTCTGCAAGGAAAAGGCAAGTGGTAAGAGGGAGTAGGGAATGGAAAAACGGCTCCATATCCTAACTTTTCTGAATGGGAGACAAATACCAGATTAGGCTGGGGACAACTCAGGTTAAGAAAAGGAACGTGGATGTTCACCCTAGCATGACAAAGACACACCCAGGAAACGAGAAGAATGAGACACAAAAGGGGAGTAAGAGAAGGAAACAAAAGAGAGAAGACAAAAAGGGACAGACTCAGAACCAGAACACCCACTTCCCAAACAGCAACGGTTCTGCGACAGCGACACTAAGAGGTGGGGGTGTGGGTGTGGGTGTGGGTGTGTGTGTGTGTGTGTGTGTGTGTGTGTGTGTGTGTGGGTGTGTGTGTGGGTG
>NW_004444231.1:575720-628127 GCF_000243295.1 Trichechus manatus latirostris | reverse complement strand
GGGGGCATCTAACAGCACCTTTCTCTAGATCTACTCTCTGTGGGCAGAGGAAAGGGGCCCTCTCAGCACTCGACTAGAGAGAATAGAAATGGCTACAGCCTTTCTAAAGCACTACATAGCAATATTGCAAAAGCCCTCAAATCAATTCTAGGGACTGTACCTTAAAGAAAAACTGGTTATAATTCATAAAAATACGCAACAAGAAAATTCACTACAGTATTGTCCTTTTAGCAAAAAATAAGAAATAATCTAAATGACTAACATCAAATATACTATGGTAAATCCATATAAAATGGATGTATACCCTCTTCTTACTCACTGACATGGTTAGGTTCCAAAGACCAGGTTGTTTTGAAGAATCAGTGTTATGCAAAGATGAAGAATGACATCAGATCACAAAATTGAGGATGACAACATCATTGCATAAATCAACAAATTATATCATTACATAACTGCCAAACCACTGACAATCACAGCCCAGCCAAGATGACACATAACCCTAACCATCAAAGCCAGCGTTACTCTCGCCTCGCACCTCCGTGTTTGTTACTGCCAGATGTACGTTAATACACAAAATAGCATGACAAATTCTTTAGTACTGTCGTAAATGCAAAACGTTGGATAACAAGACAGTCAGCGAGAAAGTGTACACATATAATTATTGACATGGAAAAATGCTTGATGTATATTATCTGGAATAAACTGACACAGAACAATTCATATGATAACCCATTTTTGTTTAAAAAAATTACATGCATCTTTGGCAAAGGAGAAATCTATCCACCAAAACATTAATGTTGGTTGCCTCTAAACTTTTCTTTTATGTAATTTCTAATTGTTGTACAATGGACTTATTTCTTATATTACCAGAACACACGTGTCAGGTATGCCCTTCAGTTCCACCTCACTTCTCTTACCTCTCCTCCCTCAAAGGCTCTATAACTGTTCTCCTGTACACCGGGCCTCTGGTGAACAGGTTTGTTTTTTGCTCTTTGTGGCTCCAGGACTCACCGGTGTCAGCTTGCCTGTTAGCAGCAGAAGCAGGGTGCTCTTCCCCACACCATTAGGGCCCACGATGCAGACTACAAGAAGGAAGGTGGGCAGTCAGACGAAGATACCCTCTGTAACTTTCCCTCTAGCTCCTGCCCCACATCCTCGAGCCACCCAACACCCTCAACCCACTCCTTGAGTCCATGTCGATGCCGAAGTCCAGGTTCTTAAAGAGTGGCTTCTGCCCCTCGTAGCCAAACGTCACACCTGAGAGGCAGGAAAAGCAGCGAGTTACTTCTTTTTCAGTTACCCTAAAGGTCCCCCTGAACATCCTGCCCTTGGTGGAGACTTGGAAGTGTGCATGTGTCAACTGATGCCTCGGCATCTGGATCCACTCACCGTGCAGGCCCAGCACAGGAGGGCTCAGGGGCGGGGGGTTTGGGAATGTGAAGCGCACAGTGTACTCCTTGGGGCGCTTCAGGAGCTCAGGGGCCTCCTGAGACTCTTCATCCTGGTTTTTCCGTCGGCACTTCTGCTGCTTTCGAGTCAAGGCTTCCTTCGTTTGCTTTTCCTGGGGAGAAAGAAGAAGAAAAGAAAACTGCACCCTTGCCAGCAGTCCTTGAAATGTAGGCTGTGGCCCAGAGTCGCCCTGTCTCCATTCTCATGAGAAGGGAGGCAATCCAGCCTCAGGTGCTCACCGCCTGCTTGGTGGACTTGCCACCCGCCTTCAGCTCCTTGAGCTTTTTCTCCTGCTTCTCATACTGCTTTAGCAGTTCCTTCTGCTTCTGCTGGTACATCTTCTTGAAGGTCACTGGAGAGAAAAGGGGGATGGGAATCAAAAGTTGCCCCTCTCCCCAGCAGAGGGGCAACCAGAGACTGGTGACGATGGGGTTAGCATCACTGTCCTGAATTCTGAAAAGATTCGGCTCATCATCATGTCCCTAAAGGCCCTCCCTACTTGGCCTCTGCTGGAGGCTCCATCTCTTTCCTCCACCCACTAGTGACCCTACTTACTGTAATTGCCCCTGTAGTAATGGAGCCGCTGGGCATCGAGATGTATGATATCTGTGCAGACATCATCCAGGAAGCCCTGGTCATGGGAGACGATCAGCAACGTCTTCCGCCAGCCTTGGAGGTAGCTGGGTTTTAGAGAAGAGTGTGGAAGTGTCAAAACGATCATGTTACAAAGTCAGGGGAGGCAGACAGACAATGGGGGCAGGGAGTGACGGGGGGATGGAATGAGAGCTGTCAAGGACATAAGGACAACAGCTAGAGGAACTGAGGGCAGGGAGAGAAGGGGAAGGAATCACAAAATGGGAACCAGTGATGCAAAGGCCATAATCAAGGGCAACTCACTTGTTGAGCCAGATGACAGCATTGAGGTCCAGGTGGTTTGTGGGCTCGTCCAGCATCAGCAGTGTGGGCTCCATGAACAGTGCCCTAGAAGGTGGGGCAGCAAGGGTCAGGGGAAGAAAGAGCCTTGCTCACTGAACCCGAGCAGCCCCTAGCATGTGGAGGCTGAGACCATGCACACTCCTCCCAAGCTGTCCTCAGAGAAACTCGTGGGCAGCAGATGTCCATGACAAGAGGTCACCAGGTATGGAGAGAAATGGAAGAAGATCCTGAATTCTCACAACACAAATAGTGAAGGAGGATGAAGTTGGCCTCGAACCTCTCTACTGGCCTTGAAAGAACAAGAAAAAAAGAGAGGGCCTGGGTTTTTTAAGTTGGAAGGGGAGGTGGTGAGGTGGGCACTCACCTGGCCAGGGACACACGCATGCGCCAGCCCCCTGAGAACTTCTGTGTGGGCCGGTTCTGCATTTCAGGGTCAAAGCCCAGACCGGCCAGGATCCGCCGTGCCTTGGCCTCTGCAGCTGCTGCCCCTGTGGCCCGCAACTCCTCATACACCTGGGAGGAGGCAGAAGAGGACACATGTTCAAGGGCCCCAGGAATCCCGATGTTATAGTCCGTGTCCCCTGCGCCATCTCCTCTACCTTCTCGAGCCTCTCAGCAGCTGCATCATCCCCCTGCTCCAGCTGCCCCTGAAGCCGCCGCTCCTCTTCCAGCAACTTCAATCGCTTGGTATCGGCTCGAAGCACAGCCTGCACTGCTGGCGTCTCATCCGCTACCACCTCTGGGGTGGGGAGAGCAGTCAGGCCTCCCCATTTCTGGTTTGCCTGACCCCGCCCAGCCCTTTGCACTTGTTCCAAATAAAATATCCTCACGTCTCTCATTTACTCTCCCCTCTTTCTGCAGCATCTCTTTCCCAGTCCCCAGTACCCACCCCTTATTCTTTCCAACTCCATAAGCACCATTTCTTCTAGTCTTGGCTGGCTCTTCTCCCCCAGCTGCTCCACCCCCAAGTCCCCTCACTTTGCCTCCCCACCAAGGCCCCCTTCTACCCACTGGCTCACCCTGCTCACACAGCAGCACGTCGATGTTAGGAGGGATGCTCAGGGTTCGGTTGGCAATGTGCTTAAGAAGCGTGGTCTTGCCCTTGCTGGGAAATAAGAGCTGCTAGGACCAGGCTACCTTGGGAAGTCACTTCTTTTCCCTCCAGCCACCTTCCCATTTGTACCTCCAGCCCCCATCTCTCCTCACCCATTGGGTCCCACCAGCCCATAGCGGCGGCCGGCTACAATGTACAGGTCTGCATTGACGAATAACTCCTTGCCATGGGCTGAGATGCTGAACTTCTCCAGCTGGAGCCAATGGGAAAAGAAGGGTGGCAAAGGAAAGGGAAGAGTATGTGAGCATTCTCATTTGTGACAGAAGCTGCAATGTTCTCACTCCAGGGAAGCCTTCTGACAAGCTGATACCTCAAGCAAAACCCCCAACCCCACCCCACCACTGCCAGCCCTCTTCCCTGTCCATTGCCTCTAACAGGAGTCTTCCAAATCCTAAGTCAGTCCAGCTTGTGCCATCCTAAGTGTGGACCCTTTTTCTTCCACTGGTTTTTCTAACTTGTCTCTGAAGATGACAGAACCCAAGGTGTGGAGGATGCCCCTGAGCTTTCTTCCCAGTGGAACAGACCCTTCACACCCCACTTCCTTGGCTGCTGTGACCACTTGGAAAAGGCTGGTTGTGAGGAACCCCTCAGACCTCACCTTGATGTCCGATGCATTTTCTAACATGGCTTGGCGGGAAGATACCTCTGCCTGGGACACAGAGAAGTCATTTTCGGCAGCATTGGCTGCTTTTAATGAAGCCACTTGGCGCTCATACTCCATCTGAGAAGGAAAAAGTATGTTTGAGACCAGTGTCTGCCAGTTTCCCATCACCACAATACAGCCCAATGCCATCAGATACTGAGATAAGGTTCACAGAACAATTCTTGCCTTCCTTCCATTATTTTACTTTAAGTAGCCTCCAAAGCAAAGCTCTTCTTCCTGTCCCCAAATTGACTTGTCCCCTAGTTGAATAAAAAATCAACCCTCCCTACCTTTGACCACTAAGAACCCAAGGTCTTACCTGTTTCTTCAGCTTTTTCTTCTCCTTTTTGCTAAGATGAGCATAAAGATCATCTGCCTTGGGCTCTCCCTCTTCCTCCTCTTCTTCCCCTTCCTCCTCTGACCCCTGTGACAACCAAAGGGTGGCAGAAAACTAGGGACCCCTTCCAGAACTCAGGTTTCATGCCATCTATCCCCAGTCCCACAGTCAGCTCTTGCCTTCTATACTCTTCTCCACTCAGCATCTTGGTGAAGCCTCTCTCATTCTCATTCCCCCTCCCTCCCCCGACAGCTTTCTTGTAGCCATTTATCAATTTCTGCCACCAGGAATGGCAGAAATAAATGATGTGAGTGTATATGTGTAAAACATAACATTGTATAATTAACTATAAATACCAATACAATATAACCGAGAGTAGAGTAAACGAAACAAGTTCTTTTCTTCATGAATCAAATGGATTGCTGTGGCTTGTAAGTTAATGCGAAAAAAAGGTCAGGCAGCCCTAGTATACAGCCTCTGAGAAGTCCAGCAGAATGACAGAACTAGAAAGTAACAGAATTATATACAGCACCTTAGAGAGCAGCTCAACTCCCTTCTATCATAGATATGAGGTAACTGAGGTGGAAAGATACATTCAAGGTCACAGAGCCAGTGAGTGGCAGAGGCAGAATGCAGAACACTTGAGGCTAACTCCAAGGCCCTTTCCTGTCTATATCAGGGGTTGAAAACTACGGCCCATGGGCCAAAGCTGATTTGAAGCCTGTTTTTGTTCAACCTGTAAGTTAAGAATGGTTTTTACATTTAAACAAAAAAAAACAAACCCATTGTCACTGAGTCAATTCCGACTCACCCTGACCCTACAGGACAGAGGAGAAATGCCGTATAGGGTTTTCAAGAAGCATCTGGTAGATTCGAACTGCGGACCTTTCGGTCAGCAGCTGTAGCTTGCCATAACTCTTAACCACTGTGCCACCAGAGTTCCTACATTTTTCAAAGATTGTAAAAAACATATACATACGTAACAGATCACATGTGCCCTACCACAGCAAAAAATATTTACTATCTGGCCCTTTTCAGAAGAAATTTGCCAACCTGTTCTAGATAGTAACCATATCCCCAGATCTGGCTCTCCCATTAAGGGCCACAGAGTCCCAGTCTCTCTTCCCACCTCCCACCCACGACCAAAATGCTCACCTGCTCTGCCTTCTTGCCCTTCTCCTTCCCTTGTTTGGGCAGCTCCTTCTCTTTTAGTACTACTACTTTTTCATCCTCCTGTCCATTGTCCAGAGCAGCAAATTTATTTTGTGCCTAACAGGGACAAGACGGTAGGTGTGATGAGATGCTCTAATCTCTGAGACCCAGAGCATCCTCTTGCCAATCACTCCCTCACCTTGGCCTTCCCCTTTGACTTTTCTTCCCTTCCCTTTTTGCTCTTGAGTCCAGGCTGTTGTTCCTCAGATACAGCCTGGAGGAGAAACACACAGAAAACTCACCTTGCTGCTTAATAAGCATTTCTAGGAAGTGAGTGTACTATGTTCAAGTTAACTCTGAGCTCTGCCAGTGAGAAAAAGAAAACAAGACCCAGAAAAATCCTAGCCTCCACCTTGAGACCAAATGGATAGCGAAGAGATAACTACAGAATATAAGCAAAGCCAAGGGACTGTAAGTCAAGCAAGTGAGCAACATGGGTGGGGTGGTGCTAATGCTGGAAGGCTTCCTTGAGAGGACAACTTTTGAGAAGAGGTAATGGACACGGGCTTGGGAGAAAGTGTTCTACGGAAGAGAAAAAGAGGATCATAAACAACAAAAGGTTCAACACAGACACAGTCAAACTGGATGCCAAGACGTGGTCAGGCTGATCTGAGACGTATACACAGGAGAGGCCCAAAGGGGACTGCAGAGGGGTCCTGGTGGAAGAGCAAAGACGTGAAGTCTTTTAGATTTTTAGTTTAAAGGCAACAGAATCGCTGTAGATTCCTGAGTGATTAAAAGAGCATTTAAAAAAAAAAAAAAGATTTACACAATAAAAGCAAGATAGACCTAGAAGAGCTAGTTTAAGAGGAAAACAAACCAGGGAATTACCACACCAAGGCCAGAAGGCGCTAACTGGGGTGAAACTGATCGGCAGAGCCACTGCTGTCACCTTATTAATCCGATTCTTCTCTGGCTTGGCAGGCTTAGGAGAATGTTTTTCTTCCTCCTCCTCCTCTTCCTCACTCTGATCCTGAATCAGGGCTGCAAACGCATTACCACCCTAGAGAATGACAGGGCAGTTGTTATCAGTGGCAGAGTCCAGGTTGCACCCCCAGGGCCTCTGTTTACCACACAAGTGGATTACCTTGGTCTTCTTCCCTCCTCGGGGTACCAGGGTAGGTACTGAAAAGACAAGGGGAGAAAATGAGATAGGAAAGAGAATTATAATGTCTGGCTCCTCCACCTAATCCAACTCAAAGACCTGAGGTACTTCACTCTTCATAACTCAGGGATTCCAGGTACCCCTTTTCCTCAGGTCACTTACCCTCATCCTCCTCATCACTGACTGGCACCGAGAGCTTCTTAAGACGCTCCATGAGTTCTTTCTCCTCTCCATCATCGTCCACATCCTTTTTTCGTCTGCCTTTTCGTGTGTCTCGCTTCTTTTTTTGCTGCTGAAACAAAGACAGAGTGACAGAATGAAGCCCAGGCCTTTACTCTATCTCTGCTCCAGTAGTGTGATGGATTGCTTTTATAAGAACTTTCTTACCATGGTCTTGTAACTCCCACCAAATGGCTGGGTAGGACTATGCAAACGAGGTGTTTGTGGCCCACCCACGAGACTGGATAGCCCACTAATAATGCAAATAAGAGGCATGGCACCCTTGTGGGGGTGGGACCATGTAAATAAGATATATGGAACCCTAACGAGGCGATTGGTCAGTTTTACCATCCTACTAGGCTTAAAATGAACCATTCCAGAAGCAGAAAGAGAGGACCTCGCTACCACCAAGAAAGAAGAGCTAGGAGTGAAGCACATCCTTTGGACCCATGATCACTGAACTGAGAATCTCCTACACCCAGGAGATAGAGAGAGCTGTAACAC
The DNA here is from genome assembly GCF_000243295.1 of Trichechus manatus latirostris. Classification (NCBI taxonomy): domain Eukaryota; kingdom Metazoa; phylum Chordata; class Mammalia; order Sirenia; family Trichechidae; genus Trichechus; species Trichechus manatus. The sequence goes on along the minus strand of NW_004444231.1, from coordinate 620,608 downwards.
TGAAGACAGCACAAGATGGCAAGAAGCACTAGTAGAGAAACAGCAGCAGCAGAACCAGGAGACCAGCAGGAGATGGTGCCAGTGGGCTTCCTGGCCCGCAGAACAAGAAAGCTGAGCGCCTTCAGGCAGGAGGCTGGCTGGCAGAGTGGGGTGCCTCTGGGCACTTACTGGTAAAGAGCTTTGTAACACTTGCCTGATCAGGGCAGAGGCCAGGCCAGCCCAAGGGGCCCGAAGGCCAAGAGGTTGAGGGTAGGCCTGTGGGCACGGCCAAGAAGCTGTCCTGACCGAAGAACTGTGTCCTAAGGGGTTCCTCAACCTCAATTATAATCTGTTACTTTCCTAATAAACACTGTAATTGTGAGTATGGTCTGTGAGTTCTATATGGTTATTGTAATGAATTATCGAATCCAGCAGAAAAGTAAAGAGTGCCGTGGGAGGGAAGGGTGGTGTCAGAATTGGTAAAAATGTTGGAGAGAGGAGGTATGTCTGACCTCCACTTCATAGAAATCAGCCATGGGCTGATGCTGATTCTCTCTCCTCGTGAATTTAGAGGAAGTCAGACACCTCTGCATGCTATTTTTACAGCTGCACAGAGTTTGACATCAGCTGAGTGAACAAACGTGGGCTGGGATGGGGATGGTGGGCCCAAGATGCCACTAGGATTGGTGGGTCCCATGACATCTGTACCTGCTGCTGTTGTTGCTGCTGCTCCTTCTCCTTGAGTGCTTTCTCTTCTTCCTCAGCCTGTTTATCTTCTACTGCCAGCTCCTCAAAGAACTATAAAGGGAGTTAAGACATAAGGAGCGATCGACGGAGCCCTTTTCTGCCACACACAGGCCCAATGACCCTCCACTCAACCCTCCCCTTGCCTCCTCTTTCGACAAGATTTTTTTTCTCCTCCCTCGTACCTCCCACCTCCTTCCAGGGCCATCTGTTTTGCTTGCAAGCACCGTAATTGTTTTTTATACTCAACCCTCATTTCCTTACCGTCCTTTTGGTCTTCTTGTCCTTCTTCCCTTTCTTCACCACTTTGTCTAGAAAGTTAAATAGACATTGTGAAGAATGCTTGTCTACAAATGCCAGAGCAGCTTGATCTCCCCTACAAAGCGCACAGTGGCCTCCACCCTATTTTACTGTTTTTCCAGCTCAATGGTCACCCCCTAGACACTTACAGTGTCCCACAACTCCTGCAGAAATAACCATTCCTACCTCTGTTCATTCATTCAATAAATATTTACTCACTAAATAGCTACTGTATGTGGCACTGAGCTAGTACTGGGCATACAGCAGTGAACGAGATGACTGGTTTTCTCTGGAACTGGTAGACTTGAAAAACAGATTTTTAAACTGGTAATTATAAGTGTGCTGAAATTCCTAAAAGGAAAGTAAAGTCTATTGTCAGAGGGCTTGGGGGTTGGGGATTGACTTCATCTCAGGTGCCAGTCTTCTCTGGAAATGACATTTAAGCTAGTCCCTGAAGCAGGAGGAATATGAGGAGCTAGCCAGGCATACAATGGGTTCCAGTGCTGCAGGGAGAGGGAAAAGCATGCGCACAGCCCAGTTGTGAGAATGTATACACACTGAGAACAGAAAAAGGTTCTGTATGGCTAAAGCTTAGAGACTGAGAAGGAGAATGGGGCAAGGTGGCCTTCTAAGGTTAAGGAATGGGGACCTCATGTGACATAATCACTTCTGCACTTCAACACTCATTCTGGCATCATAGTGGAACAAGGATGGGAGGCAACAAGTGTAGAGGGAAATCCAGCACAGTAGTCCAGGAGACAGACAATGGTAGCTTTGTCTAGGATGGTGGCAGCAGGAAGGGAAAGAAGTAGAATTCACAGGGTCACAGAGTAGGGATAGAGGTAGGAAGGTAAATAGGAGAGGGAACTCAAAGATGACTCCTGTTTTTAGCTGGCAAAATTAGGTGGTCTAGTGGTACCATTTACTAAGACAGGAAATACTGGAAGAGGAGAAGGTTCCCTCCCCTAATCACTACCCCTGCCCTCCACTGCCATGAAGGGAGCTGTAGGAAAATGATGTTATGAATTCAGTTTGGGATATGCTGTTTGTGATAACTGCAGACCACGTAAACAGAGCTGTCTGGTAAGTAAATGAACATCTGAGACTTTGCCCCACCTGCTCTGTTCACACATTATACCACGTATCAAATTGTGTTATGTTTGACTATCTGTGTGTCAGTCTTTCATTCGAGAGAACAACCTGAGAGACTGTTCAGCTTGTTGTGTTCCCAGGGAGCGAAACAGGAAGTCAATAAGTTTACTGACCAAACAAACTGCAGCTACTTTCTTCCTTCCATCCCTATTACCCTTAAGGTAAGGGACTATGTCTAATCTCCCTCTCCCCCATCCAAATCACACAGGGAGGCAGCCTGCAGCTTCATGGTTTCTCTTCATGTCCAGGCCTACCCATGATCATCTTCCCCTCCAAACCATCTCATTCACTGCTACCCAATTGCATCCAAAAGCATTCCTGTAACCTTTAAACTTCTTTCAAAAAAAAAGTCTATGGCTTCCTATTATCTACCACATGAAGTACAATCTTCTCAGACCAGAATTCTATGTATTCCATAGTAATCATTTATTCAGGAAAGTTTTACTGAACATCTACCATGCCAAACAGTAGAGATAATGAAGGACAATCCCTATAATTTAGGGCTTCAGAGACTAAACTAGCTCTGTCCTATCTTTTCTACTATACCTCTCAGTTTCTCTACCTACACCTACATTCTGGATAAACTGGTTTCTCTCTGCTCCTAGCCATGCTTATGCCTATCTTTGCTTAATCTGTGTCCTCCATCCAGAACACATTTCAAAATCTAATCTCGGTATTCGACGGCAAGTGTGGTGAAGCTGAATGACGTACAAGAGACAGATAATGAAAGGCTTTATATGCTATTCCAAGGAGTTTAATCCTAAAGACGTCAAGAGGGAGGGCCCACTGAAATATGTAAAAAGGAATGACATGACCAGCTCACACTGACAAGACTGAGTGACTCGTCCCAGACACTAATTTCTCCCCAAGGGCTAACCAAAACCAATGCCATCAAGTCGACTCTGACTCATGGAGACCCCATGTGTGTCAAAGTAGAACTATGCTCCATGCGGTTTTTAATGGCTGATTTTTCAGATGTCCAGGTCTTTCTTCCTAGGTGCCTCTGGGTGGACTCGAACCACTAACCTGTTTGCACCACCCAGGGACTCCTTAATCTTAAAACAAAACAAAACAAAAAAAATCCATTGCCATCAAGTTGATTCCAACTCACAGTAACCCTATAGGACACAGCAGAATTGTCCCATAAGGTTTCCAAGGCTGTGAATCTTTACAGAAGCAGACTGCCACATCTTTCTCCCACGGAGCAGTTGATGGGTTCAAACCACTAACCTTTTGGTTGAACACTTAACCACTGTACTACCATGGCTCCTAGTCCTTAATCTTATACCCCTTCTAATTACTGTTTTCTATCTTTGTATTTATAGTTTCAAAAGAACAGTTCATGCTAGCTCCACTTCCTCATCTCCCATTCCTTTTCTGAACATACTGCAATCTGATTTGGGGTATCACTGTCTAACGAATGTTACTTTTGCCCAGGTTGCCACTGAACCCTTAGTTGCTCAATCCAAAAGGCATTTTCTAGTTCGTATTTTGACTTCTCTGCAACATTCCATGCTACTTCCCTCCCCATCTTTTCACTCTCCTCTCCTGTCGCTATTTAACTTCTGGGATTCTGCTTATTACTGGTTTCCCTCCAGTTTTACTGGCTACTCTCCTTCTTGGTCTCTTTTCCTCTCCTCAGCCTCCTTCCCCATCTTTCTGATACTTATCTGATGGGGACTGGCTGTGTCTTATACGACAAGTCCTTCAAGAATAAACTCAGCTATCACATATTCCTGGGAGGTTTTGCTGACACTTCTACCCTACCTGTCTGAGGCTCCCTCTCTCTTCCTTTCTTCTATAGTCCCATAGCATCTGCAAGCACATTTATCACACCATGTGACCAGCTCTAGACTAGAGGGCAAAGCTTATCTTTTTTCTCTGCATCAGTTCCTTCGCACAGTACTTGGCATACAGTAGGCATCCAATAAATGCTTGTAAAATTAATCATTGTGTACCTACTGTAGTTGTGTCCATTTTCATCTCTCCTTTGAAGTGACTTCAAGCCTGGAAAGATGTCTTCATATTTTTTTCTCCTCCTTCCCCCCAAAGCACAAGTATATATAGCGTGCTTATTTAAAAATATTTGCTGCTTTTTAGTAAACTTTAACCCCGTTCCCACACCCAACATCTACACATTTGCTTCAGCTGAGTCAGATGGTTGGTGTTTCTTACGAAAGAGGTTCATGACGAGTCATCTTCTCTTGAAGTATAGTTGGGATCATGGGCTCTCGAGGTGAGTGTGTACGGGGGGAGGAGAAAAACAAAGCAGGGCTGATACAGTCCTGTGGCACGTGGGAAAGACGTCCAAACCAGGAGAAAACTGAAGACTTTCTCACTTCTCCCCATTTTTCCCTCGGTACCATATGCTCTTCCTTGTCTCTTGCTCAGTTCCACTGAAGCCCGTGAAGGGCACGCCAGCATCTATTCTTTTCGCCCCCCACCCCAACCCACTCCTGCCAAGGTAAACACTTCCCGGTCACCCCGTACGCATGCGCAGTAGACTCTTTACGGCCCGGTCAGTCTCGTGCCCCGTGACCCTCTCCTAAGACCCACGCACTGTTTCTCTTCTTCTTTCCTCTCTCGTTCCCTCCCTGCCTACCAGCCTCACCTGTGGGACTCGTGCTCTCTCCGTCCCCGATCCACTCGGGCTCCGGCGGCTGCTGCTTAGGCCCCTTCGGCATCGCGGTGGCAGTTACGACTACTCCAGCAACGCCCCGTGCTATTTCCGCTTCCGGCGGCGAGAAGCCCCGAACGGGGCGGGCTCTCCAGGCCGGCGCGGCCGACTCCGCCCTCGGGGGTTGCACGTGTACGCTGCGCCCTCATCCTGGGGGCGTGCCCGTGGCCAAGTGGGGGCGTGACCTGCAGCGATGGGGCGGGGCGGCGTCCGCCCGCTCCCGTAGCGTCAGCAACGCGTTCATGACAGTGTGGGAATCCTGACCCTGGTGACCCTGCGACGTCGCGTCACTCAAGGGGACTGAACCTAATAATTTCCAATTAGTACGAATGAGTCGAAGCATACTTTTTTTAAAGCTTTTTTTTTTCGTTGTTGTTGAGGCATACTTTTTTTTTAGTTTAAAGTGGATACTGCCTTCCACTTTCGTCTAATTAGGGACAGAAAAGACTGCGCAGTCCATCGACTCAATAATAGGCTTTGTCGGTCCAGTGTTGAGATGTGTCACATGATCCCAAAGTGTACAGATAATCTGGTCCCACCTCCTCAAATTGTAAACAAGGAACCAGAGCAAGGAGCTGAAATTTACGGTGGAGCTTGTGTTCACTTTTTGTATATATACGTGTAACAGCTTTATTAAAAGTATACAATGTCAAAAGAAAAAAATTGATTAATGAGTCAATCATGATTAACAGGGTATATTGAGAGATAAACTGTTCTTGACCAGGAAGCATCCTGTCTAATAGTAAGACCGCTCACTCTGTTAAAGTAAAAGCAAAGAGATTTATTGAGGATAATACAATTCATGGATTGGGAACACACAGGGCAGAGAGGAATCTACCAAGTGCCCCCGAGCATGGAGGAAGAGGTGTGCTTTTATAGTAAGGATGGGGAAGGGGAGTGCGTGATGGTCACATGGTCACAAGGTGGGTAGTCATCAGCAACTACCTCCTTCCTGGAACATCTTGAGTAAATTTATTCTCCTACAATCACATTTCTGACCCCCACCCTTATTTACTAAGAGTTGCTAAACCTCTTTACTGACCGCATCTTATTTACTTAAGAGTGGCTGGGGGCAAGAGCTAGGCCGCTTTAAGAAGATGATTGACAGAGGGCCAGGGTCTTCTGGTCCCACCCAGCCAGACGTCCAAGGTCATATGCACGTGAATGGGAAGAAGTCAAGGTTACATTTTCAGGAATGCAGGAGCAACAGCTTGTAAGAAAATGGAATTCAGATTCAGATCTCATGTCAGCCATTTTATTATGCCAAGTGCCTCAGTTTTAGAGGTTTGTTAGCACAATCCAAACCAAAAGGCAGTTAGGAGATTTCCACTAGAGAAATTCAATGATCAGGTCTTTTGTATGTCTTTATAGGAAGGGAGGATTTTACAAAGTGAAGGTCTTTCTGCCATTGGTTTCAAGGGTATACTTTTCTGGTGGGGTTGGTTGTGCCTGGTAAGGTGAGTCAGAAACATCTTTCAGTGGCAAGTTGTTTTTCTGGGTAAGTCCCTGCAGTTAGAACACTTGGAAAACTCTGTAGTTCTGTCAAAGTTTGTTCCTGGCATTTTGATTTATTGTTTTCAGAAAGGTCCAAACCTGACACAAAAGGTCATTTTGTTCTTTACTTAACAACAATAAACTGCACATACTTAAAGTGTGTAATTTGATAAATTTTTACATTATGTATACACCCATTAAATCATCACCACAATCGAGATTTGGGTCCACTTCTAAGTCTACCATTTTACAGATATGGGAGCTTGGGCAAAACGCTCCCATAGCACTGTCAGCTTGCATTCACTCCTTAAACCCCTGCAATCATGCTTTTGTCTCCATCATTCCCTGAATCCACTCTTGTCAAGGTCACCAGATCAGGGGCTAGTTCTTTGTTCTCATCCTTCTCACCCTCCTAGCAGCATTTGATACAGATGGTCACTCCTTCCTTCGTTTTCTTCAGGGACACTGCTCTCTCCAGGTTTCCTTTTCATCCTAGAGGCTGCTCCCTTTTCACCTTCCTCTATTGATTTCTGCTTCTGAGATCTGAATGTTGGAAGTGCCTCAGGCTCAATTCTTTTTTTTTCTTTCCTTTTCCACTTTTTATTTTCCCGTACAAAAATTTATACATACATTGTTATGTGACTCTAATTGCTCTCCCCATACTGTGACAGCACACTCCTCCTTTTCACCCCTGATTCCCCACGTCCATTCAACCAGCTCCTGACCCTCTCTGCCTTCCCATCTCACCTCTGGACGGAAGCTGCCCGTTTAGTCTCTTGTATCTACTTGAGCTAAGAGGCACACTCCTCACAAGTATCATTTTATGTCCCACAGTCCAGTCCAATCCCTGTCTGAAGAGTTAGCCTCGGAAATTGTTTTAGCTCTGGACTGATAGAGAATCCAGGGGCCATGCTTTCTGGGGTAACTCCAGTCTCAGTTGGACCATTAAGTCTGGTCTTCTTACTAGAATTTGAGTTCTGCCCCTCACCTTTCTCCTGCTCCATCCAGGACTCTCTGTTGTGTTCCCTGTCAGGGTGGTCACTGGTGGTAGCCAAGCACCGTATAGTTCTGGTCTCAGGCTGATGAAGTCTCTGGTTTATGCGGCCCTTTCTGTCTCTTGGGCTACTACTTTCCTTGTGTCTTTGGTGTTCCTCATTCTTCTTTACTCCAGGTGGTTGGGACAAATTGATGCATCTTAGATGGCTGCTTGCAAGCTTTTAAGACCCCAGACACCACTCACCAAAGTAGGATGCAGAACATTTTCTTAATAAGCTTTGTTATGCCAATTGACCGAGATGTCCCCTGAAAGCATGGTCCCCAAACCCCTACCCCTGCTACTCTATCCCTCAAAGTGTTTGATTGTATTCAGGAAACTTCTAAGCTTTGGTTTAGTCCAGTTGTGCTGACTTCTCAGGCTCAATTCTTGACACTCTTCCCTATCTAGACTTATCACCTGTGTCTCATAACTTTAAACACTATAACTGATGAAGATTCCCAAGTGTTTCTCGCCAGTCCTAACTTTGGCCCTGGAGCTACGGGCTCTGGCTGCTTGTTGGATACTTTTCCTGGGACACCTAATAAGTATCTCAGATTAATATGTATAAAACTGAACTCTTGCTTTTACTCCTCAAACTTGCATCTTTTCCAGGCTTTGTCTTGTCAGGAAATCGCACACCTTTCGTCCAGTTACTTGGGCCAAAACTGGAAAGTCATCCTCTTTCTCCATTTCCCCTCCCCAAACAATCCATCTGCAATACTTCATTCATTCAACAAGTATATTTATTGAGTGTATGGGATGTGCCAGGCACTCTTCTAGGTTCTTAAATAAACATTGAATAAAGTACATAAAGATCTTTGCTTACATTCTAGCAGGGGAGATAATGCTATGGAAAAAACAGAACACCAAGCCAGGTAAAGAGTATCAGGAGGGTAGATTGTAGTACTAAATAGACTGTTCATGAGGCTCAATGAGAAGGTGAAATTCAGGCAAATCGTTGAAGAAGGTGGGAGCTTTGGCCATATGGGTGTCTGGGAGAAGAGCATGGCAGAAGGAATAGCTAGAGCAACTCCCTATGGCAGGAATGTGCTTGGCACATCTCAGCAATGAACAGCAAGGAAGCCAGTGGGGCTGGGGTGGCATGACTCTAAGCAGAAGGTTATTGGAGAGTTAATCAGAGAAATAAAGCAGGGTCTGGACTGGGTAGGTTATCTTAAGGATTTTGGCTTCTACTCTGATTAAAATGGAAAGTCACTGCAGGGTTCTGAGCAGAGGAGTGACATGATCAGATCTACATTTTAAAAGGATGCCCCTGGGGGCTGTGTTGAGAACAGACTAGGGGCAGGAGAGGTGGAGGAATGGCAGAAGCAGGGAGACCTGTAGGGAAGTGATGGTGACTCAGTCTAGGGTGATAGTGGTGCAGGTGGTGAAAAGTGCTAGTTTCTGGATATATTCTGGAAAAAGAGACAACAAAGTTTGTTAATGGATGTGGGGTATTAGGAAAAGTATATTTAAGGATGACTCCAGCTTTCTGGCTTGAGCAACTAGAAAGATAGAGTTGCTATTAACCTGGACTTCAAAACATATCCCAAATCTGACCACTTCTCTCCACCTCCATGTCCTCATCATTTCTTCTCCCCTGGACCAGTGCAGTGTGGCCTCCTAACTGTCTCCTTGCTTTTTTCTCATCCTCTAGTCTATCCTCCACACCTACGGTCTGCAGTACTTTCAAAATGTAAATTATTTGCTCAGAAGTTCATTTGGAATGAAAACCAAATGCTTTATCATGGCCTACGTGGCTCTGTGTTATCTGATCCCTGCCATACTTCCTGATCTCATTTCCCACACTGTAGCCACACTAACCTATCTTTACTCAGACACCCCAAACACTCTTGTTTCAAGTGTTTACCCTTGTCGTTCCTATACCTTGAATGTACTTCCCACAGATATTCATGCAGTTTGCTCCCTCATTTAATTTAGGTTTCTGTTTAAATGTTACCTCCGCAAAGAAGCCCTATCTATTTCAGTGTCAACCTGTTCTACTCCACCTGTCACTCACTTCCTTCACTGTTTTTCTTCAGAGTTATTACTTGAAATTATATTACACATGTATTTATTGTCTATCGTTTCCAATGGAGTATACATTCCCTATGAGCAGGGATTTTATCCTTTTCATTGATGCATCCTCAGCCCCTAAAACAGTGCCTGCTCTAGAGTAGGCACTGAGTGTCTGTTGAATGAATGTGAGGCTTAAATAAGACAACTCATATAAAGAGCTTAGCATGGTACCTGGCACACAGCAAGCAGCCAGATGACACCACATGCTGAGATTTCTCCTTCCTGCCTCTCCAGCCATCTTTTCTCAGTCTCCTTGTCAGCCTCACCTTTGTCCTTCTCCACTCAGCCATTAAATGTCAGAGTTTCTCAAGGATAAGTCCTGAGCCTTCTCTTCTTCTCACTAGATATTCTCTTCCCAGGCAATCTCAGAGAGGCCTATCCTGACCACCACGTCTTGATTAGCCCCCAACCATTATTCTCTATATAATACCCCATTTATTTCCTTCATACACTTAATCACAATCTGTGATTATTCATTTGTTTACTTTTGAGAAAAACAGCCCGTGAAAACTAGGAGCTGGCCTCATATTAGCAGTTAGGCCTTGGTGTTGCTAGGAGCTGGCCTGGTGCTCACAGCTAGGCCATGGTATTCTCCTGCTGAACATAATCTCACAGAACACCAATACCTGAAAGGTCATTCATTCTGTGACCAGGATGAAACAAATTTCATAATCTTATCTAAGCATAGACAAAAACGTCACTGCAAGTCACAGAATACCAATCCCTCTTGGCTAATGAGTGACTGCTGCTTCTTTACCAGTCATAGCATTAGCCATGCTTCATTCTGCCCTACTTCTAGATAAGATTTATTGAGATACACAGTCACAGAATTGCCCCTGCCTCCTGAGAGCACCTTACCCAGAATGATTCCCTGCTTCCTTGAACCTTTCCCCAAATCACCTAAGACAAGCCTAATCCCCTGTCATTCCTGTTATTAGCTGCTGTTGAGTTGGCCCCAACTCAAGGCAACATTGTGTAGAATGTAACAAAAATACTGTGCAACCCCATAATCAGTTGGGAATTTGACTGTCATGATCATAGGGTTTTCATTGGCTGATTTTCAGAAGTAGGTTGTCAGGCCTTTCTTCCTAGTCCATTTTAGTCTGGAAGCTCTGCTGAAACTGTTCAGCATCATAGCAACATGCAAGCCTCCACTGATGGAAGGGTGATGGCTGTGCTTGAGGTGCATCGGCAGGAAATCCTAATCCTCTGTTAATGAGATGTCTCATGGTTACCCATGCAATGACTTAAACCCAACTTTGTTTGACTATAGATGTGTTCCTGGTGATCTTTGGCTGGAAGGCATTGACACTTTTACTTATTCTTTATTGTATCTCCAGATTTTAAGTGAGTGGCTAGTAGAAGCTGTGCATCCTACTCTGACATGTTTTCAGCCGCTGAGAGCCCCTGATATTTTGCTGAGCACATGGCTGTCTGCAATAAAGACTACTTTTCCAAGCTTCACTCAAAGCTAGTCACAGGTATTGGCCATGGGACTAAGTTATAGCCAGTTGGTCGGAAGTTGAAGAGCTGTATGTTAGCTTTCAGGAAATTCTCTCAAGATAGCTGGTGTCCTCTGTCCCTTCCTCCATCTTGAGGCTTGGAACCCAGACGAAAAAGCTAAAACTTGCTTTTAGATTGTGAATAAGAGGGTCTTACCCTAGGGATTGGAGTCCTTGGGTGATGCAAATGATTAACACATTCCGCTGCTAAAAGAAAGGTTGGAAGTTTTGAGTCTATCCAGAGACTCCTCAAAAGAAAGACCTGGCAATTTGCTTCTGAAAAATCAGCTGGGAAACTCTACGGAGCACAGCTCTCCTCTGACACACATGGGGTCGCCATGAGTTGGAGTTGACTTCAACACAACTGGTACCCTAGGGATTGGGATTCTGAAAGCTGGGGGAAAGGAGTTCTAGAGACCTGAGGTTCTTATGACATGATTGTCACACATGCCTCAGACTGTCTACTTCTTGACTTTTAAAATAAACTCCTATCTTGCTTTAAGACTAATTCTGAGTTTCTGTTACAACTTAAACCTGATACACTATTTAACAGAAAACAAAACAAAACAAAAACAAAAACCAAATCTGTTTCCATCGATTATGACTCATAGTGACCCTATAGGACAGAGAACTGTCCCACAGGATTTCCAAGGAGTGGCTGGTGGATTCGAACTGCCAACCTTTTGGTTAGCAGCGGAGCTCTTAACCACTGTACTACCAGGGCTCCTGAAACATAGTATGTACTTAATATTTTACTGAATGAATCAATGTTATCCATGCTAATTGCTTCAACCACCACCTATATACAGATGACTCAAATTTGTCTCTAGCTTTAATCTGAATACCAAGCCTATATATTTGACTACTCACTTTATATGTCTGCTTAGGTGTCTTAAAAAGCAAATTAATGACATTGTTTGTTCTCTTCCAATACCTTTCTGTGTAAATGGCACTTAGTTATGTAAGCCACAACTACTCCCAAGAAATTCAAAATACTTCAGTTTTACTCATTTCCAAAGGTTCACTTTTCTCCAACCCCACTGCCAATACTCTGGTCTAAGCCACCATCATGATTCACCTGGACTACTGAAGTACCTTCTATCCTCCACTTCCAAGCTTGGTCCTCTCTATACATCATCAGAGTTGATTTTCTTGAAAGGCCTGTCTAATCTACCTGCTTAAGTCTTCAAAGGCTTCTTGTTTTAAAGAGACCCAAGTCCTTATCTTCTGCAAGGCCACGGATGGTCTACCTCCTGTGCTTTTACTTTGTCTCCACTCTTCCCATAATTTTCTTAGCTCATCACAGACCTTTGCTTGGACAGTTCTCTCCCACTTCACCTGCTGGTCCTTCAGAGCTAGTCTGTGTGATCTTGCCTGACTCCCTTGAGTACACACTCCTTTCACATCTCTCTCCTTTATAGCCTTTTGACAGTTTAACTTTACAAGTATTTGTGATTACTTGGTGAATGCGCGTCCTCCTTTAGAATTTATATTTATTTGTTTTGGCTCTCAGTTGTCTCTAGTGCCTAGTATGTTACCTGGCCCAGAGGCACTCTACAAATATTTGTTAAAAGAAAGCTTAGCCCCTTCCTCTCCATAAACGCCCAACCTACGAACAATGGTAAAAGGTTTGAATATTACTCCATGAATACCTGCCCTTTCCTTTTCCTACAAACTTTACCCTTGAACATAATGCAGCTTGGTTTGGTTGATGTCTATAGGTTAATGGAACCCATTTGTTCTTTCAGCCTAGAAGAAACTTAAGCTTTGACATTCTCCGTCACCACTATGCATGAACTAAATGAAGAATGCGCTGACTCCAACAAGTCAGAATAACCTCACTGCACCTCAGAGGTGACTGGAACACAGGGATTAAAGAAAATGCTTGTTTCCACTGCGTTTATTACTAATATAAAAAAATGTTAAAAAGAAAAAACGTCATTCTCAGTTCTCCAACGGCTCTCATCCCTCCCTCTTGCCCACACAACTCCTGACCCATTTCCTCAGGGCCAGTTCAAAACTGCATCTGTTCACTGCTGTTTTCATAGAAAACAACCAGTGCCAGGGATGTAGGGGAAGAGGGGTAGAAGAGGGCAACGGTACTGTCCAGGTTCCACCTGAAGATAGGCCAGGTGGAGATTCACAGAAGTCAAACGAAAGGGCTGGTGGCCTCACAATGACATAGTCTAACTAAAATGGGCTGGAGAGAAGACAGGGTAGGCCCATCAGAGGCTTTATGTCTCATGGGTCTGTCAGACCCAGAATAACTGACACTGGGAGAAGAATGGGAAGGACCAGCGAGGCAGTCTCTCGGAAAGTTTCAAAATTCTCCCATGTTGGGAGGTGGGGAAAGTCTAGAGGGCACCAAGAGCCTCACTCATTTTGGCAGAAAATGTACTCTAGTGTTGGGAAGCCACAAAAATGCCACAAACACTGAGAAAGGCTATGAGGGGATGCACAGCTTCACAAAGCACAGTGATCACAGACCATAATGATGCGGATCATGCTACTGACGCAGAAACTACAAAACCCAAAAGCAGGGAGAGTGGCCTTTCGGGGAGTAACTCTGTACCAGTCACTCACACTTGACCCCAGGCTGGGCAACCTGGCGAGTTTCACAGAGCAGCTGACAACATGGGGGCAGAGGGAGTCACATAAAAAGGACTTCAAACAAACAGCTAGAAGGGAATGGTAGGCAACTGCTCCAGGGCTCTCTGAAATCGAGGGCAATACCGGGTATGGGTGGACAGATGCACAAGAAACAGCACCAACGAGGTTTTCTGTTCAGCAGTCATTTGGCAAGGGGGAAGAGGATCCAGGAGGCAGCTGAAGGGAGCAAAGATGAGGCCCCAAAGACGAGTCTCTCGAGGCACGATCAGAAGAGCGCACACTGCGCACCAGTGATGAAACACAACGCTGGACCCCAAACAGGGAGGTGGTGGATGGGGGTGGGTGCGTCGCTGACTCAGGGTGTTGGGCAGGAGCCTCACAGTAGCCATCACAGGGCCACAGGGAAATTATGGCCGCTAGGTCAGAGGGCTCATTCCAGCCTGGACGGGAAGGCACAGTCTCACAGAGGAGGTCCATTGATGCCTGGGTGGTAGAAGGCACAGAAGTCTTCGTATCGACAATGGCCCTTTTTGGCAAAGTGTCGGCAGACAGGGCGGTCGGATTTGTCTGTGAATGAATGAAAATTGGGCATTTAAAAAGTAGAGACAGAGAGGAAGGTCAGATTTCATACTCCTTACCATTTGCAGATATTTTGGAATGGTACTCTTTATGCTGGGAGAAGAAACACTCAGGACTACTTTTACTTTAAAAGAAAAAAAGAAGAGCCTAAAGGAGAAGAGTCACAGGTATTCTGGGAAGTGGGCCACTCTTGAAGTAATGGGTATTAAATGTGTACATGCATGAAAAAATGGAGCTCACCTTCCATAACCTGTGGTCCATCCTTGGGTGGGCAGGTATTCTTGATGAGAGACCAGCTTTTGAGCCTTCGAGGGTTTCTTTGCTCTTTGTGGAAGCCTCCCCTGGGAGGACCCCCATGGCCTGGCCCCGGAAAAGGAGGTTCAGCATTGACTCCCCACCAGCCACGACCGTATGGGCCAAACCTGGGACCTAGGCCTCCCCGCATTGGGCCTCTACCCCGGGGAGGAGGTGGGAGACTCAGCAGTGGTGGAATCAATGGTCCCCTTGATCCTGGAGGACCTCTATGAAGAGCTGCAGAGAGAGACAGAGAAAGACACAGAAAGGTGATCAATGGCCAGTTTAATCCCAACACAGAAATCCTGATCTTATTTTTACTTTTTATTGAAGTACAATATACATACAGAAAAATACACCAATTTTAAGTGCATAATTCAATTATCACAAAGTAAACACACGTGTTACCACCACCCAGGCGAAGAGATAGAACCTTATTAGCACTTCATAAGTCCCCCCTTGTGCCCCTGCCCCTCACTATCCCTCCCTCCTCCCAAAGGTAACCACTATCCTGACTTCTAACACCATAGGTTAGTTTTTGCCTGTTTTCGAACTTCGCATAAATGGAATCATACAGTCTGCATTCTTTTGTGTCTGGCTTCTTTCGCTCAACATCATGTTTGTGAGATTCATCCAGGTTGGTTGCCTGTAGCAGTAGTTCGTTCATTTTCATTGCAGTGTAGTATCCCATTGCATGCATATACAACAATTTATTTATCCATTCTACTGGTGATGGACATGTGGGTGGTTTCCAGTTTGGGGCTATAACGAAAAATGCTGCTGTGAACATTTTTATACATGTCTTTGTCACACATATGTATGCATTTCTGTTGAGTATATACGTAGTAGAGGAATTGCTGGGCCATAGAGTATATATATGTTCAAGTTTATTAGATAATGTCAATTTTTTTCAGGGTGGCTGTCCCAATTTGTACTCCCACCAGCAGTTGTTCCATATCTTCGACAACACTTGGTATTGCCAGTCTTTTTCATTTTAGCCATTCTGGCGAGTGTGGAAAGTGATGTGTTTATAACTTGCATTTATATGATGACTAATGTTGAGTATATGTTCACATGTTTATTGGCCATTCAGATCTCTTTTCTGAGATGCCTGTTTTGGTCTTGTGCCCATTTCTCTAACAGACTGTCTGGAAGAGCTCTTTAATATGAGCTCCTTATTGATTCTATATGTTGCACACATCTTCTCTCACTCTATGGCTTTCTTTTGAATTTTTTTGTTGTTAGTTGCCTTCCAGTCGATTCCAACTTATGGCAACCCCATATGTGCAGAGTAGAACTGCTTCATAGGGTTTTCAAGGCTGTGATCCTTGGAAGCAGATTGCCAGGCCTATCTTCCAAGGCCCCTTGGGTGGGGTGGAACTTCCAATCTTTCGGCTAGTAGTCAAGCACTTAACTGTGTGTGCCACCCAGGGACTCCTCTAAATTCCTACTCGTGTTATTTAATAAATGGAAGTTTATGTTTTTTTTTAACATAGCTCAATTTAACATATCTTTTCTCTATGGTTAGTGTGTATGTGTTTCTTGGTGGTTAAGAACTCTTTTCTAGTAGAATCATTCTACTTTTCACACTTAGAGATCTACTGTCTACTTGGAATTGATTTTTGTACACAGTATGATTAAGATTTTTTTTTTCCCACATGAATATACAATTGACCCAGCACCATTTACTGAAAAGACTACCTTTTTAAGGCCACCTTCATCGTAAATACATGTGTAGGCTTGTTTCTGAACTCTCTATGCTTTTATTGACTTATATGTCTACCACTGTGCTAATACCACATTGTCATAATTACTGTAGCTTTACAATAAGTCTAGATATTCACAGTAAGCCCTCTATTTTATTTTTCAAGATTGTCTTGGCAGTCTCTCACTCTGACACATAGTATTTCCATATAAAGATGCAGAAAGTTTATTTCCACAAGAAAATGATAGGAATTCTGACTGGGAATGCATTGAAACTATAGATCAATTTGGGAAGAACTGGCATTTTTACAACACTGAGTTTCCAATCTGTGAATAACAACATCTCTTCATTTACTCAGGTACAAAAGCACTGGTCTTTTGATTTTAGGTCCCTCCTAGGTTTTACTCCCTCCCTTGCTCCCTTCTCTAGGACTTAATCCAAGGGTCAGGGCCCCTTCCTTCTCACCTGACTTGGGGTCACCAGGCTTTCCATTGGCCATGGGGGGAGGGCCCAGAAGGCTGGGTGGTCCTGAGAGTAGACATGAAAATATGGTCATCAGAATGGACTGAATGACTGATGATCCTGTTCTTACGTGTTTTTCTTCTATTATACATTTCTTAGTCCAACCAGCGAAGCCAAATATATTCTCAGCCTTGTTGCCCAGTTCTCACTCCACCTATCTGCCCTTCCTCTGCAAAGCTGTGTCAGGGTTTGCAAAGAGTAGAGACTCAGCCTTCGGGAGAATAATGCAGGAAAGATACTGACAACTTTCTCTTTCCCTTACAGTGCTGATGTCCAAAAGACCCCAGGTGATTCTCCTCCCCTCCCCCCCTGGGGAGAGAGCAGTTTAGAGAAGGCTGCACTTTCACCTTTGCTGTGAAAATCTGATCACAAATCATCATCCCAGTCACCGCAATCTGCAACCTCTTCGGCCCCTCTCCCCTGCCGTTCTGCGGCTGCGCGCACAAGAGCTCTTTATTCTCTCCTCCCTGCCTTCTCTAGAAAGGTTTGGGGGTCGGATTAAGGGTTGAAGGTTCAAGGAAGAGAACTCCTCGTTCAGGGCTTCATCCCAGATAGGTCCCCTCTCCCAGTGCGTGCATCCTTCCTTCTTCCATTAGAGGATCTCCTTCCCACCTTGTCAGCCCCTAGCCCCTTGCCCGGACAGGCTGACAGGCATGTGCACCTCCCGGCCTCCTCACCGATGGGACTCCCGTCGTCCTCGTCTCCAGTCTCTCCTGGCTCTGGCAGTGAGGGCTGCGGCGGTGGAAGATGCTGCTGCTGATTCTGCTTCTTTCGTTTCGGCATCGTGGCTACGGCAATGGCTGCAGCGGGATTTGGGAGGGCAGTGAGGAAGGGGCAGGCTGGGATTCTGTTTCCGTTTCCGTGGGGGTGGTGGACAGTGAGGCTGAGACTCCCGCCATTTCACTTCCGGAAGGCTGCGGGGAGCGTTTGATGTAGCCCCGTTCTCAGATCTTTGCCAGGCATGGAGGCAATGTAGAGCCTTCTCTTTGCCGCGTTTTTATAGAGGCTTAAAAAAATATTCTATTCTTCCCCGCCGCTGAGAAAACACCACAACCTATTCCTTATAGTGTGCCATAGAGTCGAAAGGGTCTCCGGCCAGAAGGCCTGAGAAGCGGCGGCTGTCGCATCTTATGATCGCCACATCCGGTACCCGGTTACTATGGTAACAGCTACAGGCACAACTTCGTGCCCTCTGACCTCTCTCCAAAAGTCCTTATACCATCTAAGTTCTTCTCCTCGCCGCGCTTATACGTAGATCTGTAAAGCTCCTCCTCATCATTCTCACAAGGAATTTGGGTCTCAGCAGAGAGGCGCCCAGGATTCTTCAGATCGCCACCTGCCCCTCAGGACCTCTGCCCTGGCCCCTACTTGTAGCCCAGCAACCTGGCTTCATTTCTGGGACGCGCTGTCTCTGGACTCCACTAAGGTCAAGCCTCGGGGTTGGTAAAGTAGCTTCTGCGTGTCCACGCCCCCTTATCCCCTAGGCGGTAGGACCCGCCCTCCGCTCCGCCTCCCCCGCCAGGTGGGTGGTAGCTTCTCGCCGGCGCGCAAGGTAGTGATGACACGCGTCCCCCCTTCTCCGAAAGCGAGGTGGTAGCGTCCGTGACGAAGTTAGCCCGATCCTCCCACGCGCACCTCTTTCCTTGCAGCCGCTGCGCCCTCTCAGTGCGACTGTCTCTCATGTGCGGGTAGCCCACTCGGCATCATCCTCTCGCCTGGCTCCCGGAGAGAAGTGACAGTATTTCCCCTGTCCGCCTTTCATCAGGCCGCCGCGGTGAGTCGCTCGGCCCGCCCGCTGACGTCACCTGCTAGCCCCGCCCCCTCTAGGGTCCCGGGCCCTTGCGGCGGGGACTGCCGGGGGGAGTCAGTTGAGGCGAAGGGAGCTCGGCGCAGGGCGGGCCAGGTGTCTGGTCCGGGCCATGCCGAGGAAGAAGCCCTTCAGCGTGAAGCAGAAGAAGAAGCAGTTGCAGGACAAACGGGAGCGGAAGCGAGGTCAGTGTGGGAGCAGGAGGAGGGGGCGGGGCTCGGGCTCCCGCACATCTGGAGGGAGAGGTGTGCCCGCCGCACCTCTGGGGGGGCATGGGAGGGGGGAGGGCGCGCGACGACCCGCGCGGGAGACTGCAGAGGACATTCCCCTACCTTAGCCCCCCGCTACATCTGGAAGGGATGGGGAAGGAGAGAGAGTGTTGGGGGAGGGGAAATCCCTCCAGCTCGAACGGGGCGCCATCCCGACAGCTCCCTGGAGGAGGGATGAGTCCCCCCACGCACATCCGGGAGGGTCCTGGGCCGACTGACTTGAAGGGCCAGGCCTCGAAAGAAGTGGGGTGGGGTGAGGTGGAGCCAGGCCGCCTGGGGAGGGGGTCTTATGGCCCTTAAGAACCGGCCGGCGCTGGCGTCACCGGCTCCTCCCCGCAGGGCTTCAAGATGGGCTGCGCTCCAGTTCCAACAGCCGCAGCGGGAGCCGGGAGCGGCGAGAGGAGCAGACCGATACCTCGGACGGGGAGTCTGTGACCCATCATATTCGCAGGCTCAACCAGCAGCCTTCCCAGGGGCTGGGCCCGCGAGGTTACGACCCAAATCGGTGAGGGTGGGCGGAGAGGGGGGGCTGGTCAGGGCCTCCCCGCCTACCCGGAAATCAGAACACCGGGGAAAGCGGGCTGCTGCTGGTGGAGGCTTGAAAGCGGAGTAGGTGGGGCTGGGATGCTCCTAGCGGTCCACAGCCCTCCCTTTTAGAGGGTGGAGAGATTTTGGCTCTAGAAAGGGGAGGCTTAGGGGAAGGTTGAATATCCGTGAAAGACGGACTTGGAGGAAGGCAAACCGAGAGAGGATATTTGAACAACTCTGGAGGGAAAGCTTTGAGAAGCTGCTTGCCCAAGAGAGAAGACCACAGGATTGCGCTGGATGCCTGGTCCCTGTCTCCTTAGATACCGGCTGCATTTTGAGCGGGACAGCAGGGAGGAGGTGGAGAGGAGAAAGAGAGCAGCCCGGGAACAAGTGCTACAGCCTGTCAGTGCTGAGGTGCTGGAGCTGGACATCAGGGAGGTCTATCAGCCTGGCTCGGGTGAGTGAGAGGTCAACACTGGGATATTTGTTTTTGGCACAGGAAATGGGCTAGGGTAGGGAGTTTGGAAGGGTCAGAGCAGACTGAGGAAGGCAGGGTTTGGGATGCACCCTTAAGTCCTGAAACTATCCTTATACTTGGACTTTTTCTGGTTTCCCAGTCCTGGATTTTCCCCGACGTCCTCCTTGGAGTTATGAGATGTCCAAGGAGCAACTCATGAGTCAAGAGGAACAGAGCTTCCAGGAGTATCTTGGGAAGATTCATGGGGCTTACACCTCTGAGAAACTCAGCTACTTTGAGCACAATCTGGAGGTAAGACTAGAGTTGGGGTGAGAGTAGGGTGTAGAGACCCATGGTCAAGTTGATTTGGGTGGGAGGGGGACTCTGGACTCAGGTTCTCTTCTACCATCTCTTGTCTTTTCAGACGTGGAGGCAGCTGTGGCGAGTGTTAGAGATGTCTGACATTGTCCTGCTCATCACTGATATCCGACATCCAGTGAGTTCTGGGTGGGGAGGAGGGGTGAGTGAGGGTATGCAAGGAGGAGGAAGGTTCTTGTGGAATAAAGGTCAGAGGCAGGAATTGGGAGACAGGCATCTCATTTCATTTCCAGCCCCTCTACCCCGTGCTGATGTCTGCAGTCAGGGACTTAGTTCTTTATTCATCTGCTGTCATTTGCCGTACCCTGTCACTCCTTCTCTAGCTGTCCCCTTCTCCCCTTCTTTTGACAAATAATCGCATATCTTGTCTCCCAACCCACCAGAGGTAGGCCAATAGGAAGTCTCAGTGGGGAACTCTAAGAGATTGTATGGAGGCAACTGGGGGCTTCCCTTACCCCACCCAAAGATGCCCTTTCTTCCTTACCTCTTTTCTCTAGCTATGTCAGTTGCTATAGGACTCAGCCTCACCTGGAATGCCAGGGGAGTGGTTAAGGCTGTAGAGTCTAGTATTGGACTGACCTTTTGCAAACCTTGGCTCTTTTACTTTACTATTGTCCTTCAATGAGAAAGAGAGGTCTGTGGGGACATTTCGGTTGGAGGTCCTTAACAACATACACTCATACACACATATGAACACGTGCGTATATCTATACACACAGGCACAGACACACGTGGTCACACATGCCTAACATCCACGTGCACACATGAGTACACACACATATATGCATACACATATACATATATGGTTGTATGTGCAGGAAAATACGTATTAATTTCTATGTCAATCCCGTCGTCCTTGTTCCTGATCCCATCTTTACCTCAGTGTGCTAGGTGTCACTACTTCCTTGTTTTGGTTTTGGCTTATCTCCATTCCTTGCAGGAAGCCCCCTAGAAACTCAGGCACTGGTACTACTAACCCGTGCTTTGTCTTGTTTGCTCAGTTTGGCTGATTTACCATTTTTTCCCCAGAATCTGCTACTGCTGGGGCCTTGTCTCTGAGCTGTGCTTGGTGAGTGGGGAGCTGGAGGCAGAGGACTCTGGGTCTCACTGCTCCATCCGTTTATTAACCCTGCCACAGGTTGTGAATTTCCCGCCAGCACTTTATGAGTATGTGACTGGAGAACTTGGGCTGGCCCTGGTGTTGGTCCTGAACAAGGTGGACCTGGCCTCGCCAGCTCTTGTGGTTGCCTGGAAGCACTATTTCCACCAACACTACCCCCAGCTCCACATCATCCTTTTTACCTCTTTCCCTCGGGATATCCGCTCCCCACAGGACCCTGGTAGCGGTGAGTGGGCAATGACAAGGGCACCATGGGAGAGGTGGGGTGGCAGGGGACCAAGGAGGCAACAGAGAGGTTTATTGACGAGAGGGTACATGAACTTGGGCCCAAGGGTGGTGACAGAGATGGGATGCAGGAGCCTGTGTGCTAACCTTTTGTGCCCTACGATCTCAGTCTTGAAGAAGAGTCGGAAGCGAGGGAGAGGGTGGACTCGGGCCCTGGGACCAGAGCAGCTGCTGAGAGCCTGTGAAGCCATCACTGCGGGGAAAGGTATGTGTGTCTTAGAGGGGCACTGTGGGACACCCAAGGCCTGGAGTTTTGCCTACCTTTCTGGAAGACAGCCCCTCTATTATGGAGAGTGTGAGAGGCCGGGGGAGGGATGGAGTAGGGAGCATAGGTAGGCATCTCAGTGAGTTTAGTGCCTTTCGTCTTCTCAGCACTCCTAGGAAATCCAGACAGAGAAATGCAAATGATTCTAAGGGTGGGTTTATGGGGAAGGCTGGGGAGATTTTATGGTCCACTGTTGTGCAGGCTGACACTACCTCACTCCAGAGGGTGCCAGTCCCATCATCTGTGTAGTACACAGTCTGTGCCATCATACACAGTGGCCCCAGAAGAACCTTCTTCGTCTTCTTCTTCCCTGAGTAGTGGACTTGAGCAGCTGGCGGGAGAAGATTGCTCGGGACGTGGCCGGTGCCACCTGGGGTAATGGCTCTGGGGAGGAGGAGGAAGAGGACGATGCGCCGGCAGTCCTGGTGGAGCAGCAGACTGATTCAGCAATGGAGCCGATCGGCCCAACCCGGGAGCGCTACAAGGATGGGGTGGTGACCATTGGCTGTGTGGGTAAGGAAGCAGCAGCCCGGGCATGGCGGCCTCCTTGGAGGCACAGAGTCTCAATATTTGGAAAAGAGGGCTGGTGATCAGGCCTCTTTAGGCCTCAGGGCTTCTGAGGGGGTGCCCTCTGCGGGTGGTCATTGGCAAGGTGGAGGAGGCCATCTGCTGTCTTGGCAGGATCACAGGAACACCTGAGTTAAAGTCCACTTCTTTTCATCTGTGTGACCTTGAGCAAGCTCATTAACCACTCTGAGTCTTAGTTCCTTTGATTTTAAAAATGAGGACGTTGATACCTAATTAAAAGAATGGATGTGAAGAATGAATGGAATAGTGTTGAGACTACATAATGATATCTGATAAGTAGTCATAGTAGTAAAACCAATAATAATTATTGTTAGAGCTTAGCACAGTTACGGTGCTTACTATGTATCAAGCACTGTTCTAAGTGATTTTTATACGCAAGTTTTACATTTTAATTAATTTTATGTGTACTAATTTTCAATTGTAGCAATGAGTTCATAGTAGTTGTTGTTGTTAGGTGCTGTTGAGTCAGTTCTGACTCATAGCGACCCTATAGGACAGAGTAGAACTGGCCCATAGGGTTTCCAAGGAGTGGCTGGTGGGTTTGAACTGTTGGCCTTTTGGTTAGCAGCTGAGCTCTTAACCACTATGCCGTCAGGGCTCTGATAGTAGAGTGATCATTAAATACTAGCTCAGCAAGTATTAACTTCCTTTAGGGTCTTAACCCTTTAAGTCTGTTGTCAAGGAGAAGCTTCCCTTAACCAAGAGCTTTGTCTCTGCTCTCAGTGGGGAGAAAGGAATGTATGATTAGAGCTTAGGGCACCTTTTCATTTTGAGTGGGATTCCTTGGAATTTTATTTGTTGGAAAGGTGAGAAGAGACCTTGGCATAGTTACGTCTGAGGTGATATTGCAACCAAAAAGGGCCCAGCCCAAAAGAAGTTGTGAGAGTGGAGTAGTTAGTTGGGCTCTTTGGAAACGCTCCAGACTTTTCTTATCTTTCAGTCTCCTTTTTGTCTTGGAAAAAACCTGCCTGGCTGCTGACAGATAGCTCCCCCTTCCAGTCACTGTACCCCAACTTTCCTGTACCCCCCAAGACTGGGCTCTCCCTCGCATGGGGCCTCTGCTCCCCCTCAGGAGCCCTGCACTGAGCTGTCTGTGTTCAGGGTGGTGTGATGGGGAGAGCATTGGCTCTGGCACACGCAGCCGTGAGTTTGGGTTCCCCTCTAGCTCTTGTTCACTTATCCATCCAACACATATTTACTGAGCATCTACCAGGTGCTGGGTGCTGTTCTAGGGATTGGATATGTTGCTGTTAAAGTGGCAGAAAATATCTCCATCCTTACAGAGCTGTTTTCTTGTGAGTAAATAGATTAGTGATCTGAAATCATATTATTTAAGGAAATAAAGCATGAAAGAGGAAGGAGAATGACTGGGAGGGGAGGGGTCCTCAGGAAAAGCCTCCTGAGGAGAGACCTGGGTGATGAGAGGAAGTGAGCCATTTGGAGGTCTAGGGAAAGGGCCTTCCAGGCAAAGGGGTCAGCAAGTGGAAGGTTTTTGAGGTGGAAATGAACTTGGTGATTCTGAGGCCAGCAAGAGTGCCAGGGGGATTGCAGTTGAGGCAGCCAGGGAAGAATATCAGGGGATGAGGTCAGAAAGGTCACTGGGGCCCACATCACAGAGGGTCTTGTGATTATTAGAAGGCATTTTGGATTTTATTCTAAGTTTGATGCGATGCCAGTGGTGAGTTTTGAGCAGGAGAATGGCAGGTTCTGATTTCCTTTGTTAAAGTTTACCTGTGGAGTAGAGAATACATGGTGGGGGTGGGGGTGGGGGTGGGGTGGCAAGAAAGGAAGCAGAGAAAGCAATGGAGGCTATGCCAGTGGTCCAGGGGAGAGATAAGAGTTTCTGAGAGTAGGGTAGTAGAGGTGGAGGTGGTGAGACAGGTAGACCAAACAAAATTGCTGGTGGGTTGCATTTGGGGAGTAAGAGAAAGAGAGAAGTAAAGAAGGACGTTCAGGTTTTTGGCCTGAGCAAGTGGGAATACTGAGATGGGAAGACTGGGAGAGGAGCAGATTTGGAGATGTTGGGGAGGGGAGAGAACCAAAAATTAAATTCGAGATTCATTTAAAGATCCCAAGTGGAGATATTGACTAGGAGTTTGGGAGAGAGAAGAGGGCTGGAGATTTGAATTTGGGAGAAATTTAAATGTGGGAAGGCATTGGTGGATATAAATGGTATTTAAAGCTATGGGATTGGATGAGATGTGGGAGAAGAGGTAGATGGAAAAGAGAAAGCCAAGGACTGAATTGGGGCAAGCCAGTATTTAGAGGTTGGGAAAAGAGGGAGAAACCATAGGGAGGAAAACCTAGAGAGTATCCCAGATGTCAAATGAAAAAAGTGTTTGAAGAGGCAAGGAGGGATCAGCTATGTCAAATGTTGCTGATGAGTCGAGTAAGATGAGAATAGAGACTTGACCAGTGGGCTTGACCACGTGCAGGTCAGTGGTGTGAGTGCAGTGGTGGAGAGAAAATTCAGATTGTGGTTGGCCAATGAGAGGATGTGCAACAACATGGGTGACCCCACATAACGCTGTGCAAGATGAGCCAGACATAACAGAATGTATACTATGTGATTCCATAGTTCAAAAGCTGCAAAGTTAAACTGCATTGTTCAGGGATACACAGGCAGTAGAACTAAAAAGAAAAATAAGGAATGGAATCTTTTTTTTAGTTAAAAAAAAATTTTTTTTTTAAATTGTACTTTAGATGAAGGTTTACAGAGCAAATTAGTTTCTCATTAAACAACTTAATACGCATTGTTTTGTGACGTTGGTTGCTAACCCCACAAGGAATGGAATCTCTTAAAAGCCAGGAAGATGGTTCACATGTGCGGAAGAAGAGGGTTATGATCCAGAAGGGATAAATGGGGCCTCTGAGGAAGAGTGCTACACTGCACCCAGAGCTGGGTTATATGGGGTTCACTAGGCTGTACGTTGATGTTTTATGCATTTTTGTGTATGTTATAGTTTAGTTACAACGAAGATGGCATGAAGAAGTGATGACAAAATAGACCTCTTTTAAGGAGTTTTACCATAAAGGGGATGGAAATGGGGATGGTGGGGGTTGTCAAAGGAGGGTTCCTCCCTCCCTCCTTCCCTGCTTCTCTCATTCCCTCCTTCCCTCACTCCCTGTCTCCTTTTTTTTCCCCTTCCTTTGAAAGGAGATACTTCAGCATATTATAAAAGGGGCACAGTCAGTATGGTGGTGCATCTACCTTGCCCTGACCACATTTGGCTTCCCAGGGCAGGTGCTAAATGGGTAGAGAGTTGCATTTTACAGGGTTGGGGCTTTGCTAGGTGAGGTGGAGGGTAGGGGCAGGACCAGAGAGTTCAAGGTCTAGGAAAAGGACTGGCTGTAGAGGTGGCTAACGGAATCTAAGTTGTATAAGAAGGGAAGTGAGGCCATGAGTCAGGCATTGACAGGTTTTACTGTGCTAGGGCCAGGGTCAAAGAGTTATTGAAATGGTAGAACTGGAATAAGTGAGCTGGAAAGATGGGATATAAGGACAGAGAGAGGGGAGCTTGAAACTGAGATTTTTGGGGTATGAAGTGACAAGTCTAGGGTGGGACCATGGGAGTGGGTATCTGGGGGGCGGTGAAGGAAATGATCTTTGGAAGTGAGATCAAGGCACTGAGAGGCTGGCGTGCTGGCCAGGAGATTCATGCAGGTACTGAAGTCAGCCAGAATGATGGTGCTGGTGGTTGTGAGGAGAGGTGCAGTGGAGCAAGGCTTCCAGTCTTCTCCTCGGACAGGTTACTGATAGTTATTACGAGATGCATGTCTCACTTGTTTTGAGCACTTACTGTCTACTGTAGGCACTGACCATGCAGTTGTATTTGTTATCTCCCTTAATCCTGATTACTCTGGGGTAGAAGATACCTGCACTGTAAATTGGGAAACAGGGCTCAGAAGTTAAGTAAATTGCCTTGAGGTCACAAAGCTAGTAAGTGGAGAAGCCAAGATTCACCCCTGGCAATCCAGAGCCTGAGCTGCAACTTGAACTCTTCAGTGTTGCACCGCTTCCTTTATTTCTGAACTTTGTAGTTCCACTGTCATGTATAGCTAAGGCATTAACCAAGGCCTGCCCTTTACAGAGTGAGGACCTGTGAAATGTTAATTTTCTTTGTGGTTTCCTTGCCGTCCTCAGGTTTCCCCAATGTGGGAAAGTCCTCGCTGATCAATGGGCTGGTAGGGCGGAAGGTCGTGAGTGTCTCCAGAACACCGGGCCATACCCGATACTTTCAGACCTACTTCCTCACCCCCTCTGTGAAGCTCTGTGACTGTCCGGGCCTTGTCTTCCCCTCTCTCCTGCCCAGGCAATTGCAGGTATTTGGGCAGAGGTAGCAGGGATAGGGAGAGAAGGTGGGAAACTAAGGAAGAGGGCTGAGTGCTCTTGTTTCTCTCAGGTTCTCGCGGGGATCTACCCCATTGCCCAAATCCAGGAGCCATATACAGCTGTGGGCTATCTGGCCTCCCGAATCCCCGTGCAGGCCCTGCTCCGCCTGCGCCACCCAGAGGCTGAGGACCCCTCAGCAGAACACCCCTGGTGTGCCTGGGACATCTGTGAAGGTGGGTTGCATGTGTCTGACTTCTCCTCCCCACCTGACTTCACCTGCTCTCCCTTACCTGCCGGCCTTCTGGCCTTGCCATTTACCCTGTCTTATCTCCTTTCCTCTTCTCAGAGATTTTGCCATCGATGAAGAGCTGTACACTCAATCCTATATTTCTGTTCCACAGCCAGCAAGATCTCTGGCCTGGAATGTTCTCAGGAAACTGGAAGGACTATGTTATGGGAGTGGGGGTAATAGTGACTGGGACCTGGTTAACTGGCTTCTCTCCCGTTATTCTTTTCTCCCTCCAGCCTGGGCAGAGAAACGTGGTTACAAGACAGCCAGGGCGGCTCGAAATGATGTGTACAGGGCAGCCAACAGCCTCCTGTGGCTGGCGGTGGATGGCCGCCTCAGCCTGTGTTTTCATCCCCCGGGCTACAGTGAACAGAAAGGTCAGAGAGCCAGATGTTCTTCCTCAGCCCCCTGCTATCGTGTAGGCAAGAGTGGGGGCTTTGTGGCCAGACAGCGAGGACCAGACCTGGGCCCCTCACCTCTTGTCCAGCTCTGTTACTTCATGTCTCTGAGACAGTTTCCTGGTCTTCAGAATGAGGGTGATAATTCCCCCCTGGCAAGTCGTGACAAAGACTGCAATCAATGTGTGCAAAGCTTCTGACCAGTGCCTGCACATGGGAGGCACCCCTATCAGCTGAATGAATGAGTGAATGAATGCATGGCCGCAGCTGTAGAGATTATTGTTATTCTTAGTCTTCGCCTCTTCTCTGGTTTTAATCCCTTGCTCAAAACTCTCCTCCCTATTTTTTTTTTTTCCCTCTTGTTTTGGTTCCTCAGGGACCTGGGAGTCCCATCCAGAGACCATGGAGCTGGTGGTTTTACAGGGCAGAGTGGGGCCGGCAGGTGATGAGGAGGAGGAGGAGGAGGAAGAGGAAGAGCTGAGCAGCTCCTGTGAGGAGGAGGGAGAGGAAGACCGGGATGCAGATGAGGAGGGGGAAGGGGATGAGGACACCCCAACCTCAGCTCCAGGGTCCAGCCTGGCCACCCGAAACCCTTATGCCCTTCTGGGTGAGGATGAATGCTGAGTTCCCAACCCTGCGCCATCTTCCGCACCCAGCATCTTTGCTTTTGGACTGACCTGGGGGTATCTCCCCTCTGCCGCCCCAATTGTGAATAAAGATTGTCTGCTTTGTATCCCCTTCCCCAGATGGACTGAGGTGACAACGGCTGGTTCAGGGTCACAACTGTGGGAAACTTCTCTCCTTCCTTGTTTTTTGTGCATTCTCTTTGCTAAAGAAAAGTTCTCTTAGGAGTTCTAAGGCCCTGAAAGCCACTTCCTCTGCCCACTCTCCCACTCTGCCCCTTCAAACCCATCAAAAACCTGTTGCTGTCGAGTTGCTTCTGACTCATAGCGACGCTACTGGACAGAGTAGAACTGCCCCATAGGGTTTCCAAGGAGTGGCTGGTAGATTCAAACTGCCAGTCTTTTGGTTAGCAGCCAACAGCTTAACCATTGCTCTACTCTGCACTTACAGTTCTTGTTATCAA
Source organism: Trichechus manatus latirostris (assembly GCF_000243295.1). Taxonomy (NCBI): domain Eukaryota; kingdom Metazoa; phylum Chordata; class Mammalia; order Sirenia; family Trichechidae; genus Trichechus; species Trichechus manatus. Next base: position 592,131 of record NW_004444231.1, on the reverse strand, counting down.
GGGGGCGGGGCGGTAGAGGTCAGGTCAGGCTCTGAGAGCTTGGTCTAAATCCAAACTCCTTTTGAAGTGTGTGCCATTCCCTCTCTGACTTGAGTAGCCACCCTGTGCACCCCCTGCTGCCAGACCTGGGATTGTACCTTCTGGGAGAAGAAGCAGTGAGAGAAGGTGTCACAAACTGATGTCTCCAAGTTTTCTGAGATTTTTACAGGATTTACTCAAGTTCTACAAATATTTATTGAGGAGCTGCTGTGTGTCTGGACCTCTGCTAAGCACTGAGCATATAAAGATGCACAAACAGGACCTGACCTAAATTTGCCAGCCTGGCCATGATCAAGACTCCACCCTCAGGCACCCAAGTATTTGGATTAAGAAAGGTGTATTATGTTCTCCAAATCCTGGGGCCTCATGGAGTATAATTCCAGAACTTCCTGTCAATAGAAATTTCTAGTTGACAAAATGATTGTGAAAACATTGATTAAATGTATAGGAGTAGAGCCTTAATTACTGGCAGACAACTGGTGTGTACATTTATGATTTGAGCAGAACAGCCCTTTAAGTACAGTGTTAAGTTTCATTCCTTAAAATCCCAGCAGCTAAGGTGTACAAGATACATAGGGGAGGGCACAGACCCAGCCTCCTGAATCCCACTTAACCTGGTTTAGGGATGAAGCGAAGACAGCCCAATGCCTTTGGGCTAGGAGTTAGCAGGTGGTCAGAGTCGGCTTATAGTGTCAACTCTGGGTTTCAGCAGATATGAACTCTCTTGTGAGTCAGGGCACCTTTGGCCTTTCTGGACTCTCACATGTTGAGTGAGCAGCAGCTGGACTTCCTAGATTTAATTCTTGGGGAAACGGAAGAATAGACTTTGTTTAATTGGCTGTCAGAGTATTGTTTGGGTTAGATGGTAGCACAAAGCATAGTTTGACAGGTTGACCATTAGGAGTAGGAACGAGGAGAGGAGGGAGTTTGAAATCGTTTCTCTTCGCTCAGGAGCATCCTATTCAGGTTATGGATCATTGAGCAATTTCTCTAATGCCAGCAGAGATCCAACAGCCAAGGAGCAAAGGAAACTGAAGTATATTTAGAAAAGGCTGAGGTATCTGGGCTACACATTCCCTCAAACTCATCCCTTTCACCGGTCCTAGTGAGGACATAACTCCTGGAAGTTGTACGGAAGCACAAAGAGTAAACACTAGCATGTCAGTGCGCTTGAAGGTTGAGCAGAACGTACTGGAAAAAGTCTGTTGAGAGAAAAAAATCCGTCTGTCTCTCATCTTGGACACTTGAGCCTGAGGGATGGGTCTTCTGCTGGTGAAAGAGAGGAGGTCCCAGCTCAGCTTTCTCTGGGTCACTGAGTACCCACTCGGGTGCTCAGTGACTCCTCTGCTGCTGGAGGTGGGGTGGGGACATTGGATTCCTCTCCTCAGAAGGGGAAAAACCAGGATTCTATTTGTGCCCCTCTTCTTTGTGCTGCTGCTTTTCACATGTCTATTGCCATCTCATGAGTTTCTCCAGGGGCATTTGGGAAACTCTGAGGATGGGGATGAATTGTTGAGACCTGAGCTGGAGGGGCATCTGAGGAAGGGGGAGTTTAGTGCTGAAGATCTGGAAGGAGGCAACTCTAACATTCCTAAGGGGCTGGACTGTAAATGACTCCTCCCAGGCCTCTGTCAGTGACTTGCTCACTCCGTAGGAAGGTACCATTGGGAAAAGAACTAAAGAACAAACAGATGAGGGAGGAAATAAGTGGCACTTCAATCCCAGTGTCTGAGGCTGACATTGAAACAGACTAAGAAACAAAGAACCAGGGGGTCTACTATCCCCTCCATGCTGAAACACCTAGGACCCTTGTCCTCCCCTGGCTCATGCCAACCATGTGGATACTTGACCATGGAGGTCTGGGGCTTTGACTGTTCCCACAGCTGCTGGCCAGTCTTCTTTTGTCCATGCTGGAACTTCATTTAAATATCGATCAACTTTCTTCCAAGCTTCCCTTTTTCCAGACTGCATTCTGGGTTCTAGTCCTGGTTCTAGAACAAGGTAGTTGTGGGTGGTCCAGAGTAGATCACTTATCTGGGCCTCCATTTTCATTTCTTATAATAAGTGACACAATCATATGGTTGAAAATGTGTCAGCCATGCTGAGTTCAGAGACAAGAAATTGAATAAGGCATAGACCATACCTTATGGAGTTCATGGTTTAGTAGAACAAACACCAATAATAATACAATATTTCTACAGCATTATGTAAATTATAAATGTTTTACATATTTTCATTAAACTATCATAACTAAGGTGGGTAGTACTATAATCATTCCAAAGATTAATTCACCCACCAAACCTTTGCTGAGCAATTACTAATTGCCAGTCACTGTGAAGTGGTAAGCAAAATAGAAATGGCCCTCTGTGGGGTTCACAATTTATTGGAGAAGGGAAACAGTTAAGTAGACATTTACAAAAGAGTGGGATAGGTGGTATGAGAAGGATCCTATGGGGTAATGGTGGCTCCATACAGAAGGGGCCTTAGGGTGCTGATTAGGAAGGGGTGGGGTGCAGGGTTTGAAGCTGTGTATAGCAAATGATGTAAGACTGCAAAAACATCAGTGATCCATGGTAGAGAATTGCTATGGGAACATCCAGTAGGGGCAGCGAAGCCAGTCTTGGCCTCCTAGAGGAACAGAGGTCCAAGCTAGGCTTGAAGACAGCAGGAGTTATCCAGGCAGAGGGAGGGCAAGAGCATTCCAGACAGAGGGAACAGCAAAGGTCAAGGAACAAGCTCATGATTTCTTTAGAAGGCTGTGACTTGTTCAGCATGGCTGGAGTAGAAGGATGCAAGGGAGAAATAGTGAAAGGTGAAGCTGAAAAGGTAGGCTTGGTCCTGTTTTTGCTGGGCCTTGTCAGCTGTGATACAGATGTGGGGCTTTATCCAGAGGAATAGTGAAGCATTTTAAGCCTAGGAGTGAGAAAGATCTGTGCCTCAGAAAGCTCACTATGATTGCAGTGTAGAGACTAGCTTGGAAAGGGAGAGATCAGAGGATTTTGCAGCAATCTCAGTGGGAGAGAATGGAAAGCAGAATTAACGTGGTAGCAGGTAGAAAGAGAGAAATAGTTGTATGGGAAGCTTAGGCGGTAGAATGAAGAGATCTTGAGGATCGTTTTTCTGTGTGGTGGAGGGAGAGGGAAGAGTAAGAGTGCACCCAGACTTGGGCAGCTGGCTGGGTCATGGGGCCATTTACTGAGACGGGGTTTATGCGAGTGGAGCTTTGAGAGGGAGGTTGTGGCTGGAGATAGAGATTTGGACATCATCAATGTATGGGTGGGAAGAGAGTAATAGATCATCCACAGAGAGTGTGTTGCTGAGGAAGAAAGTGGAGAACATAAAAGGAGGGCAGGGGAAGATGAGCTAGAGAGGCAGTGGTGACGAAAGCCAAGGAAGAAGGAACTGTGCAGTATGGAATGCTGCTGAGGATCATGAGACGAAGAAGGAAGAGTGCTCACTGGGTTTGGCAACAACGGAGGCTTTAGTGATCTTGGTGGCAGCAGTTCCATTAGAGTGGTGAACTCAGAGGCCAGATTTCAGTAGACTGAGGAGTACCTTGGGAAGAGAAAGTGGAGGCGGTGAAGGTAAGGATATAATTTTCACGAAATTTGGCTGTGATTGCAATGAAAGAAACGGAGCAGAGTATATAGGACGGAGGAACTTTTTTAAAATTGTGATTTAGGTGAAAGTTTACAAAGCAAATTAGTTTCTCATTAAACAGTTATATACAAATTGTTTTGTGATATTGGTTGCCAACCCTGCAATGTATCAATACTCTCCCCTTCTCCATCCCAGGTTCCCTGTTTCCATTCCCTCAGTTTTCCTGTCCCTTCCTGCCTTCTAATCGTTGCTTATGGGCTGGTGTGCCCATTAGTCTCGTATACATGGTTGAACTAGGAAGCGTGTCCCTCATGTGTGTTTTTGTTGGCCCTATAGACTTGTCTAATCTTTGGCTAAAGGGTGAACCCCTGAAGTGACTTCAGTACTGAGTTAAAAGGGTATCTGGGGACCATACTCTTGGGGTTTCTCCAGTCTCTGTCAGACCAGGAAGCCTGGTCTTTTTTTTTTTTTGGTAAGTTTGAATTTTGTTCTACATTTTTCTCCCACTCTATTGTGACCCCTGCCAGAGCAGTTGGTGGTGGTAACTGGGTACCATATAGTTGTTCTGGGCTCAGTCTGGTGGAGGCCATGGCAGTTGTGGTCCACTAGTCTGTTGGATTAATCTTTCCCTTGTGTCTTTGGTTTTCTTCATTCTCCTTTGCTCCAGCCAGGATGGGACCAGTTGATGTATCTTAGATGGCCGCTCGCAGGTTTTTAAGACCCCAGTCGCTACTCACCACAGTCGGATGTAGAACATTTTCTTTATAGACTATTATGCCAATTGAGCTAGGTATCCTCCGAGACCATGGTCTCCAGCCCTCAGCCCACTAGCCTGGTTTCTCAGGGCATTTGGCTATGTCTACGAAGCTTCTATGAGTTTGTCTTAGTCAATTTGTGCTGACTTCCCCAGTATTGTGTACTGTCTTACCCTTCACCAAGTTACCACTTATCTACTATCTACTTAGTGTTTTTCCCTTCCCACCCCTCCCCTCCATTGTAACCATCAAAGAATGTTTCTTTCTGTGTGTAAAACTTTTCTTGAGCTTTTATAATAGTGGTCTCATACAGTATTTGTCCTTTTGTGATTGACTTATTTCACTCAGCATAATGCTCTCCAGATTCATCCATGTTGTGAGATGTTTTGCAGATTCATCATTGTTCTTTATTGTTGTGTAGTATTCCATTGTGTGTTTGTACCATAGTTTGTTTATCTATTCATCTGTTGATGGGCACTTAGGTTGTTTCCATCTTTTTGCTATTGTGAATAATGCTGCAATGAACTGGGTGCGCATATGTCTATTCAAGTGATGGCTCTTATTTCTCTAGGATATACTCCTAGGAGTGAGATTCCTGGATCATGTGATATTTCTATTTCTAGCTTTTTAAGGAAGTGCCATATTGTTTTTCAAAATGGTTGTACCATTTTGCATTCTCACCAGCATTGCATAAGGTTCCAATCTCCCTGAAATCTCTCCAACATTTGTTATTTATTTATTTTGGTTCGTGCCAGTAATGTCAGGGTGAGATGGTACTCTTTGTCGTTTTGATTTGCATTTTGGTAATGGTTAGTGATTGAGAGGATTTCCTCATGTGTTTGTTAGCTGCCTGAATGTCTTTGGTGAAGTGTCTGTTCATATCCTTTGTGCATTTTTTAATTGGATTGTTTGTCTTTTTATTGTAGAAGTGTTGGATTTTCCTGTAGGTTTTAGAGATTAGAACTTTGTCGGATACGTCATAGCCCCAAATTTATTCCCAGTCTCTTTCTACTCTTTTGGTGAAGTCTTTCGATAAGCATAAGTGTTTAATTTTTAGGAGATGCCTTTTCTCTAGCTTATTTTCTGGTGTTTGTGTATTGTTAATTATGGTTTATATGCTGTTTATATTAGGGCCCCTAGTGTTGACCCTATTTTTTCTTCTATAAAATTTATAGGTTTTGGCTTTATATTATATAGGTCTTTGATCCATTTTGAATTACTTTTTGTGTATGGTGTGATGTATGGGTCCTGTTTCATTTTTTTACGGATGGACATCCAGTTTTGCCAGCACTGTTTGTTAAAAGATTGTCTTTTCCCCCATTTAATGAACTTAGGGCCTTTGTCAAAGTTCAGGTGGCTGTAGGTGGATGGATTTACATCTGGGTTCTCAATTCTGTTCCATTGGTCAATGTGTCTGTGGTTGTACAGTTGTACAGTTTCTCATAGTACTCTGTTATGATCCTTTTTATTTCAGTTGGGTCTGTTGTAATGTCCCCCATTTCATTTATCAATTGGATTATTTGCTTCTTCTCTTAATTTTTTTTTTGTCAGTTTGGCCAATGGTTTGTCGATTTTGTTGACCCTTTCAAAGAACCAGCTTTTGATATTGTTGATTCTTTCCATTGTGTTTCTATTCTCTGTTTCATTTATTTCTGCTCTGATCTTTATTGTTTCCTTTCTTCAGTGGCTGTGGGCTTCTTCTGTTGTTCTCTTTCTATTTGTTCAAGTTGTAGGGCTAATGTTTTCATTTTGTCCCTTTCTTCCTTTGTGATGTGTGCATCTATTGCTATACATTGACCTGTGAGCACTGCCTTTACTGTGTCCCATCGGTTTTGATATGATGTGTTTGCATTCTTGTTTGATTCTAGGAATTTTTTAATTCTGTCTTCAATTTCTTCTATTACCCAGTGGTTTTTAAGCAAGGTGTTACTCGGTTTCCATGATTTGATTTTTTCCTTGCCCTTCCTGTTATTAATTTCTACTTTTATTGCATTGTGATCAGAGAAGATGCTTTGTATTATCTCAATGTTTTGGATTTTGTGTTGAGGGTTGCTTTGTGGCCTAAGATGTGGTCTATTCTGGAGGATGTTCCATGTATGTTGGAAAAGAATGTATACTTTGCTGCCGTTGGGTGGAGTGTTCTACTTATGTCTATGAGGTCTGGTTGGTGGATTGTGACCTTTAGATCTTCTGTATCTTTGTTGAGTTTCTTTCTAGATGTTCTTTCCTTTACTGAGAGTGGTGTGTTGAAGTCTCCTACTATTATTGTGGAACTGTCAATTTCTCTTTTCAATGCTGTTAGAGTTTGTTTTATGTATTTTGGAGCCCTGTTTGTTGTGTGCATAGATATTTATTATGGTTATGTCATCATGGTAGACTGTCCCTTTAATCATTATATAATGTCCTTCCTTGTCTTTTATAGTGGATCTTGCCTTAAAATCTATTTTATCTGAGATTAGTATTACCACTCCTGCTCTTTTTTGGTTGCTGTTTGCTTGGTATAATTTTTTCTATCCTTTGATTTTTAGTATATTTATGTCTCTATGTCTAACGTGTGTCTCTTGTAGACAGCATACTGATGGGTCATTTTTTTTTTTAACCCATTCTGTCACTCTCTCTCTCTTTATGGGTGCATTTAAGCCATTTACATTCAGTGTGATTATTGATAGGTGTGAGTTTATTGCTGTTATTTTGCAGTGCTTTTTTGTGGTGCTGACGTTTTCTTTGTTCCTCTTACTCTCCTGTGCTGAGATTCTTTTGTTTGGGAAATTTCTTTTCATTTCTTTTGTTATTGTAGATTTTGTTTTTACTGAGTCTTTATGTTTTTCTTCTTTATTTTGATGAGTAGGTTTGTTAACTTTCTTTGTGGTTACCTTGAAATTTACCCTTGCTTCTTAAGTTTGAAATAGTCTTTTATTCTTGATATAGCCTTGACTTCCTCTCCGTTTGAAGATTCTGTATCTCCATCGTGTATTCCCCCTTTTCTTGTTCTGACGTTGTCATTTACAGATTGACATCTCTACTTCCCTGTTTCGAATCTTTTAGTTTTGTTTTATCCTCGAGAGTTGATTACTGTCTTAGGCTGGGTTCTTTAGAGAAGCAAAACCAGTAAAGTGTATAAATATATATATATAGATATAGATTATTTCAAGGAAACAGCTCACGTGATTGTAGAGGCTAGAAGGTCCCAAATCCGTGGATCAGGGTAGAGGCCTCTCCCATGTCACAAAGCTGCAGAAGCTGGCAAGCCCAAGATTGGAAGGTCGGAGAGCAGGGCTCCCACTCACAGGCTGTGCAGATCAATGAATCCCAGGTTTGGCAGATAAGCTGACAGCTCAAGTCCCAAGAATGGGAGATGAGATGACAGGAAGCAGCCGCAGGATCCAGACAGAGCAAAAAGCCAGAACGTCTGCTTATATACAGATGCGGGCCACACCCCCAAGGAGACTCCTTTTCATCTGATTGGCTACTCACAGTATATTCAATCATGGGAGTGATTACATTAAAACATGGAGAATCATGGCCCAGTCAAGTTGACACACAATCTTAACCATCTTGATTACCTATGTCAATATTTGCTGATGCAGACCTGTGTCCTAGATTCAGGTTGTTGTCTGATGTCACTATGGCTGTTGTTGTTGTCCAGAAGGTCAACTTATAGACTTCCGGTTGTCCCTGAGAAGCTTCAAAGCACCAACCGCCGGTGTGGCTGGCATCCAGAGAGGATGCATTGCGCCTTCTTTATAAGACACTGTAAGATCACCAGTTTAAAATTATCTTCCAACTATGGAGTTGCTATTGCTTCTAAATAGTTCGGCTTTTACTTCGATTTTATTGTTACTACATTGTCATTCTAATGTGAGTAGTAAGTTGCAGTGTTTTAATATTTCCAAAGTCAAGAGTATTAATAAAACATTAAAGCCTAACTTGAATGAAGAGACAACAAAGTTTGGTTATGCTTCATAATGTGACTTTGGAAATACCATTAATGAGACTCTTTTGACTTGTCTGGCGAACAAAGAAGAAATAATAAGAATGGGCTTTAGCCTGGAATGTCTTCTGTTACTGTACAACTTTTCTTTCCAATGTTTTATTTTGAAAAATTTCTAACATAGAGAAACTGAAATAAAAGGGCAATAAACACCCAAATACTCAACACAAAGATTCAACAAATTCTAACATTTTGCCATATTTCCTTTACTGGTCTCTTCCTATTCCATCTATTTGTCTGTCTATCTGCCCATCTATTCATCTAGCTATCTATCCTTTTATACTTCTTTTTTTTGGCTGAATCATCTGAAAGCAAGTTGCAGACATCATGACCATTCACTCCAAAATACTTTATTATACATCTCTTACATAACCACAATAGAGTGTCATGCCTAGTGAATTAATAGTTCCCTAATATCATCCAAAAGGTGGGTGGCTCAACTCCACCAGTCACTCCTTGGAAACCCTATGGGGCTGTTCTACTCTGTCCTATAGGTTTGCTGTGAGTCAGAATCGACTAGATGGCAATGGATTTGGGTTTTTTTGGGGAGAGGTGGGCTTTTTTTTTTTTAATTGTACTTTAGATGAAGGTTTACAGAAGAAATAGTTTCTCATTAAACAGTTAGTACACATATTATTTTATGACAATGGTTAACAACCCCACGAAATGTCAACACTGTCCCTTCTCAACCTTGAGTTCCCTATTACCAGCTTTCCTGTCCCCTCCTGCCTTCTAGTCCTTGTCCCTGAACTGTTGTGCCCCATTAGTCTTGTTTTGTTTTATAGGGCTGTCTAATCTTTGGCTGCATGGTGAACCCTGGGAGTGACTTCATTACTGAGCTAAAAGGGTATCCGGAGGCCATACACTCAGGGTTTCTCCAGTCTCTGTCAGGCCAGTAAGTCTAGTCTTTTTTTGTGAGTTAGAATTTTGTTCTACATTTTTCTCCAGCTGTCTGGGACCCTCTGTGGGTGTTTTTTTTTTTGTTTTTGTTTTTTTCCTAATATCATCTAAGGTCCCTGAGTGGTGCGAACAGTTTGCACTTGACTGTAATCTAAAGATTGGTGGTTTGAACCCACCCAGCGGCTCCATGGAAGAAAGACCTGGCAGTGTGCTTCTGTAAAGATTATAGCCAAGAAAACTCTATGGAGTAGTTCTACTCTGTAACACATGTGGTTGCCATGAGTTGGAATCAGCTTGATGGTAACTAATGACAGCAGCAACGTCCAGTTAACATTCAAACTATACTGACTGAAATGTCTTATAGCTTTTAAAAAAAAAAAAAACAAAAAACTGGATCTAATCAAGTTCCATGCATTGCATTTTTTTCGTTATATCCTCCCCTCTTCCCTTTTCTTTAAATTGTGGTAAATGTATAAATAACTGTAAAAATGGTATGGCGGAGGCATCTGACCTCCTCTAACTTCATAAGATCAACAGCCCAAGGCTGATTTCTATGAGGCAGAGGTCAGATATGCCTCCTCTCTACAACCTTTTTACCAGTTCTGACACCAACCGTCCCTCCCATGGCTCTCTCTACTTCTCTGCTGAGTTCAATAATTTGCTGCAATGGCCACATGGAACTCACAGATCATACTCACGATTATGGTGTTTGTTAGAGACTAACAGGTTACAATTCTGGATCAGAAATGATTCAGGATACAGTTCTTCGACCAGGATAGCCTCTTCCTAGCCATGCCTGTAGGCAGATCTTTCCCTGGTCCTTAGTCTCTTGGCCTTTAGCCCCTCGGGCCTCTTAGGCCTCTTGTGATGGCCCAGCCTCTGCCCTGCTTGGGAAAGTGTTACAAAGGTCTTTTAGGTCTGCTGGTAAGTGCCTGGAGGCACCCCACTCTGCCAGTAAACCTCGACCTGAAGGCACTCAGTTCTCTCACTCCATGTGTTGACAAGCCTAGCTCCGCTGATCCAGAGGCACTCCACTCCATCAGCATGCCTCCTGCCCAAAGGCCCTCAGCTTTCTCGCTCTGTGGTCTGGGAGGTCCACTGCGCCATCTCCTGCTGATCTCTTGATTCTGCTGCCTCTGCTGCTGCCGTTTCTTTGCTGCTGCTTCTTGCCATCTCTGGTGTTACAGCTCTCTCTCTCTTTTTGTCTCCTGGGTCTAGGAGATTCTCGGCATGGGGATTCCAGGTCCAAAGGATGCGCTCCACTCCCAGCTCTTCTTTCTTGGTTATAGTGAGGTCCCCCCTGCACCTCTGAGATGGCTCATTTTAAGCTTAGCGGGATGGCAAAACTGAACAATCCCCTCGTTAGGGTTCCATACAACTTATTTGCATGGTCCTACCCGACACAATGGTGTCACGCACCTTATTTGTACTATTAGCAAGCTATCCTTGGTGGTCCACACACACCTCATTTGCATAGTCTCACCCAGTCATTTGGTGGGAGTTACAAGACCATGGCGAGAAAGGCCATATAAAAATTCATTGCACTGCAGTAACAAAACATTATTCTCTTTTCTTTGTAATTCAGAACAATTTGCCCAGTCTTTTTCCTTAGTGGCATTGACTCTGAAGAAACTAGGCCAGTTGTCTTATACAATGTTCCACATTCTGTATTTGTCTGATTGTTTCTGTAGTATCATTTAACTTGTTTCTCTATCATTTGTGTTTTCTTTTTTTCAGTTTTCTTGGTTAGATTCCACTTGCTCAATTTTGGGACTAATTCTTCAAAAATGCTATATACTTCACATTGTATCAATCAGTAGGCACATAATATGAAGTCATCTCACTACTGTGATGCTAATTGTGATCACTTGGTTAAGGTGAATACTGCCAGAGCTCTACTGTAAAGATTTATATTTTTCCCTTTTGCAATTAGAAGGTCATCTGCATGGTCCTTTGGCAGTGTGTGAATAGCCTAAAGAACTTTCACCTACAATTGGCATTCATAGTGATCCTTCCCTGAATTAGTTATTACAGCAGGGGTTACAAATGGTGCTTTTCTACTTCTACTACTCGTTCTACAATTATAAGGGGGTAATCATCTAGAGAAAGATCCTGAGTGGTGCAAATGGTTTGTGATTGGTGCTAACCCAAAGGATGGTGGTTTGAACCCACCCAGTGGCTCCAAGGAAGAAAGGCCCACAGAACTGCTTCTGTAAAGATTATAGCCAAGAAAACTATATGGAGCAGTTCTACTCTGTAACACATGCGGTCCCCATGAGTTGGGGGTTGAATCAATGGCAGCTAACAACAACCCAGCAATTATCTAGAGACGAGCTTTCCCTCATCAACTGGAGAGTAAGCTTCCTTCAAAAAAGGCAGTGTGTTACAGATTGGATTATGTCCCCCAAATATATCTGTTGTAAATCCTAACCTCTATGCCTGTGGTTTTAATCTCATTTGGGAATGGATTATCTTTGTTATGTTAATGAGGAAGGATTAGTGTAGAGTGTATCTTGAGTCAATATCTTTTGAGATATAAAAGAGATTAAACAAGCAAGCAGAGGAGAGATGGAGTAAAATAGATGCTTAGACACATGGAGATCTCCAAGGAAGCAGAAGCTGAAGAGAAAAGAGCCTTCTTCTAGAGCCTACAGAGAGAGAAACTTCCCCTATAGCCGGTGCTCTGAATTCAGACTTCTAGCCTCCTAAACGTAGAAAATAACTTTCTGTTTGTTAAAGCCATAGACCCGTGGTATTTCTGTTATAGCAGCACTGGATAACTAAGGCACAGGGTATATGCTTAATTGTTTCCCTTTAATTGCCAATTTTCAGAGTGATGAATTGGTATAATATTAATCTACAAAGGTGAAAAATTAGCCTTTTCTTTTTTTTAAACTATAGAGTCAAGAGTTTTTACGCATTCAATATCTTACAATAAATTATAGTCATTGTTCTTTTTGTGCTCAAACTGTACCAAGTTTTTCCAGTGGGAGTCCCTTCAAGCTGACTCCTGTCCCCCCCCCCCTTTTTTGTATTTAAAATACATTTTAAAAATTATGGTAAAATATCTGTAACATAAAATTTACCACTTTGATTATACAATTCAGTGGCATTAATTGCATTCACAATGTTGTGTGACCATCATCACTATCTGTGGGACACAGAACTCTGTTTGGGCTTTTGTTTCTGATCCTTGAAAATAACCTGAGCAATTAAGGTGCTCTTTGTCTTTATAAAACAGCCAGACCAAACTTAAACAAGTACAAATAAGTAGGGGGCTACACAGGCCCCCACCCCAGCAATAGGCCTCAGGAAGGGAGGGTGGCATGATGCACTCATGCATATTCATTGACTGGATCTATCGTAACTATGCATTAAGGCCTCAATCATGCATATTCATTGAGGTCCCAATGATGAACAGGATCCTGGATCTTGGAGCTTCTTTTGGGGGGGCTTCCAGGATTGGTGACAACATCCATGCAGGGGAGGGAGCATGGCACTACCCTGGGGACAAAGGAAGCCTCATGCTGGCACCTCTTCTAGACCTTGCCTGGTGCGACTCTGCTTGTATCCTTTCTGGGTATAATAAATGGGTAACCGTAAGTATAGGTAATAGTCTCCGTGAATTTTGTGAGCCATTATAGAGAATTAATGAACTCACAGGGGCCATGAGCCAGCAGGGGCTGGCAGGACAGCTCTGGGTGGCTGGGTGAGAGGAAAAGGCTGCACAGGCAGTTGATGAAGAAGCATAGAGTCCTTTGAGCTTGTGACCCAGTCCCAGGGGACTAGAGGCAGAGAGAAAGAGGGAGGGAGAGAAAGAGAAAGAGAAGCGAGCTGGTCTGAAGTTCAGAGAGTTTTTCAGACTCCTGAGCCTACAGCTGCTCCATGATGACCTGACCTCAGGCGACCAGGGATGTTTTGACCCACTCAGGATAGCTGAAGGGCCATCCCTGTCCCTTCTTGACAGGCAGTGCTGTACTGCTTAGAGAGCTACTGGCACACAGCCTCCCTGGGTCCATGCAGCCCCCACTGGCAGGCTCCCTCAGCTCCATTTTTTTCCCTCTCTGTTTCTTCTCTCTCTCCCTTCCTTCCTTTCCTGTTTCCCACCCATCTAGCCCTGGATGCTGTATCCATCCATTTTCAACAGGCTGTGCCACACCACTTGGCTAGAGAGCTACTGGGACACAGCCTCCCCAGGTCCATCCATGACACCTCCGCTGGCCAACTCCTTCAGTGCCATTTTGTTTGTTTGTTTGTTTCTTCTCTCTCTGTCCTTTCCCTCCTGTCCTTTCTCCCACCCACCTAGCCCTGTGTGCTGTCCCCATCCCTTCTTGACAGGCCGTGTTGCACTGGTCAGCTAGAAAGCCACCAGCACATGGCCTCCTTAGATCTGCACTACCCCGCACCAGCTGGCTCCCTCAGCCATATATTTTTTAGCTTGTTTCCTTTGTTCTTTTTTTTCCTTTTTCTTCTCTCTCTCTCTCCCTTCCTTTCCTTTCTCCCATCAACCTAGGCCTGTGTGCCACCCCCACCCCTTCTTGAAGGGTCGTGCTGCACAGCTCAGCTAGAGAGCCACTGACACTCAGCCTCCCTGGGTCTGCCCCTCAGTCACAGGCCGGCTCCCTCAGAGCCATTTTTGTTGTTCTTATTGTTTCTTCTTTCTCCCTCCCTTCCTTTCTTTCCTTTCTCCCATCCACTTAGCCCTGTGTGCTGTCCCCCACCCCATTCTCCATGGGCCGTGCCACACCACTTGGCTAGAGAGCCTTTGGCACACAGCCTCCTCGAGTCTGTGCCGTCCCCAAAGGCTGGCTCCTTCAGAGCCATATTTTTTATTTTTCTTTATCATTCCCCTTCTCCCTTCCACCTAGGCCCTGTGCTGCCTCTAGCCTTCCTAAGGGGCTGTGCAGTGCCAGCAAGCAAGAGAGACACCAGCTAGCCACTACCGTGATTCCACCCCACCCTGACGGCCAACTCCCTCAGCACCATAATTATTTTTTTGTTGTATGTGTTTTTATTTATTTTTTGTTTCTTCTCTCTCTTTCTCTTCTTTCCTTTCCTTTCTCCCACCCACCTAGCCCCGTGCACCTCACACTCCCCTTCTGGACAGGCTGAGCTGCACTGCTTGACTACAGCGCCACTGGCACATGGCCTCCCTGGGTCTGCCCCACCCCTACCTGCCCAATCCCGCCGTGCTGCCATTTTATTTACATTTTTTCTTTCATATTTATTTTCCTGTTTTGGTGCTTTTTTTTTTTTTGCTTATGTTTCTCTCTCTTCTTTCTCTCACCAAACTAGCTCGACACATCACATCCTCTCCCTTCCCTGCTGCCTATCTGCACCGAGTGCCAAGCACCATGCCCCGCACTGTACTCTGGCCCTGCCCTGCTAGCCCCAGTTTGTGCCACAAATGACCCATCCTTACCTCGCCCCACCCCCACTGGACCCGCCTTTCTGCACCATAGCTGAGCGACCGGCCCTGCCTACCTGGACAAGGTGGTGAGAAGTACCATGCCCATAGATGAGCAAGCAACAAAATAAGCCCAGATTGCCTGCCCAGACATAACCAAATAAAACAAAAAAGCAGGATGAAGCAAACAAATTTACAATCAATAAATGAAGAAAACAATTCCTGAATGTCCCAGAGACAGCAGACAATATTAAAACATATTTAAAAAAAAACAGGACAGGATGGCTCCAGTAAGTGACCAAAATAAAACACCAGATGACCTTCCAGTAAAAGAAAAGGTACTGGAACTACCTGATAGAGAATTCAAAAGTCTAATATTCAGGGCTCCCTAAAAGATTAGGAAAGAGGTGAACAAAACTGCAGACAAAAATAAGGAAAAAAATAAACAAAATCATGGAAAACACAGACAAATCAGGGAAAACAGACAAAGCAATGGAAGAATTCAGGAAAATAATACAGGAACAAAATGTCAAAATAAACAAACAACTAGAAACCATACAAAAATAGCAATTAGAAATCCAAAAGATAAACAACAAGATTTCAGAAATGGACAGTGCAATAGAAGGTTTTAGGGGCAAATTTGAAACAGTGGAAGACAAGATCAGCAAAATTGAAGACAAATCCTTGGATACCACTTTGCCTGAGGAAAGATCAGAGAAAAGACTGAAGAAAAAGGGGGAAAACCTGAGAAAGGTGTGGGATACAATCAAGAGTAAAAATTTGCATGTGATCGGAGTTCCAGAACAGAGGGAGAAAACGGAAAACACAGACAGGATCATTGAAGATTTACTGACAGAAAACTTCCTTAATATCATGAAAGATGAAAAGATGACCATCCAAGAAGCTCAACTAACACTATATAAGACAGACCCAAAAAGAAAGCCACCAAGACATATCATAATCACACTTGCAAAAACCAAAGACAAAGGAAGAATCCTCACAGCAGCTCAAGAAAAACAAAAAGGCTCATACAAAGGGGAAATGATAAGACTAAGCTCCAGTTACTTGGCAGAAACCATGCAGGCAAGAAGGCAATGGGATGACATATATAAAACTTTGAGGAAAAAAAAAAAAAACCCAACCAAGAATAATGTATCCTGCAAAACTCTCACTCAAGTATGATGGTGAAATTAGGACATCTCCAGATAAACAGAAATTAAAGGAATATGTAAAAATGAAACCAAACTTACAAGAATTATTAAAGGGAGTCCTTTGGTTAGAGAACCAACAACATCAGACAACAACCTGAAGCTAGGACACGGACAGCATCAGCCAGACACCAAACAAAATTAAAAGGTTTGCAACAGGAATCCAGATACATCAATCTGTAAATGACAACAACGTCAGAACAATAAAAGAAGGAATAAATGGTGTAGGTGTTGATCTTTCAAATGGAGAAGAAGTCAAGATGATATCAAGTAACAAAAGACTGATTTAAACTTAGGAAGATGGGGTAAATTTCAAGGTAACCACAAAGAGAGTTAACAAATCTACTCATCAAAATAAAGAAGAAAACCATAAAGTCTCAGTAAAAACAAAATCTACAACAACAAAAGAAAAGAAATTTCACAAACAAAAGGATCTCAGCACAGGAGAGTAAGAGGAACAAAGAAAACGTCAGCACCACAAAAAAGCACTGCAAAATAACAGCAATAAACT
>NW_004444231.1:548471-575449 GCF_000243295.1 Trichechus manatus latirostris | reverse complement strand
CAGGGCTCCAAAATACATAAAACAAACTCTAACAGCATTGAAAAGAGAAATTGACAGTTCCACAATAATAGTAGGAGAAACTCAACAAAGATACAGAAGATCTAAAGGTCACAATCAACCCGCTGGACCTCATAGACATATGTAGAACACTCCACCCAATGGCAGCAAAGTATACATTCTTTTCCAACTTACGTGGAACATTCTCCAGAATAGACAACATCTTAGGCCACAAAGCAACCCTCAACACAAAATCCAAAACATTGAGATAATACAAAGCATCTTCTCTGATCACAATGCAATAAAAGTAGAAATTAATAACAGGAAGGGCAAGGTAAAAAAAATCAAATACATGGAAACTGAATAACACCTTGCTTAAAAATCACCAGGTAATATAAGAAATCAAAGATGGAATAAAAAAATTCCTAGAATCATACAAGAATGAAAACACATCATACCAAAACCTTTAGGACATAGCAAAGGCAATGCTCAGAGATCAATTTATAGCAATAGATGCACACATCAAAAAAGAAGAAAGGGACAAAATCAAAACAAAACATCAGCTATATAACTTGAACACATAGAAAGAGAGCAGCAAAAGAAGCCCACAGCCACTAGAAGAAAGGAAATAATAAAGATTACAGCAGAAATAAATGAAATAGAGAATAGAAAAACAGTAGAAAGAATCAACAAAACCAAAAGTTGGTTCTTTGAAAGGGTTGATAAAATTGACAAACCATTGGCCAAATTGACAAAAGAAAAACAGGAGAAGAAGCAAATAACCCAAATAAGAAATGAAATGGGGGACATTACAACAGACCCAACTGAAATAAAAAGGATCATAACAGATTACTATGAAAAAATATACTCCAAAAAATTTGAAAACCTAGAGAAAATGGACAAATTTCTAGAAACACACTATCTACCTAAACTAACACAAACTGAGGTAGAAAATCTGAACAGATTCATAACAAGAGAAGAGATTGAAAATGTAATTTAAAAACTTCCAACCAAAAAAAAGGCCTGGCCAGATGGCTTCACTGGAAAATTCTACCAAACATTCAGAGAAGAGCTCACACCGGTACTACTCAAACTATTTCTGAACGTAGAAAAGGAAAGGATACTGCCAGATTCATTCTATGAAGCAGCATAACTCTGATACCAAAACCAGGCAAAAACACCACAAAAAAATAAAATTACAAACCAGTAACTCTCATGAATATAGATGCAAAAAATATCAACAAAATTCTAGCCAATATAATTCAGCATCATATCAGAAAAATAATACACCACGAACAAGTGGGATTCTTACCAGGTATGAGAGGATGGTTCAACATTAGAA
Organism: Trichechus manatus latirostris; assembly: GCF_000243295.1. NCBI lineage: Eukaryota > Metazoa > Chordata > Mammalia > Sirenia > Trichechidae > Trichechus > Trichechus manatus. Next base: position 574,110 of record NW_004444231.1, on the reverse strand, counting down.
AATCAACACAAACCATCACATAAATAAAAGAAAATAAAAGAATCACATGATCATCTCAACTGACGCAGAAAGTCCAACACACATTCCTGATAAAAACACTCAATAAGATAGGAATAGAAGGGAAATTTCTTAACTTAATAGGGCATCTATACAAAACCATCAGTCAACATCATTCTCAACTGAGCAAGGCTGAAAACATTCCCCCTGAGAACAGGAACAAGACAAAGATGCCCTTCATCACCACTCCTATTTAACATTGTGCTGGAAGTCCTAGCTAGAGCAATAAGGCAAGAAAAAGAAATAAAGGGCATCCAAATTGTAAAGGAAGAAGTGAAACTCTTTCTATTCATGGATGATATGATACTATACATAGAGAACCCTAAGACTTCACAAGAAAACTACTGGAACTAACAGAAAGATTCAGCAGAGTAGCAGGATACAAGATCAACATACAAAAATCGGTTGGATTCCTATATGCCAATAAAGAGAACTATGAAAAGGAAATCAGGAAAGAAATAACATTTATAATAGCCTCTAAAAAAATAAAACATTTAGGAATTAATCTAATCAGGAACATAAAAGACCGATACAAAGAAAACTACAAAACACTACTGCAAGAAACCACACGAGACCTACATAAATGGAAAAGCATACAATGCTCACGGATAGGTAGACTCAACATTGTGAAAATGTCAATTCTACCCAAAGCAGTATACAAATAGAATGCAATCCTGATCCAAATACAAACAGCATTCTTTAATAAGATGGAAAAACTAATCATTAACTTTATATGGAAAGGAAATAGGCCCCAGAAAATTAAAGCTCTATTGAAGAAGAATAAAGTCAGAGGCCTTGTGCTACCTGACCTCAGAACCTACTATGCAGCTACAATAGTCAAAACAGCCTGGTACTGGTACAATGACAGACACACACATTAACCGATGGAACAGAATTTAGAACTCCGATGTAAATCCTTCCACCTATGGTCACCTGATCTTCGGCAAAGCCCCAAAGTCCGTTAAATGGGGGGAAAAAACAGTCTTTTCAACAAATGCTTGCAAAACTGCATGTCCATCTGTAAAAAAGTGAAACAGGACCCATACCTCACACCATACACAAAAAATAACTCTACATGGATCAAAGACCTAAATATAAAACCAAAACTATAAAGGTCATAGAAGAAAAAACAGGGTCAACACTAGAGGCCCTAATACATGGCACAAATAGGATACAAACCATAACTAACAATACACAGACACCTGAAGATAAGCTAGATAATGGGGAAGTTTTCTGAACACAACCAGACACTCTGAGGGACAGAATAGCTGGGGCTGGGGCCTGGGGACCATGGTTTTGGGGGACATCTAGGTCAATTAGCATAACAAAGTTTATGAAGAAAATGTCCTGCATCCCACTTTGGTGAGTCGCGTCTGGGTCTTAAAATCTTGTGAGCAGCCATCTAAGAGGCATCAATTGGTCCCAACCCACCTGGGACAAATGAGAATGAAGAACTCCAAAAACACAAGGAAAATATTAGCCCAAGAGACAAAACGGCCACATAAACCAGATACTCCATCAGCCTGAGACCAGAAGAACTAGATGGTGCCTGGCTACCATCAATGACCGCCCTGATAGGGAACGCAACAATGGGTCCCTGACGAAGCGGGAGAAAAGTGAGGAGCAGAACTCGAATTCACGTAAAAAGACCAGATTAATGGTCTGAATGAGACTGGAGAAATTCCTGAGGCCACAGCCCCTGGACGCTCTGTTAACCCAGAACTGAAACCATTCCTGAAGCCCACTCATCAGACAAAGATTAGACTGGACTATAAAAAAAAACCCGTTGCCATTGAGTCGGTTCGACTCATAGTGACCCTATAGGACAGAGTAGAACTGCCCCATAGTGTTTCCAAGGAGCAGTTGGTGGGTTTGAACTGCCAGCCTCTTGGTTAGCAGACAAACGCTTAACCACTGGTGCCACCAGGGCTCCTATAAAACATAAAATAACACTCGTGAAGAATGTGCTTCTTAGTTCAATCTGCTACACAAGATCAAATGGGTGGCTCCTGTCCAGAAGCAGGATGAGAAGACAGGAAGGGACAGGAACTGGTTGAACAGACATAAGAAATCCAGAGTGGAAAGGGGGAGTGTGCTGTCACATTGTAGTCACATAGCAACTAATGTCACATGATAATATGTATATAAATTTTTTATGAGAAATTAACTTGAGCTGTAAACTTTCACCAAAAGCAAACACACACACACACACGCACACACACACACACATAAGATCTGTCATGGATTAAAAAAAAAAAAAAGATGTCACCTTGAAGACTAAGGTGCTCCTGACCCAAGTCCTGGTGCTTTAATCATCTTTTATGCATGTGAAAGCTGGGCAATGAATAAGGAAGATCAAAGAAGAATTGATGCCTTTGAATTATGGTGTTGGTGAAGAATATCAAATATACCACGGACTGCCAAAAGAACAAATAAATCTGTCTTGGAAGAAGTACAGCCAGAATGCTCCTTAGAAGCAAGAATGGCAAGACTTCATCTCACATACTTTGGGCATGTTATCAGGAGGGATCCGTCTCTGGAGAAGGACATCATGCCTGGTAAAGTAGAGGGTCATTGAGAAAGAGGAAGACCCTCAACAAGATGGATTGACACAGTGGCTGCAACAATGGGCTCAAGCATAACAAAGATTGTGAAGATGGCCTGGGACCAAGCAATGTTTCCTTCTGTTGTAGAAAGGGTCTCTGTGAGTCAGAACTAACTAGATGACACCTAACAACAACAACAACAACAACATACTGAGTGAAATAAATCAATCACAAAAGGACAAATACTGCATGAGACCACTATTATATAAACTCATGAAAAGGTTTACACACAGAAAGAAACAATCTTTGATGGTTACAAGGGGTGGGAGGAGGGAAAAACACTACCTAGACAATAGATAAGTAGTAACTTTGGTGAAGGGTAAGACAATACACAATACTGGTGAAGTCAGCACAGTATGATCAAGGCAAAGTCATAGAAGCTTCATAGACACATCCAGACTCCCTGAGGGACCGAATGACTGGGCTGAGGGCTGAGGACCGTGGTCTTGGGGGACGTCTATCTCAATTGGTATAACATAGTTTATAAAGAAAATGTTCTACATCCTACTTTGGTGCATAGCATTTGGGGTCTTAAAAGCTTGTAAGCAGTCGTCTATGATACTCCATTGGTCCCACCCCATCTGGAGCAAGGGAGAATGAAGAAAACCAAAGACACAAGGGAAAGATTAGTCCAAAGGCCTAATGAACCACAACTACCACAGCCTCCACCTGACTGATTCCAGCACAACTAGATGGTTCCTGGTTACCACCACCGACAGCTCTGACAGGGATCACAATAGAGCTTCCTGGACAGAACTGGAGAAATATGTAGAACAAATTCAAACTTATAAAAAAAAGACCAGACTTACTGGTCTGACAGAGACTGGAGAAACCTCGGGAAGATGGTCCCCAGACATCCTTTTAACTGAGTACTGAAATCACTCCTGATATTCACCCTTCACCCAAAGATTAGACAGGCCTACAAAACAAACAATAATACATGTAGCTCCACCGTCTATAGGGGACTAAATGGGCACACCAGCCCAAGGGCAAGGATGAGAAAGCAGGAGGGGACACGAAAGCTGAAAGAATGGAAATGGGGAACTCAAGGTTGAGAAGGGGAGAGTGTTGACACATTGCAGGGTTAGCAACCAATGTCACAAAACAGTATGTGTATTAATTGTTTAATGAGAAACTAGTTTGTTCCGTAAACCTTCATCTAAAGCACAGTAAAAGAATATGTTATCCAATAAAAAATAATTAAAAATAAAATAAAAGGCCTCTTGCCTGGAATAGCTCTGGGTCAGGGCCCAGCGTGTTAAACAAAACGGTTGGCAAGGTCCCAGGGTCTTTCTGGTGTGACCCCAGCCTAAAGGTTTAAACAGGCTTTATGTAAAAGGTTTCTAAATGTATTTTGGATGAAAAATATTGTGTCTAAATGGGGAAGATTTGTAAATAGAGAAGAAATGTAGGTCCATGCTTCATGCCAATACTTATTAGATATGCTGAAAGGGAAACTGAAATTTGACCAAAACCTACAGATTGCTTATTTCAGTACAATAGCCCTGTGTGGAGAGTATATTGGAGATTTAGGTAAAAAACCTAAACTTCTGGGTAGGAAATCTGCATTTGAAGGACTGCAGGAAAGGAAAAAATGGAGTATTTTGCTTTTTGAACTGAATTGCAAGCGTTTGAGTTTGTTGTTCTGTTCTTGAGCAGTAGCCAAGGCCTGGCTGTGGAGAAGTCACTTAAGAAGGGCAATGAAAAGGTTAATGTGATGTATTACATTGATTGAGTTTTGTATGTTGGACATTCTTTCATTCTGAAAATAAATCCCACTGAGTTAAGGTGTATAATCCTTTTAATATGTTGCTGTATCCAGTTTGCTCGTATTTTGTTGAAGATTTTTGCATCTGTATTTATAAGGGATATTGATCTGTGGTTTTCTTGTAATGTCTTTATTTAACTTTGTTATCAGGGTAATGCTGTCTTCATATAATGAGAGGAAGTGGTGCCTCCTTTCAATTTTTTTGGAAGAATTTGAGAAGAATTGATAATTCTTTAAATGTTTGCTAGAATTCAACAGTGAAGTAATCTGGCTGGTCCTGGGTTTTTCTTTGTTGGGGGTTTTTTTTGTAACTGATTCAATCTCCTTTCTAGTTTAGAGCTGCTCAGATTTTCTATTTCTTCTTGAGTCAGTTTTGGTAGATTGTGTGTTTCTAGGAATTTGTTCCTTTTATCTAGATTATCCTAGTGGTTGGTGTACTGTTGTTGATAGTATTCTCTTGTAATCGTTTTTATTTCTGTAAATTTAGTAGTAATGTTCTCATTTCCATTTCTGATTTCAGTAATTTAAGTCTTCTTTCTTTTTTTCCTAGTCAGTCTAGTTGAAGGTTTGTCAGTTTTGTTGATCTTTTCCAAGAACCAACTTTTGGTTTCATTGATTTACTCTATTGGTGTTCTATTCACTATTTCATTTATCTCTGCTATAATACTTATTATTTCCTTCCTTCTGTTAGCTTTGTATTTAGTCTGCTCTTTTTCTAGTTCCCTAAGTTGTACAGTTATTGATTTGAGATCTTTCTTTTTAATATATGCATTTGCAAATATAAATATCTGATAGAGCTACCTTACCCCTAGTACTCTTCCTTTTCAGGCATCCTTGCCTTTTTATTTTTCTATATGAGCTTTATAATCAAATTAAATAACTCCATAAAAAATGGGAATGCACTCAATTTATAATTAACTTGGGACAAGATGATATCTTTTATGTCTAGTTTTTCTATCCAAATGGAATCTCTTTTGATTTTGTCCAAGAGGTGGTACTAAATATGACAAATAATTTGCATTTCTTGATGAAAAGCAACTCAATTACTTAAAAAGAATAGTGAGTACTATTGCTAAGTATTCAAGGACCCCTGGTGGTGCAGTGGATAAGTGCTCTACTGCTAACCAAAAAGAAGGATTGGTGGTTTGAACCCAACAGCTGCTTTGTGGGAGAAAGATGTGGCAATCTGCTTTCTTCCACAAAGTTTAAAACCTTGGAAACCCTATTGGGCAGTTTACTCTGTCCTATAGGGTCGCTATGACTCAGAACCGACTTATGTCATTTTTTTTTTTTTTTGCTAATTATGTGATTGTTGGATGAAAATCGTGCTCAAAAGCTGTTGGATAAAAATGTTAAAGAATTTTAACAGAATGGAATTCATGTTCTCTTAGGGCTAGTGGTCCAAATGTATAAAATATGCAGGCAACGATAAGGAAAATGCTAAATTAACATTATGAATCAATTTTGGTTATTTTAATTAATAAAAAGTCCACATTTTTATTAAAAATTATCAGTAAAGCAAATAGAAAATATTTAGAGCGTGCCATCAGATCTTTTTCTTGTTTGTTAATCTGTTCTTAAGTCTACATGTTATAAACTCTACCAAACATTATTATTATTTTTGTTTTACCCAGGAGCACGTGGGCGGAGACGGTGTAGCCAACTCTGGCAGTGTCAGCAGGTGCGCTCCGCACCCCCTGTACTCCCGTAGTGACGCCGCTGTTTGCAGGGCACTGTGAGCAGCCAGGGCTCGGAGAGTGCAAGCAGCGTCTGGAGCGCGTGCGGATGAGCAGAGCACGAGGTGGGCGCTCCCGGGTGAAGACTAGTCGGATTCTCGAACGGCTGGAGGGAAAGGGTCGTCCTGACCGAGGGAGCCAAGCCCACAATGCGCCTTGAGCGGAGTACATGAGGCGGAACGCAGAGTCTCGGAAACCCTCGGAAGCCCGGGTTTGGCTGGTTTCACTGGGTGCACCCCAGGCTGGAGCCCGCGGGCCCGACTCCTCCGACCGCTGGGAATCCCGGACCTAGGAGCTTAAAACACGAATAAAACAAAACCCCGTCCCTGATCCCCAGATTGGCGCCGGCCCCCTCTACAGCTTTTTCTTCTATCACTTCTTTGCCCCAACCCGCCTCCTTACTCTACAGCTGTTTCTTTGACTCCAGGCTTCACTGCTAAAGGCTTGAATCACAAACAACTTGTTCCCTTCGGACACTCTAGTCTGGGTTTAGGCACAGGTCACGCTTCCTTTCCCTCCCCTCCTTGCCTCTCACTAGCCGGCAGTTTTGCAGAAGAGCCCACTCCACCCTTGAGCTTTGCCCTCCCGGTCCTCGTCCTTCAGAAGGAGGTTCTCAACAGGATGTGCGGTTTCCGCCACGTAACTAGCCTACTGCGGACTGCTTGCGGCCCGTCCTCCGCGGGACCCAACTCAACCCTCCTGCACCCTTCTCCACCCTCCGCACTCACTCACATGAGCCCCTGATGCTCCTCACGGCTTCTAGCGCTGCAAATCCACTTCTTGGCAGTGATCGACCAGGGAGAGTGGCGGATGCCGGGCGCCGAATGCGAGGTTCTGGAGCCGGGATCCTCTGCTGGAGTTGCAGTGGGGAGGGGGGTAGTGGTGGCGTCTATTTTTCAAGAGCAGAGGAACCTGGCTTTAAGGGGAGGCGCGGCATAGGAACCCAGGAGACCTGTTTTCGTTCGGGCACCGTTACCCGCCGGGACCAGTTAATTCACGAGTTTAACCCGCTAGCTAAAGACAACAATGAACTTGACTTTTTCTTTGTGAAATTCAAAGACAGTCTCACTTCCAGGCTCCCCCCACCTCCCTCGCACTGAGGCTGCCTGCCCGGCGCGTTGTTCTTCGGGGGGGAATCCTAAAATGTCTTGGTCTCAGCCCTTTGCGGGAGCTGCCAGAACCCCCTGCGGGCGGAGCTGCCGACCCTTGGGGGTGAGCTATGGAATGAAACTGCTCCCCTGGTCTCCAAATGGGCGCCGGTTTTGCTATCTCCAGAGCCCCCATCGACTAGTCACCGGCTGTGGAGTCGAGGAGGACCCCAGTCCCCTCCTCGGTCCCATCTCTGCCGTCCAAAGTTTGCCCCATTTTCCACATCTGATCTCACTCTCCTGCGTTTTTCGACTCACCGCCCAAAGGACGAGCCCCGACTACCCGCCCCGCCAAGGCCCTGCCACTTTGCCTAGAATGCGAGTATCCTGGGCAACCTGGGCCTGAGAGCAGAAGCGGAGATGGGAGAGAAAGGTGGGAGAGGTGCGAACTGCTCGCAAACCGGAACGGAAGGACCTGCTTTCTCAGGGGCAGATTATCAAAAAGGTTTTAAGCACTGTGCTTACCTTGCTGACCAGAACATCTGTAGTGAATAATTTCACGTTTTTTCACCACATCAAAGGTTCTGCTTCTAGGTATGGCTGGCATCTGCCTCTCTCCCAGCCAAGCCCACAGCACCTTCCTACAGACCCAAAGCCTCTTCTCAAATTTACAGTCCCTGACAGGGACGGATTACCCAGTAAGCAAGGTAAGCACGGGTTTACTTGTGTTTACTTATGAATCTGTAGTGGACAGTTTCACATATTTTCCACCACATCTTTGATGTTTCACTCATGTGAAATTGTTCACCACAGACTAGTAAATACGCACAATTTAAGTTCGTACTTACCTTGCTTATTGAGTTAATTCGGGAGTGTTTGACTTCAGGGGCGGTGCAGAAAGTCGACCGCTCGATGTGAGTTTTTGCGGTTTGGACAGTTTTCAGCAGTTAACACGTTTAGTTAATAAAGGCAAGTTCACGGTCTCGGGACTCTACAGAGAATACTGTACCAGATTCTCAGAAAGGCTGGAGGGAAAGGTTGGCCATGACGGAGGGAGCATTGCCCACGATTAGCCTGAGCCTGGTGCGTGGAACGGAGGTCTGGAGTCGGGAGGGAAAGCCGGGCGAGGGAGGCTCAGGGTCAAAACTCACTTCGGGAATCTCAAGGCGAGATGGAAAACCTTAGCTGGGCTGGGGCTGGGAACTTTGTTTTTTCGGTATTTCCGCCGCCTAAGGCTGGACTGAGGAGCCCTGGTGGTGCAGTGGTTAAGCTCGGCAGCTAAGCGAAGGGTGGGTAGTTCGAACCCTACCAGCCGCTTCTCGGGGAGAAAGATGCGGCAGTCGGCTTCTGGAAAGATTTACAGCCTTGGAATCCTATGGGGCAGTTCTACTCTGTAGGGTCGCTATGAGTCGGAATCGACTGGATGGCAATAATTTTGTTTGTTTGAGGCTAGGCTGGTATTTCTCGTCTGTACTCACAGGCAGGGACGGATTAATTATTTTGCGCCACCTGTAGACTTTCAATGCAGACAGGAAATTGCGGCTTGGAGAGTTGTAGCTCTCTGGGGCGCAGGGCTAGTACTAGAAGAGATGGATTTGAAAATGTAAGACCCAGGGCTGACTGTTGATTCTACCACAGCCCAGCTTGTTTTTAGTCTTGAACTTTCTCTTCTTTCTCCTTTATTTTTAATTATAGATTATCACACATATACAGCAAGGGGAGCCCTGGTGGGGCAGTGGTTAAGAGCTTGGCTGCTAACCAAAAGGTCGGCAGTTCAAATCCACCAAATGCTCCTTGGAAACCCTACGGGGCAGTTCTACTCTGTCCTATAGGGTCACTGTGAGTCGGAATCCACTTAACGGCAACGGGTTTGGTTTTTATACAGCAAAGTCCTTAAATCATACGTGCAATCTTCATTTACTAATTACACGAACCTTCATTTTGTGCATCTCTTAGGTCCAGAGCCAGAACCCGCAATCCCTGTGTGCCCTTCCCCCATCACAACCTTCTCGGGCCCCCCCCTTCCCCCTGGAGTAGGCATGCTCCCCTTTTCTGCATAAGAATTTATTCGCTTTTCCCAGCTTCCCCATTCCTAATGAGAAATATCTTCGCAGCTATGGTTTTTCCTTCTCACCCACAGGAGATGTCTCCCCTGGAGCTGAGAATCTCGCTGCGAACCGCGGGCCACGGCCATGCGACTTCGTGGGCTCTGGTCGCCGGGGCAGTCCTCGGAGCCGCCTCGCTCTGGCTGTACTGGGTATGTGCTTTGTCCGTCTGCTTGCCAAAAGGAAACCATGAACTATTTGGGGAACAAGTCTTCGATAAAATCATTGTGGTGAGCGTTAACTCCCATTCATGGTGGTCCTATGTGTGTCAGAGTAGAACTATACTCGATAGGGTTTTCAATGGCTGATTGTTTGGAAGTAGATTGCCAAGCTTTTCTTCTGAGACACCTCTGGGTGGACTCAAACCACTAGTTGAGTGCAGTTAACTGTTTGCACCACCTGGGACTCCTGAGTGCAGCAGAGACTGGAGCAAGCTGGGCTGCTCAAACGGTCTCCGACTCCTTTTGCCCTTCAATGCCAGGGACTTGTGCTGGATGGGGTGGCTTCAGTCAAAGAAAAAAAAGAAACCAAATCTGTTGCTGGGGGGTTGATTCTGTCTCATAGGCTGGAAGGAAATAGGTTGTCCAGGAACTGCACTCTCCAGAAGTTAAAGCCACTTCCCTTTTTATTAAATAATAGTTACACACAACAGATGCCCGCACGTTCACAACGTCTCCCCTTTACTCCCTTCCTCGTTTCTGGAAAGCAACCACCTTCAAGCCTTTTGTCTTATGTTTTGTTATTTATCTCAACATCTCTAAATAGCATATTTTGTTCTATTTTTTGATTTTTCAACTTCAAGCGTTATTTACTTCCCAATATCTCTTCCACCCACAGCCCTCTCGTCTTCAAATACACAATTCCGTCCTCCCCAGTATAGGTGTTTGGTAATTTTGACTGGATCTGGAGTCAGAGTTAGAGTGTTTTACCTATGGGAACGTTACTCACGGCAGAGGCATATACTAAACTTTCTTAATTGTACTTTCCATACATCTTGTTGTTTTCTAGAGATTATAATTGCCTGGGGGTTTTCATCTTCTTTCCACTACCTTTTATGACTTTATCTGCCAGCACTCCCCTAGTTGAGGAAATCCCTTCTCATGATGGTTACTGTCAAGGTCATTTGTTTTGAAGGCTCCCCTCTACCTTCCCAGCCATCCAGACCGCCCTGTCCCTCTCTGGATCCATTGTCCAGCTGTCCTGTTGGACTCCCCAATGCCCCTTCTTCCAGGTGGCTGTGTCCTCCTCTCCTGGATCAATATCCAGCTTTCCCAGATCCCAGGTCTTCCTCTCTTTAGGTAGACTCCCTCCTCTCCTGAGCTTTTCCCCAGCTTCCTGAAAAAGGGTTCACTTTTGAGACTTTGCATGCCTGATTTTCTTCCTATTTCACAGAGATGGTTTCGGGAGTCCAGAACACCTCAGAATGGAGTTCTTGAGGCCACAGCAGAAAACCCGCAGATGAGCACAAGTGGTCCCTCTGCTGATTCCATGATCGGTCTGCCTCATTCCAATCGGACTTCTCAAGCAGGCCAGGGTTCTCACCCAGAGGGTGGGGTGCTCTCTGACTCATAAATCCCTTACAAGACTCTGATCCTTGAGACATCAACAGGACTCTGCATCTCAGTTTCCTTCCCTGGGTAATAGGTTGATCAGATGATCACCCTCACAGAGCTGAGGATCAGAAGTAAGGAGGAATGTTATTGTCATAAAACACAGCTCCAGAGAGCTCTCAATAAATCTGTAAAACTTCTGACCCCAGCCTCAAGTTCCTTCCTGAAATACAAGAGGGGAAGAAAGAGAGGGGAGAATCAGGGCAAAACTGGGTGGATGTCAGGAGAACAGGAAAGGCAGAGAGAAGAGGAGTAGAGGAGAAAAGAGGGGGCAAGGCGGTGTCATGACTAGGGAGACCCCCTAATTTAAATTGTGCTCCTAGTAAGTGCTGTAGCCCAGGTATGGGGTCTGGGGGTACCTTCGGAAGTCTGAGTCTGGCTGGTCTCATAGCATAGACTCCCTCACCTGCTGGAAGTCAGATACTAACTTGATTAGAAACTTAGTAAAACAAAACTGGTACTTGATTCCCTGATGGACCCTCCTCCCTGCACTTCCAGCTTTTTTTCCCACTCCCTTGCTCCCATTCCACATCCCCACTTCTTCCAGGTGTACTGGTCAGTGGCATCTTTGGCTTCTTTCTTGACTGTCTTAGTATTGAGCCATAAGATGCAAGTTCCCTTTTTACTCTGTAGTCTGATGTTGCCTCCAACGACCCCCCCACCTTTGTCCACTCCTGTCCTCTGCCTGGTAGGCCCTTTCTGCTCTGGGACAGGCCTTATGGGGACTCCAGGACTGCCCGGTGACCCAAGCAGCTCTCCTCTCATGGTCATCAACTCTTGAGGACTCTCTTCCCAGGTTCCAGACGTGTAAATCCACTCCCAGTGTTGTCTGATCCTGGAGAATGATGGATCACTAAGGGTGGTGGGTGTGTGGGCAGCAGAGGCTGCACTTCGTAGAGTTGGGATCCTCTGCTGGAGGTTGGCTCTTTTGCAAGAGAAAGGGAGACCCAGTTCTTAAGGGAGAGTCACTGGGTAAGAACCCAAGAGAACCAAACAGTCTAGCAGGACACTTTATCAAAAACAGTGCTTCCCTTCCCACTTCCAGAAAGCAGCCACTTTCAAGCAGTTTAGCTTATTTTGTGTCATCTCTATCACTGTAAATAACATGGTCTGGTCACTGCTTCTTGACTCTTCAATTTTACATGATCTATTGACTCCCAATCCTGAAATGGGAATTTAGATTTTTACTCCCATGGTGACCCTCCTCTCTCTTTACACCCTCTTCCATCCTCATCTTCCCTATGTAGGTTGCAGGTGACTTTGGCTGGGTCAGGAGGAGACAGTTTTCTAATTATTTACCCAGGCAAACATTACTCATGGCTGAGCCATGTAGTAAACTATACTTAATATTCCTTTTATTCATACCCTTCTACTTTCTGGGAATGGAATCATTGCCTGATGTTTTTATTTGCTTAGCATTCCATATACGTTTCACTAATTTGCACCCTAGGTCACTCCTAATTGTAAATTTCCTCTCCATGTCCCCAAATGTAGCAAAGTTTCCCATGTACCCTAGACAGCCCTGGTCCCTTTCTAGGCCTGCTACCCCCTCTGCTATCCGGCTCTTTATCCCTCATCTTCCTGCAGATTCCCTTCTCCCTTCTGTTTTCCAAAAAAAGGGTGCGTGGTAGATAAGCTATCTAAAATTTTTTAAAAAACTTAAAAAGTATTTTCTATTTTGAGACAATTGTAGACTCATATGCAGTTGTAAGAAATAATAAAGAGAGATTCTGTTTACATCTCACCCATTTTCCCTCCAATAGTAGCATCTTGCTTAGCTATATAGTCACAATATCAAAAGCAGGGTATCTTTTTCAGATGTCACCAGTCTCACATGCACTCATTTTTGTGTGTGCTTGTGTGCATATTTAGTTCTCCGCAATTTTATTGTATGTGTAGATTCATGTGACCACCACCACAATTAAGAAACAAAACAGTTCCATCGTAAGGATTCCTTGGGGGTGCTACCCTTTTATTGCCACAGCCACCTCTCTCCCTACTCTCTAAAACCCGTTGAAACCAAACCCACTGCCTTCCAGTCGATTCCAACTCAAGGGACTCTATAGCAACCCTATAGGACAGACTAGAACTGTTGCATATGGTTTCCAAGGCAACCACTCATCTGTTCTTCATCCCTGTAATTTTGTCATTTTGAGAATGTTATAGAAATGGAATGATACAGTATTTGGCCTTTTGAGATTGACTCTTTTCACTCAGTGTAATTCTCTGGAGCTTTATCTAGGTTGTTTCACGTATCAATAGTTCATTCCTTTAATTTCAGAGTAGTATTCCATGGTAGGAGCCCTGGTGGTGCAGTGGTTAAGAGTTTGACTGCTAACCGAAAGACTGGCAGTTTGAATCCACCAGCTGCTCCCTGGAAACCCTATGGGGCACTTCTACTCTTTCCTATAGGGTCACTATGAGTCAGGATCAACTGGACGGCAACGGGTTTGGTTTGGCTTTTATTCCATGGTAAGGGAGCCCTAGTAGCGTAATGGTTAAGTGCTCAGCTGCTAACCAAAAGGTTGGTAGTAGGAACCCACCTACTGTGGGAGGGTTCTGTAGGAGGGGATACCTGGCAATATTCTCCCTTAAAGATTATATAGCCTAGGAAACCTTATGGTGCAGTTGTATTCTGTCCTATATGGTTCCTATGAGTCAGAATCTACTCCAAGGCACACAGCAACATCAACAGCAACATTTCATGGAATAGATGTATCAAAGTTTTGTTTAACCTTTCATCCACTGAAGGACACTTGAGTTCTTTCCAGTTTTCGGCTATTCCAAATAAAGATACTATGAATAAGCATGTTATAAGTTTTTGTATGAGCATAAGTTTCATTTCTCTGGGATAAACGCCCTAGTGCAAATGTTAGGTTTAATGATAAGTGTGTGTTTAGTTTATAAGAAACTGCCATAGTCTTTTCCTGAGTGGCTGTACCATTTTACATTCCCACCAGCAACGAATGAGCAATCCAGTTTCTCCTCATCTTCACCAGTATTTGGTGTTATTACTATTTTTCGTTTTATCCATTCTGATAGGTATGTAGTGATAGCTCATTGTGGTTTTAATTTGCCTCTCCCTAATGACCAATGATGTTGAACATATTTTTATATTCATTGCCATTCACAATTCTTCTCAGTAAAATGTCTGCTCATGTCATTTACCCATTTTCTAACGGAATTGTTTAGTTTTTTTTTTGTTGTTGAATTTTGAGAGTTGGGATGGAGGAGACAGCTGAATAAGAGCCAGGAGGCCAGTTGTAGTTGGGGTGACTCACTCTCTGGGATCAGTTTATTGATAGGTTGACCTTGGTAGAGCCAGTCCAAGAGAACGTGTCTTTTTCTCTGCAAAGCCTCACTCCTAGCCTTCCTGGGGCACAGAGATGGCCTTCATTTGCTGAAGCTGAAAAGCCTGTTGGGCAGGGATGGCCCTGGAAGTGGCCCATCACATGCGGATCTGCTAAATATGAGTGAAAAAAGACTGCTCCTCCAATTCCACAATCATAGTACAAGATTTTTAACACCTGGCTCTCAAAAATTGATAGAACAGCTGAACAAACTATCAATAAAGACAGAGAATCTGAAAAACACTACCAATCACCTTGATCTAAGTGTCATTTATACACCATTCCATCCAATGATTGAAGAATATACATTCTTTTCCAGTGCATAAGGTAGATGGGCCATATACTGTGCTAGAAAACACATCTCAATAAATTCAAAAGAGTCAAAATCAAAAGGCTGTATTCTCTGACTACAGTATAATTAAATAAAAGAAATTAATACCCATAGGAAATATCTGGAGACTCAAATATCTGGATATTTAATCAACATATTTTTTCTTTTTAATAATATTTTAGTGTGTTTAAGGTGAAAGTTTACACAGCAAAGTAAGTTCCCATTTAATAATTTCTACACAAAATTTTCAGTAATATTGGTTATATTTTTCACAATGTGTCATTATTCTCATTCAATTCATTCTTGTTATACAATTCCCTGTTCTCTAGTTTCCCTGACCCCTAACTTTCTTGTCTTTGCTTTAGAGTAATTTTTGACTATTTGCTTACAGTCAGATGATTTTTTTTAAAGGAGCTATAACTCACAGGTGATATTCTTTATGAGTCAATCTATTATTTAGCTAAAAGGTGACAGGAGAGGATAATTTTAAGCTTTAAAGAGTATCTTAGGGCAATAGTGTCAGGGAGTCCTCTAGTCTCAACCGATCCAATAAGTCTGGATTTTATAAGAATTTGAGTTCTCTTCCACACTTTTCTCTTGTCTACCAGGATCCATCTATTGTGGCCCTGATCAGAATGGTCAGTAGTGGTAGCTGGGTACCATCTAGTTCTTCTGGTCTCAGGGTAGATGAGGCCATGGTTCGTGTAGTAAACAACATATTTCTGTGTATTTCATGGGTCAAAGACAAAATCACATGGGAAGTTACAAAGCACATTCAATTGAATGATGACAAAAATACAACATACAGCATGTGTGGAATGCAGCTAAAGTAGTGATGTGAAGGAACCTTAAAGCTTTAAGTACTTAGATTAGAAAAGAAGAAAGATCTAAAATCAGTGTCTTAGTCATCTAGTGGTGCTATAACAGAAATACCACAAGTGGACGGCTTTAACAAAGAGAAATTTATTTTTGTTCACAGTAAAGTAGGCTAAAAGTCCAAATTCAGGGCGTCAGCTCCAGGGGAAGGCTTTCTCTCTCTGTCAGATCTGGAGGAAGGTCCCTGTCACCATCAATCTTCCCCTGGACTAAGAGCTTCTCTGCGCGGGAACCACAGGTCCAAAGGACACACTATTCTCCCAGCACTGCTTTCTTAGTGATATGAAGTCCCTAACTCTCTGCTTGCTTCCCTTTCATCTCTTGTAAGATAAAAGGTGGTGCAGGCCAAACTCCAGGGAAACTCTCTTTACATTGGATCAGGGATGTGAGTTTAGTAAAAGTGTTACAATACCACCCTAATCTTCTGTAACATAAAATTACAATCACAAAACGGAGGACAACCACACAATACTGGGAATCGTGGCCCAGCCAAATTGATACACACATTTTTTAGGCGACATAATTCAATCCATGACAATCAGTGACCTAAGTTCAACCTTGAGGAATTAGAAGAAGAAAAACAAAATAAACTCAAAGTAAGTAAAAGGAAAAAACCTTAAAGATAAGAGCAGAAATCAACTAAATGGAAAACAGACAGCAATAGAGAAAATTAACAAAGCCAAAAAAATTGGTTCTTGGTCAAGAAGAAAAGAACAAAAACCACCAGTATCAGGAATAAAAAAGGGATTATCACCAGATTCTATAGACATTTAAAGGAGAATAAGAGAACAATATGATTTTTATACCAAAAAATTAACAGCTGAGATGAAATGGATAAATTTGTTGAAAATTAAAAGTTAACAAAATTGATACAAGAAGAAACAAAATCTCAATGTCCCTGTAGCTACTAAAGAAATTGCATTTATATAATCACTACCCTTCCAAAAGAAAGAATTCCAGGGCAGATTATTTCACTGATGAATTCAATCAAACATTCAAGGAATAAATAATACCTATTTTACTCAAAAATTTTCAGAAAATAGGGGAGAAGGGAACTCTATCCAACTTGTTTTAGGAGACCAGCATAATTCCCAAAAAGACATTACCAAAAAAAAAAGTAGGAGAAATAAAGTTATAGACTACTACCACTTATGACAATAGACCCAAGTCTTTAACAAAATATTAATAAAACAGACTAACAGAATACAAGGTTAATATAAAAAAAAATTATATTCTTATATATAAGCAACTAACTATAGGAATAAAATAAAAAGTTGTTCTATGTGCCAATAAACATAAATTGCATAGGAATGAATCTTACAAAAGATGTCTGTCATGGATTGAATTGTGTCCCCAAAAAAACATGTGTATCAATTTGGCTAGGCCATGATTCTCAGTACTGTGTGATTGTCCACCATTTTGTCATCTGATGTGATGTCATCTGATGTGATTTTCCTATGTGTTGTAAATCCTACCTCTATGATGTTAATGAGGTGGGGTAGGCAGCAGCTATGTTAACGAGGCAAGACTCAGTCTACAAGATTTGATTGTGTCTTGAGCCAATCTCTTTTGAGATATAAAAGGGAGAAGCGACTAGAGGGACGGGGACCTCATACCACCAAGAAAGCAGTGCTGGGAGCAGAGCGCGTGCTTTGGACCCGAGGTTCCTGCACAGAGAAGCTCCTAGTCCAGGGGAAGATTGATGACAGAGCCAACAGAGAATACCTTCCCCGGAGCTGACACCCTGAATTTGGACTTCTAGCCTACTAAACTGTGAGACAATAAACTTCTATTGGTTAAAGCCATCCACTTGTGGTATTTCTGTTACCGCAGCACTAGATGACTAAGGGAGTGCCCAAGACCTCTGAAAACCAAAACACTGGAAACCACAAAACACTGCTGAAATTTAAAAAAATCCAAGTAAATGCACACCATGTTTATGGATGGCAAGACTGAATATTGTTAAGATGACAATTCTTCCCAAACTGATCTACAGATTCAAAAAAATCCCATTCAAAATTTTAGGAGGCTTTTTCGTAGAAATCGAAGAGCTGATTTTATAATATATATATATGAAAACATAAAGGGTCTAGAATAACGAGAGAAAAAGATGAAGAAAATTAGAGGACTTGTTTTACCTGATCAAGATGTTCTATAAAGTTAGAGTAATTGTTGTGGATTGAATTGTGTTCCTCAAAAATTTGTGTTGTAAATCCTAACCCGTACAATAGCAGGTTTTCTTTATTAAGAGGCCATATTAGTGTAGCGTGAGTTTTAAGCCAATCACTTTTGAGATATAAAAAGAGCAGATTATGACAGAGAAGAGACAAGAGATGGGGAAGACAGATGCCATGCACATGAAAATCATCAAGGAGCCAAGGAATAGAGGCTGAAGAGAGAAAGACCTTCCCCAGAGCCAAAAAAGAAGGAAAGCATTCCCCTAGAGCCAGCACCCTGAATTTGGACTTCTAAACCTCCCGAACTGTGAGAAAATAATGTTCTGTTTGTTAAAGCTACCCACTTGTGTTATTTCTGTTATAGCAGCACTAGATAAAGAAGACAGTAATCAATATAGTCTGGTATTGACAAAAAGAATATAATTTAATGGAACAGAATAGAGAATCCAAAAATGGACCCACACACAAATGGTCAGTTGAATTTGGCAAAGGTGTCAATGCAATTCAATGGGAAAGGGAAGTTTTTTCAACAAGTAGTGATCAGCCATATATCTGTATGGGGGGGGGGGAAGGACATCGACCCTTACTTCACACCATACACAAAATTATCTCAAAATGGATTACAGACCTAAATGTAACACCTGAAACTATAAAACTTCTAAATATAAACGTAGAAGAAAATCTTTGTGACCTTACGTTAGGCAAAGATTTCTTAGAATAAAAAAGCATGAACCATAAAAGTAAGAATCGGTAATTTAACTTCATCAAAATTAAAAACTTCTGCTCTTCAAAAAACACCATTAAAAAACCAAAACGGCAAGCCACAGATTGGGAGGAAATATTTGCAACACACATACCAGACAAAGGACTTGTATCCAGCATATATAAAGTACAGCTACAACTCAATAATAAGAAGACAAAAAACCCAATTACAAATGGTCAAAAAAGTTTGAGCAAAAAATTCACAAAAGAAGATATACGAATGGCCAGTAGGCACATGAAAAGATATTCAACATCATTAGTCATCAGGAAGATGCAAATTGAAACCATAAGAAGATGCTATTATATACCCATCCTCGACAACACTTGGTATGGCCAGGCTAAAATTAAAAAGCCTGGCCACACCAAGTGTTGGCAGCGACGTGAAGCAACCGGAACTTCATTCACACTGGTAGGAATGTAAAAATGGTGCAACCATTTTGGTGAAGAGTTCGACAGTTCTTAAAATGTTAAGTATATACCTGCTTTATGACTCATCCATTCCAAATCTAGCTACTTCCCCAAGAAAAAAGAAAACATATGTCTACACAAAGCAACTTTATTTGTATTATCCAAAAACTGGAAACAATACAAGTACCCATCAATATGTGAATGGATAATGTTCCAAAATGCCTCTCTTGATATCTTTCAACAAACCCTACTTGAAACTTCTGACTTCATTTCGGTCCTTTGTCAAATACGGAGAGGGGAGAGGCAGGGGAATTGGGGGTATGGTCCAGGAGAGCAGGAGGGAGGGAGAGATGCAGGTGGGAGGGAGAGAAGCTGGTGGGCAAAACTGGAGTGAAGGGAGAGAGGAGAGATGACACAGAAGAAGGGCAGGGCAGAACCTGGAACTCGCTCTGGGCACCGCAGATGAGGGGATGGGAGGTTCGTTGGGTGTCGGCGGACCTGGGATTAATTTCGGAAGGCAAGACGCAGGTCAGGTTGTGTCTCTACAAGCGCATGAAGTCGCAGCGCCGGCTGCCGAGAACTCCTGCGCCGCAAAGCAGAGTCAGCTGCAGCTGCTTAGCGGAAACGCGGCTTCCTCTCTGAGCGCGCAGCCGGGAGCTCTGCGCGGTATTTGTACCCCACGCTGGCATGAGCGCGTCCCTTTCTGCCTGCGTCCGGCAACCAGAAGACCCTGTTCCCCAAGTTCTTAGTTTATGCCTTTTGAGGGATGTAGTTTTTGAAACTCACTCTGTTAATCAACCTCCAACTCCTTCACCTTTCCCACCTCCCCTGCAGGCGATTCTGTCGACCGCGTTATCCTTTAAACTCACCTTGGCTATCTGGTGACATTGACTACCAAGCAGCCCATGTCCAAAATGTATCTCCTGATTCCAAGAAGGTGGTGTCGGCTTACGCTGCGGCCACTTGGCTACGGGGGAAAGAGGGACTCGGTTCTTAGAGCACGCACTCAACTTTCGTGGGGAGCCTCTTGGGCCCTGTGTCTGCTCAGGCCTTGGCCGCTCCTCCCCACTTCACTAAGCAGAAACCAAAAAGCTTTAGAGCTCTGCTTCTTTGACATACACATTTTATTTAAGTGTGGGAGGGAGATAATCTTGTTTGAAAATCATATGTACAGAATCACTATCGTGGTGTTTTTGAAACTAAAAGGTAATATTTCTTAGATCAATTAATTATATAATTGTTTTCCTGAGCAAAACCATTTTGATTAACACGAGAAATTCGCTAAACAAAAAAAGCAACGAATAATAGAATCCATATATATATATATATTTTTAAGAGTAAAATTTAAAAGATCATTGTGTTACTTTCCTAGCGTGGCCATAACAAATTAGCACAAACTTGGGGACTTAAACCAACAGAAATTTACTCTTTCACAGTTCTGGAGAGCAGAAGTCCAGAGTCAAGTGTTGGTGGGGCCAGCTCCCTGTGAAGGCTCTGGGGGCGAATCCTTCCTTGCCTCTTCCAGGTTCTGGTGGCTCCAGGTGTTGCTTGGCTTGTCCCATTTCTACCAGTCTTCACATGGCCTTCTCCCCTGTGTCTCTGTATTCTCCTCTTCTCTCGTCTCATACATACACTAGTCTTGGACCTAGGGCCCACCCTAATCCAGGATGATCTCGTCTGAAGATCCTTGACTTCATTACATCTGCAAAGGCCCTTATCCCAAACTAAGGTCATATTCTGAGGTTCCGGATAGACATATCGTGTGGGGGGACATCATTCAACCCACTACAATCATTAAATAAGAATTTGTGTTTATAGAAATGCAATTAAAAAATCCTGTCCTATAAAAAGGCAAGAAATAGTTAAAGAACTTTTTTGAGGGATATGTAAATAAATTGAGATTTTAATTTTTAGTTTGCAGAAGGAATGCACACAGGAGCATAAAATCATTAGTAACCTCGTATTCAGAACTTTGTTTGAACAGATTGACAATTGTTTACATTCAGAGCATTAGCCCTTTAGCTGCCCAAAATTATTTCTAATAAGAATTTGGATGTAATAAACAATGAAGTGGAAACGCTTGGTTTCACTCTATTGCCCTCTCTTACCCTTGAATCAGTTTAAAAGCAGTTTATATTGGATTCCAAAAATACTGTATCTATTATTTTACTATTCAAATCCCAAAGAAATAAGGTAGTATGTGTTATAGATTTAAAAACATATAACAAATATATTGAATTAAAATATATAATTTTGTGTGGATTAGTTTTCCAATTTTGTGAAAGAGTAACTATAATGTTATCCTTCCATTAAGTTGCTAGAGATGTTTCTTGCAATCAATTTGTTTGGAGTTATTTGTTAGAAAGATTAAAAAATACAATAGTAATTTTTTTTTAAAATTGTGCCTTAGGTGAAAGGTTACAGAGCAAATTAGCTTGTCTTTAAACAGTTAATACACAAATTGTTTTGTGACATTGGTTGCCAACCCTGTGATGTGTCAACACTCCCCCCTTCTTCACTACAGTTTCCCTGTTTCCATTGGTCTAGTTTTCCTGTCCCTTCCTGCCTTCCCATCTTTGCTTTTGGGCTGGTGTGCCCATTAGTCTCATATACAAGATTGAACTATGAAGCACGTTCCTCACGTGTGTTATCGTTGTACTTATTAAAAGCAAAAAACAAAAAAAACCAACAAAACCTATTGCCATTGAGTCTGACTCATAGTGACCCTATAGGACAGAGAAGAATTACTCATAGGGTTTTCAAGGAGCAGGTGGTGAATTTGAACTACCAACCTTTTGGTTAGCAGCCATGGCTCTTAACCACTGCACCACCACGGATCCTGTCTAATCTTTGGCTGAAGGGTGAAGCTCAGGAGTGACTTCAGTACTGAGTTAAAAGAGTATATGGGAGCCATACCCTCGGGGTTTCTCCAGTCACTGTCGGAGCAGCAAGCCTTGTCTTTTTTTTTTTTTTTTTTGTGAATTTGAATTTTGTTCTACATTTTTCTCCTGCTCTGTCTGGGACCCTATTAGTTATTTTTTCTATCCTGATTTTTCTCTGAGCTCTGTGTTATTGAAATGCCAAACGCCCTAGGTTTGTATTCTTCTTGCTTTATTTTGTATATGCCTATGTGTCACATGCAACTTTCCCCTATGTTCAGAAATACCAAAAAGTATTGAAGGAGTCTCTTTAATTTTTTTTTACAAGAACATTTACCATTGTGTGTGAGTAACGTGCTGGAGGAGAAAGCAGCAAAGCTGCACATGTTGTCCCCCAATCTCTGCCTGTGGAATGCTTCCCTATGGAATCAAATGAAGATATTATTTTTCCCTCCAAGGATTGTTGTCAAAGATCGTCATCCTGAGCACCCGGTACCTGAAGCCTGACTTTCAATGAGGCGGTGAGGAAGTGATACAGTATGATTCTCACATTTGGCAAACATTATTGACAACCTCTGGTGAAAGTTGTGAGGTTGACTTTGACCTGAGTTTTATGAATTTTATGAGGAAACTTCCCTGATGGTCTCCTCCTGCCATCAGGATGCTGGAGTCACCTGGGCTGTTAGCTCCTCTGAGATATTTCCTGGTCTCTGAAATGGGGAGAACATTCTCCTCCTTCAGCACCCTCAGGAGCTGCTCTGAGGACAAGATCTGCCTTTGGAGGTAAAGGCCTGGGGCAATGAAAACCACAGGGATGTTTTCTTTAGAGGACCCTGGCTCCAGAATCCTGGTTGCTTACCAGGGGACTCTGAGATCCAGTCCAGTTGGCTCTGGCACCAGGTGGAGGGTTCAGAGATCTCCAGGGTGCTCTCTTGCGCACATGCTAGTCCTCCTAAGGGGAGACAGTGAAAGGTTAGGTTTGATCTGAGTCACCATGAGTCAGGGATCTGGTCTTACTCATTTTAGTCATTGTTACCAGCATATTTACCCCTTACTTGCTGTGTGATCACACACAAGGTAATTAATTGTAAGTTTCATCTGTAAAGTAGGATTAATTACTCCACGATTTAAATAAAATAATGCGTATAAGGTCATCAGCAAAATTCCTGACACATAGTAAGTGTTCAACACATGTTTGCTTCGATTTTATCCCTGATATAAAATTATAAGACCCTTCAATATTCTCTGATTATTTTCCACTTTAAGCAGGCATTACTACAAAACAATAAACATCTTTTCACTTTGGATAAACATAATGTATCTTTACAATCAATTAGAAAAGATAAACATTGAAACAAACAATTGAAATTGGTCAAAAGATAGGGATATAATTTTTTTGAAGGTTTGTATATGGTCTCTAATAAATAAAACTCACAAATTAAGTAACACAACAAAATAACAACAGAAGCCCCAGAATCTGTAAAATGGCCTGACATTGGCAAATACACCTCCATTTCTTCCTTCTTATCTCCTTTTTTGCCTGTAACATAAGAAGGTTATCCATGTTTTCGGATTGAGTGAGGCAGGCACACTTGTAAATATAAATGCACGTAGTAACACAAGAAAGCTGGTTGGTCTATGTATCAATATACCAGAAAATATGCAAATACTTATAATCTTTAACCTAGTAATTCCACTGCTGCATACATGGTCAAAACATTTGCAAAAAATAATTTAGACACAATTGGCCATCAGAGTGTTATTTCGAATAATATGAAAAAGAAATTACACACACACGCATAAAAGTCAATTTAAAAAAGTCAATATATACTTTATGCTAAATTCCATTCAATTAAATGAATGGGTCACTAAAATCAAGTTTTGAAGGATAAAACATGATATGGGAAATGCTTGGGAAGTAACAGTAGAGGAAATGGCAGTGTAAAAATCTAAGTTTGTTGTTTGATCCTGATATTTCGGAATTATATTTTGTTCGTATACTCTGGTGGCGTTGTGGTTAAGTGCTATGACTGCTAACCAAAAGGTCGGCAGTTCGAATCCATCACGTGCTCCTTGGAAACTCTATGGGGCAGCTCTACTCTGTTCTTTAGGGTTGCTATGAGTTGGAATCAACTCGATGGCAACGGATTATATATATGTATATCTACATACACACACTCCGAGTACGATGATTAATGTTACGTGTCAACTTGGCTAGGCTATGATTCTCAGTGGTTTGGCAGACTCTATGCTATCACCTTCCATTTTGTGATCTCATGTGAGCAGCCAATGAGTTGGAAGGGAAGTTTCCTGGGGGTGGGGCCTGCATCCAGTATTTACATGGATGTTCTGGTAAAACTTGCTTTTTTTTGATTCTGCAGTCTTCTCATTGCTTGACCTTCAGTTCTTGAGATGTGAGGTGATTTCAGCCTGTGGCCTGCAAATTTTGGGCTCATCAGTTCCCGCAATCACATGAGCCAGCAGAAGCCTTCAGCCTGCTGTCTGATCCCCAGATTTGGGACTTGCCAGCCCCCTGCGATGGCATGAGTCATTTCCTCACATTTGCACGAGCCACTTCCTTGAAGTAAATTTCTCTCTCTATATATATCTATATATGCTTCACTGGTTTTGCTCCTCTAGAGAACCCGGAATAAGACACTGAGTCATAGCAGATGAATGTTGACTTCTTTCTTTGTAAATTTTTAAAATTTTCTATTGTAAGAATGGTGTAGCAGTGTCAGACCTCCTCATCTAACTTCACGTGTGGGAGAGACAATCACCATCATCATCAGCCCAAGGCTGATTCCTATGAGGTGGAGGTCAGATATACCTCCACCCTCCAGTCTTTTTACCAGTTCTGACACAAGCCGTCCCTCCCATGGCACTCTCTGCTTCTTTGCTATGCTTGATAATTCGTTACAATGGCCACACAGAACTCACAGACCATACTCACAGTTATAGGGTTTATTAGAGTAATAACAGGTACAACTCAGGATACAGTTCTTCAATCAGGACAGCTTCTGCAGGCAGGCCTCTGCCATCGGGCTGTGCTCGGGCCTGGGCCCTTGTGCTTGGTCTCCAGAGGACAGGCTCCTATCAGTCCCCTGAGGACAAGCTCTTCTCGGCCTCCTGAAGACAGGCTCCTTTGTCTCCCTCAGGTCAGGTCTCCTCTCTTGGCCCTCTGCCCTTGGCCTGGACTCTGCCCTGCTTGGGCAAGTATTACAAAGCTCTTTTAGTTCTGTCAATAAGTGCCCAGAGGCACCCCACTCCACCAGCAAGACTTCTGCCTGAAGGAACTCAGATCTCTTGCTCCATGGATTGTCATGCCCACTGTAGCTGTTTCGGGAAGCCCACCACAGCCATCTCGTGTTGGACTTAGTTTTGCTGCTGCCATTTCTCTGCTGCTGGACTCTGCCGTGGTTGCTGCTACTTCTCACCATCTTGTGCCGTCTCTGGTGTTACAGCTCTCTCTGTCTCCTGGCTCTAGGAAGTTCTCAGCACAGGGACTCCTGGGTCCAAAAGACATACTCTACTCCAGGCTCTTCTTCTTGGTGGTAGTGAGGTTCCCCCCTCTCGCCTCTGGGAAGAGCTCATTTTTATGTATTTATTTTTTTATTTTGTCATCGTACTTTAAGTGAAAGTTTACAGTTCAAGTTAGCCTCTCATACAAAAATTTATACATTGTTATGAGTGCCTAATTGCTCTCCCTATACTGTGACAGCACACTCCTCCTTTCCACCCCTGATTTCCAGTGTCCATTCAACCAGCTCCTGACCCTCTCTGCCTTCTCATCTCACCTCTGGACAGGAGCTGCCCATTTAGTCTCATGTATCTACTTGAGCTAAGAAGCACACTTGTCACGAGTATCATCGTATGTCCCACAGCC
>NW_004444231.1:519799-548371 GCF_000243295.1 Trichechus manatus latirostris | reverse complement strand
GAAGAGATGAGACCAGTGGAGTATCTTAGATGGCCGCTCACAGGCTTTTAAGACCCCAGACACTACTCACCAAGGTAGAATGTAGAGCATTATCTTTATATGTAATGTCATTGTGCTGCTATTCTCACTATTATTTTCCAAATTATTCCATCACCATTATCTTCAACTCACTGCCCCCTAGGCGTCCCATAAAACTTTTTGAGTTGCTGGTGTCAATTTGATCTCACATAGATAATTCTTTTTTTTTTTTGTACCTTAGATGAAGGTTTACAGAACAAATAGTTTCTCATTAAACAGTTAGTATACATATTGCCCTATGACAATGGTTAACAACCCCACAACTTGTCAACACTGTCCTTTCTCAATCTTGGGTTCCCTATCACCAGGTTTCTTGTCCCCTCCTGCCTTCTAGTCCTTGTCCCCGGACCGCTGTGCCTCATTAGTCCTGTTTTGTTATATGGGGCTGTCCAATCCATGGCTGAACAGTGAACCTCAGGAGTGACTTCACCACTGAGCTAAAAGGTTGTCTGGGGGCCATACTCTCAGGGTTTCTCCAGTCTGTCAGACCAATAAATCTGGTCTTTTTTTGTGAGTTAGAATTTTATTCTACATCCTTCTCCAGCTCTGTCCAGGACCCTCTGTTGTGATTCTAGTCAGAGCAGTCAGTGGTGGTAGCCGGGCACCATCTAGCTGTACTGGACTCAGTCTGATGGAGGCCGTGGTAGCTGTGGTCCATTAGTCCTTTGGACTAATCTTTTTCTTGTATCCTATTCTCTTCATTCTCCCTTTCTCCCAAAGGGGTAAGACCAGTACAGTATCCTAGATGGCTGCTCACAAGCTTTTAAGACCCCAGATGCTACTCACCAAGGTATAATGTAGAACATTGTCTTTATAAACTGTGTTGTGTCAAATGAGCTAGATGTTCCCCAGGACCATGTTCCCCACAGCCCTCTGCCCAGCAATTCAGTCCCTCAGGAAGTTTGTATGTGTCTATGGAGTTTCCATGACCTTTCCTTGTACAAGTTGTGCTGGTTTCCCCAGTATTGTGTAGTGTCTTATCCTTCACCAAAGTTACTAGTAGATATATTGCTTTTGACTCTTTTGGTGAAGTCTTTTGATGAGCATAAGTATTTGATGTTTAGGAGCTCCCAGTCATCTAGTTTCTCTTCTGGTGCTTGTGCATTGTTACTTATGGTTCATATTCTGTTTATGCCATGTATTAGGGCTCCTAGTGTTGTCCCTATTTTTTCTTCCATGATCTTTATTGTTTTCGATTTTACACTTAGGTCTTTGATCCATTTTGAGTTAGTTTTTGTGCATAATGTGAGGTATGGGTCTTGTTTCAGTTTTTTGCAGATGGATATCCAGGTATGCCAGCACTGTTTGTTAAAGAGACTGTCTTTCCCCAATTAATGGACTTTGGGCCTTTGTCAAATATCAGCTGCTCATAGGTGGATGAATTTATTTCTGAATTCTCAATTCTGTTCCATTGTCTATGTATCTGTTGTACCAATACCAGTCTGTTTTGACTAATGTGGTGGTATAATAGGTTCTAAAATCAGGTAGTGTGAGGCCTCCAAATTTGTTCTTCTTCTTGAGTAATGCTTTACTTATCCAGGGCCTCTTCCCTTTCCGTATGAAGTTGGTGATTTGTTTCTCCATCTCATTAAAAAATACCATTGGAATCTGAATCGGGATTGCATTGTATCTGTAGATCGCTTTGGGTAGAATTGACATTTTCAAAACGTTGAGGGAAGAGCTCATTTTAAGCCTAAAAGGATGCAGAACTGACAAATCCCCTTGTTAAGGTTCCATACACCTTATTGGCATGGTTCAACCCCCCTCCTGCAGGGGTTCCATGCACTTTATTTGCATTATTAGCAAGCTGTCCAATCCCCTTGGTGGGCCACAAGCATCTTTATTTGCATAGTCTCACTCAATCATTGTGGGAGTCATAAAAACTATGGCTAGAGGAGGCATATTAAGTAATTCACCACATCTACAAAGAGATTTCTTTTTTACAAAACAAAACAAAATGAAACAACAACAAAATAAAAAGCAAGAATAAAAAAACCAAAACCTGGAGCCAAACAAAAGACTCCAATACTCTCTGTATAATATGTTATAATATGTGTTTAATTTGACCCACTGTAGAAGTGAACCACTCTATTAAAAGTCATAGAATAGATGGCTCTGTAAATTTAATAAATTCAAAACTATCTCAATATCAATTTTGTAAAAAGAACATGGCTTCAGGAAATCAGCATTACACCTACAAATCTCCCTGACAGCAGAGGAGGTTGGGTCCTCATCACCTAATCTTGCCCCATCCATGGACCCTCCTGGCCCTGCTGCTCAGAATCATAAGGAGCGTTAGGAGAAATATGGACCACAGGCCCAGCACCAGCCACTTAGAAATGGCCATAGGCCTACCCCGCCTGTGTAAAATGGGGCCTGACCTTTGCCTGGGCTCCAGCCTTTGCCTTCAGCCTGAAGCTTCTCAGCCTGCTCTTCAGGCTCCACTTGCCAGTAGCCTCCATGCCCCCACCCCTGTCCCAACCTGTCTGCCAGGCTCCACACAGAAAAACTTTACCCAGGCTGAGGCTCTGAAAGTTAGACCCCTCCAATGATATCTGGGAGTCATTATCTCTGACTTAGCAGAAATAGAGGCAGGAGATGGGAATTCAACCACTTCAGGTGGGGATTCACAAGTGAAGCAATGGCGACACAAACTCCCACCCTCTTTCCTACCTGAGCTACTCTTCCTCCAGATCACTACTCCAGCTACCACAGCTCCAGTGACCATCTCTCTGAGGAGAACGAGGCCAGCAATTATTTCCATGATGGGGATGGTGGGCTGAGGAGGCAGCTCTAGGAAGAGAAGGGAAGGTGAGGGACCCTGACTCCCAGGACTCAGCCCTGACCCTGCTGAAGGTCTTCAGAAGGGGTCCTGAATTCCCTGAGAAGTGGCTCCACACTTGTGTCCCTCCTTAACCCCCATTTCAGAGTGAGGGGCTAGGACAGCCTCTCATACTTCACGCAGCATGTGCATCTCTGCTCCTCTGCAGAGGGCACCATCATGGTCACTCAGTTCTGGAAGGTCCCATCTCCAACTGGTCTGATCTCCACAAGCTCCATGTCCTGGGTCTGGTCCTCTCTATCCTGTTCAAGGTCAGGGTGAACCCTGCCGGGTACAAGCCCAGGGCCTAGCACCTCAGGTTGACCTCAAGGTCAGAGATGGTGTGGTTGGTCACATGTGTTAATGGTGAGTCTGTGGGGAATTCTCAAAAAGAATTAAGGAAGTTTGCTTTTCTTCCCATTATTAAATGAAGTCACTTTATCCACATTGGGAATGGACAGGATAACTCTAACTCACTTTGCTAGAAGTAGATACTCAATGAAAAGAGATAATGGAAAGTGTCACCCATCTGCAGGCAAAACTACCTGAAACAGACTGGAAATGAAAAGTGAAACGTCTGAAAAAGCCCTGCATAGATGCTTTTTCATCGCAGATGCCCTGCTGCTTGTTCCTGCCCCACTCCACCCCATCTGTCACCTTCTGCATCCCAGACACCAGCCTCAATGCTAAGACCCTGAGATACAAACCTGGAGACATTGACCACTTTCTCTGAACCCTCTCCTCTGCCATAGGATACTCTTGCCTGCTGTCTCCTCAAGTGCTCTTTGGAGGAGAGAAAAGTAGAGAGAGAGAGACAGAACCAGCCCATTCATCTTACCTTTCTAGAATTTTTCCCTCTGAGCTGGACTTTCCTCTTCTCACTCTCCTCAGAGTCTTCTTCCCCTGTGCATGTTTAGAAAGAAATTTACCACACAGTGATCAAGCACAATGAACAGCCCTAGAAAACGGAAGGTGGTAGGATGAAGGTTCCTTCCTTAGTTCTGTAGACAACTGATTTCTGAAGGCTCCGGATAATGGTTCACTTACAGGTAGTTTTATTTTTATTAAGGCCTATTTTGATAACTACACACCCCAAAGGGCCAGGGGTCTAAGGTAATCTCCAAGAGAAGGATTTTGGTCCCTTCTCATATGTCAGTCGGGTTCACAAAGCATTCAGTCTTACTGGGTTCATTTCATCAAAGAACAACATAGTGTGATGTTGGAATTGAAGTAAATTAAAATTATCTTTATAGTATATCCATGGATTAATCTATGTGGATCACAGTTAGATCAGTATAGAGTGTCTCTCCCCAAAGAAACCATTATCAGTCACTCCCCGTTTACCCACAATATCACCAGCCCTAGGTAACTAGTACTCTACTTTGCTTCAAGAGATTTGTCTATTATGGACATCTCATATAAATGTAATCATATAATATGTGGAATTTTGTGACTGGCTTCTTTCACTTACCTTATGCTTTTAAGATTCATCCACATCGTAGCATGTATCAGTACTTCATTTCTTATCATGGCTGAATACTATTCCATTGCATGCATATACATTTTCTTCATCCATTCCTCAATTGATGGACGTTTGCGTTGTTTACATATTTTTGATATTATGAATGATGCTGCTATGAACATTCATGTACAAGTTTTTGAATGGATATATGTTTCTATTTTATTGGGTATATACCTAGAAATGAAATTGCTGGGTCAAATGGTAACTGTGTTTTGAACTTTTTGAGGAACTTCCAGAGTCTTTTCCACAGTGACTGTACCATTTTACATTCCCACCAGTAGTGTATGAAGGTTCCACTTCCTTGCCAACCCTTGGTATTATCTGTCTTGTTTATTGTACACCTTAGTGAAGCATCTCATTGTGGTTTTCATTTGCATTTCTCTGATGACTAATGATGTTGAGTATTTTTTCATGTGCTTATTAGCCATTTCTTCTTTGGAGAAATGTTTATTCAGAGGCTTTGTCCATTTTTAAATTGATTGATTTATATTTTTATTATTGAGTTTTAAAAGTTCTTCATATATTCTAGATATGTCTGTTATCAAATATATACTTTGCAAATATTTTATCCTAACCTATGTGTTGTCTTTTCACTTTCTTGATGGTCCTTTGAAGCAGAAAAATATTAGTTTTTATGAAGTCCAGTTTACCTATTTTTTTCCGTTGTGGCTAAGGCCTTTTGTGCAACATTTAAGACAAATTGCGATGTTTTTAACTTCTAAAAAATCGTTTTCTAAAAATCAGCTAGGTTATTTTTAGCAGGTATTTTCAAACTTGTCATGTTTGTGGTCCAGATTTTGAGTACCATGGTGTCTAAACTAGATGATTTTCTTTATGTTTTTTGCAAAGGTCACATGGAAACTGATAAATATTATGGATCCTTTCCTCAGAAATATGTAGAAGGAAATACAAAAATTAATGTAAAACGTCAGTGCACATACAGATCCTCTAAAGTCTTATAGAACTGGGGTTTTTTTTTAACCCTACTGAGAGACAAAGATGGGAAGATTTGAGTAATCATTTCACCATCCCACAATGCCACTCCACTTATTTGAGAGTATACACTGATAGACAGAAGTTACACCCCCTAACAGACTATCAAGGAAATAAGTGGAAAGAAGTAATTTGTTAGTCACTCATTCACTCATCCAAAACCAAGTGCCTACTATGTACCAAGTAAAGTTCTAGTCTCACATCACTGCTCCAAGAATTGACATGCGTCATACTTTTTCCATTCTAGTTAAAACTGTCCTCTTCCTTCCTCCCCTTGAACCACCCCCAACACTCTGGATCACCTTCCCCATAACAGTTTGAAACTGAGTCCTGCCCCTGTGCTCCTTCCAACAGTTCTGTTGATCTCCAAACTTCTCTCAGGATGGTGCTTTCCTTTTCTTGGAGGACAACAGATGTTTGCAACCAAGTAGTTTCATTGGTACACTTCCCACTATGAGTTGGAATCGACTCGATGGCAATGGGTTAGAGTTCCAGGAGGCAGGCAACTTTCCTTCATTTTGTCCTGTGTCTGTCTCTTTCAGTCTAAGCCAAAAGAATTTCTGCTGTTGCAGTTGATTAGATACATCAGCCACAGGCCTAATCGCTTTAGCAAAAGAGTGCATGCCACACTCTTGGTACTCTTAATCCTCCCCTTGGTGAAAGTTCCAGCACATAATTCCCTAGTTTGTACAATAGAAGTTTCCAAATCTTTCAGTTCTGGATTAATTTTGCACAGTTCATCTCTTAATAGATCTCTTTCCTCCCATATTTTACTATAAGGAACAAGGAGAATGTATGCTGCAAATTCATTTCGCTTAAAATCTCCTCAGGCAAATATCCAAATTCATCTCTTACAAGTTCTACCTTTCACAAAGCATAATTCAGACAAGTTCTTTGACATCTTATAAAAAGGATTTCCCTTCCTCTAGTGTCCAAGAACATGTTCATCATTTCCCTTTAAAGCCTCACCTAAAGCATAATGTCCACATTTCTAGCAACATTCTGTTCATGGTTGTCTTAGTTATCTAGTGCTGCTATAACAGAAATACCACAGGTGGGTGGCTTTAAGAAACAGAACAGTTTAGGAGGCTAGAAGTCTGAACTCAGGGCACTGACTCTATGGGAAATCTTTCTGTCTCTGTTGGCTCTGGAGGAACGTCCTGTTCCTTGGCTCTTTTTTCCTTGGTCTTCATGTGGAATGGCATCTATTTTCTGCCATCTCTGCTTGCTTAACCTAATCCTTTTATACTTTCTAAGAAATTGACTCAAGAAACATTCTACACTAATCCTGCCTCATTAACATAACAGAGACAACCCACTCCTAAATGGGATTATAACCACAGGCATACCTGTTGCCTTAAATTGATTTCTACTCATAGTGAACCACAGGCATAGAAGTTAGGATTTACAACACATATTTTGGGGGGAACATATTTCAGTCCATAAAAGTCAGTTTCTTAATGAGGCCCATGCTGACCATCCTAGTTAAAACAGTCATCTTCCCTCTCCTGATGAACACCCATTCTGGGTCACCTTGTCCATGCCACTTACCATCTCCTAACATTAACATCTCTTCATTGCTATGTATGGTAGGCTGAATAATGGCACCAAAGATGTCAACATCCTAATCCCCTGTAACCTGTGGGTGTGTTACCTTATATTACAAAAGGGACTTTTGAAGATGTAATTAAGCACTTAAGATGATGAGAGTATCTTGGATGGTCTGGTGTGTCCAATGATGTAATCACAAGGGTCTTTATAAGACGGAGGCAGGAAGGTCAAAGGTAGAGAGAAAGGATGTAAGGACGGAAGCAGAAGTTAGAAAGGAGAAAGATTCTAAGCTGCTGGCTTCAAGATAGAAGAAGGGGCTGTTATAGATTGAACTTTTTGTTGTTGTTGTTAGGTGCCGTTGAGTCTCTTCCAACTCAGAGTGACCCTATATACAACAGAAAGAAACACTGCCTGGTCCTGCACCATCCTCACAATCATTGCTATGTTTGAGCCCTTTGTTGCAGCCACTGTGTCAATCCATCTCATTGAGGGTCTTCCTCTTTTTTGCTGGCCCTCTACCTTACCAAGCACGATGTTCTTCTCCAGGGACTGGTCCCTCCTGATAGCATGTTCAAAGTACATGAGATGAAGTCTTGTCCTCGCTTCTAGGGGGCATTTGGGCTGTACTTCTTCCAAGACAGATTTGTTTGTTCTTTTTGGCAGTCCATGGTATATTCAATACTCTTCACCAACACCATAATTCAAAGGCATCAATTCTTCTTCAATCTTCCTTATTCATTTCCAACTTTTGCATGTGTATGAAGTGATTGAAAATACCATGGCTTGGGTCAGGTGCACCTTAGTCCTGAAAGTGATACCTTTGCTTTTTAACACTTTAAAGAGGTCTTTTGCAGCAGATTTGCACAATACAATATGTCATTTGATTTCTTGACTGCTGCTTCCATGGATGTTGAATGTGGATCCAGGTAAAATTAAATCTTTGACTACTTCAACATTTTCTCCTTTTATCATGATATTGCTTATTGGTCCATTTGTGAGGATTTTTGTTTTCTTCATGTTGAGGTGCAATCCATACTGAAGGCTGTAGTCTTTTGATCTTCATCAGTAAATGTTTCAAGTACTCTTCACTTGCAGCAAGCAAGGCTGTGTCACCTGCATATTGCAGGTTGTTAATGAGTCTTCCTCCAATCCTGATGCCCTGTTCTTCTTCATGTAGTCCAGCTTCTCGGATGATTTGCTCAGCATACGGATTGAATAAGTATAGTGAAAGATACAATCCTAATGCACACCTTTCCTAATTTAAAGCACCAGTAGCCCCTTGTTCTGTTCGACTGACTGCCTTTTGGTCTATGTACAGGTTCCTATGAGTACAATTAAGTGTTCTGGAATTCCCATTCTTTGCAATGTTACCGTAACTTGTTATGATCCACACAGTTGAATGCCTATGCATAGTCAATAAAACACAGGTAGACATCTTTCTGGTATTCTCTGCTTTAAGCCAAGATCCATCTGACATCAGCAATGATATCCTTGGTTGCACGTTCTCTTCTGAATCCGGCTTGAATTTTTGGCAGTTCCCTGTCAATGTACTGCTGCAGCTGCTTTTTTCAGCAAAATTTTACTTGTGTGTGATATTAATGATATTGTTCGATAATTTCTTCATTCTGTTGGATCAACTTTCTTTGGAATGGGCACAGATATGGATCTCTTCCAGTTGGTTCACCAGTAGCTGTTTTCCAAATTTCTTGGCATATTCAAATGAACTCTTCCAGTGTTGCATCTGTTTGTTGAAACATCTCAATCGGTATTCCATTAACTCCTGGACACTTGTTTTTTGCAAATGTCTTCAGTGCAGCTTGAACCTCTTCTTTTAACTCCATGGGTTCTTAATCATATGCTACCTCCTGAAATGGTTGAACATCAACCAATTCTTTTTGGTACAGTGACTTCGTATCACTGTATGGATTGATCTGTGTCCCCTCAAAATATGTGTTGTGTTAGGGCAACTTCTTAGACATAACCAAATACCTCATGGGACAAAGTTCTTAGGCTTGAAGGTAAAGGACCATAGACTCAGGGGACATCTAAGTCAATTGGCACAATACAGTTCATAAAGACAAAGTTCTGCATCCTACTTTGGTGAGTAGCATCTGGCGTCTTAAAAGCTTGTGAGTGGCCATCTAAGATACAATTATTGGTGTCTTACCAACCAGAGCAAAGGAGAGTGAAGAAAACCGAAGATTCAAGGCAACAATTGGTCCAAAGGACTAATGGACCACATGAACCACAGCCTACAGGACCCCAAGACCAGAAGAGCTATATGGTGCCCAGCTACCACTACTGATCACTCTAACTGGGATAACAACAGAGGGTCCTGGACAGAATGGGAGAAAAATTGTAGAACAAAAAATTAAATTTATAAAAAAGCCCAGACTTACTGGTCTCACAGAGACTGGAGGAACCCCCGAGATTAAGACACCCTTCTGAACTGGAACTGAAGTCATTCCTGGAGACCACCTTTCAGCCAAACAATAGATGGGCATATAAAATAAACAATAACACCTAAGAGGAATGTGCCTCTTAGAACAATCAATTGTATGAGGTCAAAAGAACAACACTTGCCCAAAAGCAAAGATGAGAAGGCAGGAAGGGGTAGAAAATCAGGACGAAAGGAAATGCGGAAATTAGGGTGGAAATGGGAAGAGTGCTGACACATTGTGGAGAATGAACGCAATGTCATGGAACACTTTGTGTACAAACTATCAAATGTGAAACTAATTTGCTGGGTAAATTTTCATCTAATGCACATTAAAAATAACTTCAATACATTTGCCTTTTCTTGTCTTTTTATATAAGTGAGATTGTCATGGTTTGAATTATGTCCCCCCAAAAATGTGTGTATCAATTTGGCTGGGCCATGAGTCCCAGAATTGTGTGGTTGGCCTCCATTTTGTGATTGTAATTTTATGTTAAAGAGGATTAGGGTGGGATTGTAACACCACCTTTACCCGGGTCACATCCCTGATCCAATGTAAAGGGAGTTTCCCTGGGGTGTGGCCTGCACCACCTTTTATCTCTCAAGAGATAAAAGGAAAAGGAAGCAAGCAGAGAGTAGGGGACCTCATACCATCAAGAAAGCAGTGCTGGGAGCAGAGTGTGTCCTTTGGACCCGGGTCCCTGCGCAGAGAAGCTCCTAGTCTGGGGAACACTGATGAGAGGAAGGCCGACAGAGAGAGAAAGCCTTCCCCTGAAGCTGATGCCCTGAATTTGGACTTTTAGCAGACTTTAACTGTGAGGAAATAAATTTCTCTTTGTTAAAGCCATCCACTTGTGGTATTTCTGTTGTAGCAGCACTGGATGACTAAGACAGAGGTCATACAACACATGTCATTTTGTGATTGGTTTATTTTGTTCAGCAGGTCTTCAAGCTCCATCCATATTGTAGCAATATCAAGACTTCATTTCTCTACTGGCTGAGTAGTGTTCCATCGTATGTACCTGCCACATTTTGTTAATCCATTCATCTGTTGATGGGCATTTACGTTGTTTCCACCTTTTGGCTGTTGTTAATAGTGCAGCAATGAACATTGGTATGCAAGTCTCTTTTTGTTTCTGCTTTCAAGCCTTTTGGGTGTATACCTAGAAGTGGAATTGGTGGGTCATATGGTAGTTCTAGTTTTAGTTTTTTGAGGAACTGCTACACTGTTTTCCACAATGGCTATACCATTTTGCATTTCCACCAGCAGTGGATAAGGTCCAGTTTCCCCACATGTTCACCAGCATTTGTTATTTTCTGTTTTTTCATCTTAGCCATCCTAGTGGGAGTGAAATGATATTTTATTTTGGTTTTGATTTGCATCTCTCTGATAGCTAATGATGCTGAGCATCTTTTCATGTGTTTGGTGGCCATTTGAATGTCCTCTTTGGTGAAATGTCTATTCAAGTCCATTGCCCATGTTATGATTGGGTTATTTGTCTTTTTGTTGTTAAGTTGTCAAACTTTTATATATATTTTGGTTATTACGTTCTTGCTGGGTATACGGTTTCTGAAGATATTCTCCCAGTTGACAGCTTGTCTTTTCAGTTTTTTTGTAAGGTCTTTTGATGAACAAAGGTTTTTAATTTTTAGTAGGTCCCATTTATTTATTTTGTCTTTTGCTGTTTGTGCTTTTGTTATTATATTAGATAATCCATTGTTGAAAGCTAGGCCTGACAGCATTGCCCCTGCCTATTCTTCTAAGAATTTTATGATTTAGTTTGCACATTTAGGTCCTTAATCCATATTGAATTTGTTTTTGTTTATGATGTGAGGCATGGATCTTGTTTCACTTTTCTGCATGTGGAAATCCAATTTTTCCAGCAACATTTATTGATGAGACTCTTTTTTCCCCATCAGATGGACTTAGCACCGTTGTCAAAAACCAGTTGACCATAGATGTGTGAGTTTATTTCTGACTCTCAATTCTATTCCATTGGTCTATGTGTCTATTGTTATACTAGTGCCAGGCTGTTTTGATTACTGTAGCTATATAAACCAGACCAAACCCATTGCCACTGAGTCAATTCTGACTCATAGTGACCCTATAGGACAGAGTAGAACTGTCTCATAGGGTATCCAAGGAGCAGCTGGTGGATTCGAACTGCTGACCTTTTGGTTAGCAGCCAAAGGCTTAACCATTGTGCCACCAGGGCAACGTAGTATGTAGCTAAGTAGTATGTTTTAAAATCAGGAAGTTAAGTTCTCCTACTTTGTTCTTCTCTTTCAACATTATTTTGGCTATTTTCGGGCCTCTTATCATTTCATATAAAGTTGAGGATTGGTTTTTCTACTTCTCTAAGGAAGGCTGTTGGAATTTTGATTAGGATTGCATTGAAATATAGATCTCTTTGGGTAGTATTGACAGTTTAATTAACAATATTAAGTCTTCCTATCCATGAACATAGAACATCTTTCCATTTAATTCTTCTTTAATCTTTTTCAGCATTGTTTTATAGTTTTCATTGTATAAGTCCTTCACATGCTTGGTTAGATATATTCCTAGGTATTTTATTATCTTAGATGGTATTGTAAATGGAATTGTTTCCCTAATTTCCGTTTCATACTTCTCATTGCTGGTGTATAGGAACACAACTGATTTTTGTTTGTTGACCTTGTACCCTGCAACTTTGCTAAATTCCTCCATTAGCTCTAGAAGTTTCCTTGTGCACTCTTTGAAATTTTCTATATATTGGATCATATCATTCATGAACAGAGATAATTTTACTTCTTCTTTTTCAATCTAAATATGTAAGTTTGTTTTTCAAGTTTTATTGCTCTGGCTAGGACTTCTAATACAATATTGAACAGAAGTGGTGAGGGTGGGCACCTTTGTCTTGCTCTTGATTTCAAAGGGAAAGCTCTCAATCTTTCTCCATTAAGTATATTGTTGGCTGTTGGCTTTTCATATATGCCCTGAATCATACTGGGGAATTTCCCTTCTATTCCAATATTCTTTAGGGTTTTTTCATCAAAAAAAAGGATGTGGGATTTTATTAAATGCTTTTTCTGCATCCATAGAGATGATCACATGATTTTTTTTCTTTGTTCTGTTGATGTGGTGTATTATATTGACTGATTTTCTAATGATGAACCATCCCTGAATTCCTGGAATAAATCCCACTTGGTTATGGTGTATGACTCTTTTAATATGCTGTTGGATTCTGTTTGCTAGTATTTTGTCAAGGGTTTTTGCATCTATATTCATAAGAGATATTGACCTGTAGTTTTCTTGTGGTGTCTTTATCTGGTTTGGGTATTAGAGTTATGTTTGCTTCATAGAATGAATTAGG
This sequence comes from Trichechus manatus latirostris, assembly GCF_000243295.1. NCBI lineage: Eukaryota > Metazoa > Chordata > Mammalia > Sirenia > Trichechidae > Trichechus > Trichechus manatus. The sequence goes on along the minus strand of NW_004444231.1, from coordinate 535,616 downwards.
GAGTATTCCTTCCATCTCTATCTTTTGAAAGACTTTAAACAGTATTGGTGTCAATTCTTCTCTGAATGTTTGGTAGAATTCTCCAGTGAAGCCATCTGGTCCAAGATGATCACTGATCTGATCTGTTCACTTGTTATGGGTCTGTTGAGACTTTCTATTTCCTCTCGAGTCAGTCTGGGTAGGTTGCGTGCGTCTAAGAATTTGTCCATTTCATTTACGTTATCCAGTGTGTTGCCATACAGTTGTTCATAATATTCTGCCATATGCTCTTTATTTCTGTTGGGTCTGTTGTAATGTCCTCTATTTCATTTTTTATTTTGGTTATTTACATCTTTTCTTTGTCAGTCTAGCTAAAGGTTTGTCAATTTTATTGATCTCTTCAAAGAACCAGCTTCTGGTTTTATTGATTCTGTTTATTGTTTTTGTTTGTTTGTTTTGGATTTTATTTATTTATTCTCTGATCTTTATTTTCTTTCTTCTGGTAGGTTTGGTCTTAGTTTGCTCTTTTCTTTCTAGTTCCTCGAGTTGTTGAGTTAGGCTGTTAATTTAAGATCTTTCTTCTTTTTTTATGTAAGTATTTATTGCTATAAGTTTCCCTCTGAGTACTGCCTTCATTGCATCTCATAAGTTTTGGTATGTTGTGCTTTCATTTTCATTTGAATCTAAGTAATTTGTTGTTTCTCTTTTGTTTTTGCTTCCTTATATATGGTTTGGTACATACTTTGAATAGTCAGAGGTGGACTGCTACAGCATAACAGTCTCATTCTGAAAGGTTCATTTTCTTCACAGTGGGCGGATTTCAAGCAGACCACCTAGAAGTCCACTTTGCTAAAAGGAGAAATGTGTTGTGGTTGGATCTTCATCAATCTATGGGTAGTGTCTGATACTACGCACAGATGTTCAGTGAGTTAGAAAGAATGTGAAAATGAGCTTTGGGGAATTGTTGTGAACCACTAATATGTCACATTAGGTTTCTACACCAACCCTCATGCTAACAAAAATGGATGAAACAAAATATTAAAATATCTTCTTCAAGACACTGAAGAGCTGCATTTTGGTAGGAGTGTTCTAGCCATAACCCCCAAAACTCTCAATTTAATTTTGTCTAGAAGTCATGTAGAAAATTTAAGCTTTAGTTTTTATGTCCCTGTAGGGCATTTGGAAAAGAAGGAAAAGCCCAGGGAGCACTAAAAGTGGAAAACCTAGTAGGATGATCTCCCCTATTAAGCTTAGAGCCCAAAGGGCCAGGTTCCTCTGTGTAAGGGAAATGTCCTACTCCATGGACAACAAGGATAGTCTCCCTGGTGCTGAGTGGAGTGGGAGAAAAAATTTGTTCCTGAGTTTTAAACACAAGTTGTCTCTCGGATAGATTTGCAGCCCAAGTTCGCACTATCTGTGTGGTCTGAAAATCCTCAAGCCATGAATTCAGTTTAAAGTAGGCCAGATACTAAAGGAAATGAACAGACACTTCACCAAAGAAGACATTCAAGTGGCTAACAAACACATGAGGAAATGCTCGAGATCACTAGCCATTAGAGAAATGCAAATCAAAACCACAATGAGATACCATCTTACCTTGGCATTACTGGCACGAATCAAAAAACCAGAAAATAACAAAAGTGGGAGAGGCTGCGGGGAGATTGGAACGCTTCTGCACTGCTAGTGGGAATGCAAAATGGTACAACCGTTCTGGAAAATGGTACGGTGCTTCCTTACAAAGCTAGAAATAGAAATACCATAGGATCCAGCAATCCCACTCCTAGGAATATATCCCAGAGAAATAAGAGCCGTCACACAAATAGACATATGCACACCCATGTTCATTGCAGCACTGTTCACAATAGTAAAAAATGGAAATAGCCTAGATGCCCATCAACAGATGAATGGATAAACAAACTATGGTACGTACACACAATGCAAGACTACACAACAATAAAGAACAATGATGAATCTGTGAAACATCTCACAACATGGATGAATCTGGAGGGTATTATGCTAAGTGAAATAAGTCAATCACAAAAGGACAAATATTGTGTGAGACCACTATTACAAAAAATCATGAAAAGGTTTACACACAAAAAGAAGCAATCTTTGATTGTTACAAGCGACAGGAGGGGTGTGGGTGGAAAAACACTAAATAGACAATAGATAAGTGGTAACTTTGGTGAGAGGTAAGACAGTACACAATACTGGGGAAGGCAGCCTAACTTGTTCAGGGTAAAGTCATGGGAGCTCCATGGACAAATCCAAGCTCCCTTAGGGACCAAATTACTGGGTTGAGGGCTGTGGGGACCCTGATCTCACGAAACATCTAGCTCAATTGGCATAACAAAAAATATTCTACATTCTACTTTGGTCAGCAGCCTCTGGGGTCTTAAAAGCCTGTGGGTGGCCATGTAAGATTCTCCACTGGTCTCACCCCTTCAGGAGCAAGGGAAAATGAAGAAAATTAAAGACACAAGGGTAAGATTAGTCTAAAGGACTAATGGGCTACAACTACCATAGCCTCCACCAGACTGAGTCCAGTACAACTAGATGGTGCCCGGCTACCACCACTAACTACTCTGACAGGGATTACAATAGAGTGTCTCGGACAGGGCTGGGGAAAAATGTAGAACAAAATTCTGACTCAAACAAAGGTCAGACTTACTGGTCTGAACAGAGACTGGAGAAACTCTGAGAATATGGCCCAGCAACACGCTTTTAGCTCAGTAATGAAGTCACTCCAGAGGTTCACCTTGTAGCCAAAGATTAGACAGAGCCATAGGAAAAAACGAGACTAAAGGAGCACACCAGCCCAGGGGCAGGAGGGGACAGGAAAGCTGGAAATAGGGAACCCAAGGTCAAGAAGGGAGAGTACTGACATGTCATGGGGTTGTTAACCAATGTCATAAAACAATATATGTACTAACTGTATAATGAGAAGCTAGTTTGTTCTGTAAACCTTAATCCAAAATACAATAAAAAATAAAATAAAATGAAAAAAAAAAAAGCAGACCAGATACTAAGGCACTTGGCAAAAGTAAACACAAAGGAACCTACTCTGATCTGTTTTTGTTGTCGTTAGTTGCCATTGAGTCAATTCTGACTCAGCAGCTCCATGTTTGCAGAACAGAACTGCTCCACAGGGTTTTCAAGGCTGTGACCTTTTGGGAGCAGATCTCCAGGCTTGTCTTCCAAGGTCCGTCTGAATGGGTTTAAACTGCCAATCTCTTGGCTAGTAGTCAAGTATTTAATTGTTTGTGTCACCTAGGGACTCCTTAGTCTCATCTAGGGTTTGAAAACTTCAGTGAATAATTTCATAGGGAAAATGAGCCCTTAACAGTAGGAAAACAAAAAACCAACTATGTTCACAAGAAAAAAGCTACCATGAAAAAACAAGCAGGAACAACAGACATCAGAATCAAATAACTCAGATAATAGAATAATAAAAAAGGATATTGGAAGAGAGCTACTTGGCCAACTGACTGGAAGAGATCCATATTTCTACCTATTCCAAAGAAAGGTGATCCAACAGAATGTGGAAATTAGCAAACAATATCATTAATATCACTCACAAGTAAAATTTTGCTGACGATCATTCAAAAGCAGTTGCAGCAGTACATCCTTAGGGAACAGCCAGAAATTCAAGACGGATTCAGAAGAGGATGTGGAATGAGGGATATCATTGCTGATATCAGGTGGATCTTAGCTGAAAGCAGAGATACCAGAAAGAAGTTTACCTGTGTTTTATTAACTATGCAAAGGCACTTCACTGTGTAGATCATAACAAATTGTAGATAACATTGTCAAGAATGGGAATTCCAGAACATTTAATTGTGCTCATGAGGAACCTGTACATAGACCCAGAGGTAGTCGTTCGAACAGAACAAGGGGATACTACGTGATTTAAAGTCAAGAAAGATATGCATCAGGTTGTATCCTTTCACCATACTTATTCAGTCTCTATGCTAAGCAAATAACCCGAGAAGCTGGACTATATGAGGAAGAACATGGCATCCTGATTGGAGAAATACGCATTAACAATCTTTGATATGCAGACGACACAATCTTTGATCTTCATCAATAAGTGCTTCAAGTCTTCTTCACTTTTAACCTTGCTTGCTGAAGGTGAGAGGATTTGAAGCACTTATTGATGAAGACCAAAGATTATAGTTGAGATGTATGGATTGCACCTCAACATAAAGAAAACAAAAATCCTCACATGTGGACCAATAATCAACATCATGATAAATGGAGAAAAGATTGAAGTTGTCAAGGATTTAACTTTCTTGGATCCACAATCAATGCCCACGGAAGCAGCAGTCAAGAAGTCAGACAATGCATTGCATTGGGCAAATCTGCTGCAAAAGACCTCTTTAAACTGTTAAAAAAAGCAACTATGTCATTTTAAGGACTAAGGTGCACCTTACCTAAGCCATGGTGTTTACAATCACCTAATACGCATGTGAAAGCTTGGCAATGAATAAGGAAGATCAAAGAAGAATTGATGCCTTTGAATTATATTGTTGGTAAACAATATTGAATATACCATGGGCTGCCAGATGAACGAACAAATCTGTCTTGGAGAAGTACAGCCAGAATGCTCCTTAGAAGCAAGGATGGTGAGACTTCGTCTCACATATTTTGGACATGTTATCAGAAGGGACCAGTCCCTGGAGAAGTACATCATGCTTGGTGTCCTAGGCTGGGTTCTCTAGAGAAGTAAAACCAGTAAAGCGTATAAATATATACATAGAGAGATTTGTATCAAAGAAACAGCTTACGCAATTGTAGAGGCTGGAGTGTCCCAACTCCTTGGATTAGGATAGAGGCTTCTCCCGATTCATGTAGCCACAGGGGCTGGCGAACACAAGACTGGCAGGTGGGAAAGCAGGACTCCGCTCACAGGCTGTGAATATCAACGAATCCCAAGATCGGCAGATAAGTTGATAGTTCAAGTCCCAAGAACCGGAGGCCAGACGAACAGGGGGAAGCTGCAGAATCCAGGGCGAGTAGAAAGCCAGATGGTCTGCTTATATTTGGATGCAGGCCACATCACCAAGGAAATTCCCCTGCAACTGACTGGCTACTCACAGCAGACTGAATCATGGCAATGATCACATATAAGCACTGAGAATCATGGCGCAGCCAAGTTGACACATAATCCTAACCATCACACTTGGTAAAGTAGAGGGCGAGCGGAAAAGAGGAAGACCCTCAACAAGATAGACTGACACAGTGGCTGCAACAATGGGCTCAAGCATAACAATAATCGTGAGAATGGCTCAGGACTGGGCAGTGTTGTGCATAGTGTTGCTATGAGTTGGAACCAACTCGACGGCACGTAACAACAACAGCAACTATACTATGATTAACAAAACAAGCTTTAAAATATGTTCAGGAATTCAGAAACTATTTAAAAAAAGTCCAAGAAAATTGGAAAAGAACAATATATAAAATTTAGAGATTAAAATACAATGATTAAAATTAAAACCTCAAAGAATATTTCCATAAAAAAACAATTTGACACAAGTAGACTGTCATTAATGGAAGTTCTAAAAAAATGTACTTTAGGCAGAAGAAATCCCAGATGGAAGGTATGAGATGAAAGAAAGAACACAAAAAAAGGGTTAGCATATCAGTAAATTTAAATGAGCATTAAGTGTGGAAAAAATTAAAATATCTGATAAGGTTAAAAAAGCTAGTATAAATGTTGGGAACGGGTAAATAGAGTTAACTGAAATATAAACTCTCAACTTCCCCCCAATAATGCTGGAAATACAGGTTTATTTATATTTTGATTAAAAATTTTTAACTAAATTTCTCACTATGTCTTTTGTTTGTTCTGTACATTTCAGTATAAGGCATACAAAGAGAATATTTTGTGGGTCTGTATATGTTAAATTTCCGATTATTGCTGGATTCCTCAGTAATTCAGATGCTGGAAAGGGGCCCTGGTGGCCCAGTGGTTAAGAGCTACAGCTGCTAACCAAATGATCAGCAGTTCGAATCCACCAGCCACTCCTTGGAAACTCTATGGGGCAGTTCTACTCTGTCTTACAGGATCTCTATGAGTCGGAATCGACTTGACAGCAGCAGGTTTAATATTATAAATAATGAACATACAAATTCAAAGGTGGAGGTTTCACTTGTTGCTAGTTGCCATCTAGTCGATTCCAGTTCACGGTGATCCCATGTGTGCAGAGTAGAACTGCTCCATAGGGTTTTCAAGGCTGTGAGTTTTCAGAAAGAGATCACCAGTCCTTACTTCAAGGCTGCTCTGAGTGGGTTCAAATCGACAAATTTTTGAGTAACAGTTGCACTATCCAGGGACTCCAGAGTTTTCACTACTGGGGAGTTTTCCACAAAGCAATGTATTCATGACGTTAATTGCCTCTATGAACAACTACCTTCTTTGCCATGAGACCAGAAGAACTAGATGGTGCTACGTTATCATTAACCTGTTGCTGTCGAGTTGACTCAGAGTGACCCTATAAAACGGAGTAGAACTGCCCCATAGGGTTTCCAAGGCTGTAATATTACGGAAGCAGATTGCCACATCTTTCTCCTGCAGAGCAGTTGGTGAGTTTAAACCGCCAACCATTCGGTTAAAAGCCGAGCCCTCAACTAGTGCACCACTGGGGTTTCTTGGGCTACGGTTACTGAATATCATGATCATAGATTCTATAGAAGATTCCTGATCAAAAAGGGGAAAGCAGAATAGAATTTCAGATTCTTATGGAACCCAGACTTTCTGGAGCCATTGAGGCTAGATGAACCCCCAAAACTATTGCCCTGAGATAATCTTTAAACCTTAAATTGAAAATATTCCCTGAAGTCTTCTTTAAACCAAACATAGTTTAGCTTAATTAGTAAAGACTATCTGCCTTGGACATTTTGCTCTTTTAAAGAACTATCTGCATGGGAACACATTGACAACAGCAGCTTGAAAAGTTAGATAGGAAGCTTAGGGGGCAGTGTGTTTATGTTAATGGGAAGGAACAATTAAGAAAAGGAGGGTAAAAATGATTGCACAACTTGCAGAATGTAATCAATGTCATTCAATTTTACATGTAGAAATTGTTGAATTGGTGTATGTTCTGTTGTGTATATTTTCAGCAACAACAACAATAAAATTTTTTTTTTAAAAAAGAATGTATGGAGTAGTTGAGACCTGACGTTTTATTTCTTTCAGGACCATGGAGAGATCCACATATCCTGGAGCATAAAGGTTAAATCTCTCAGCTGGACTCAAAGGGATATTGGGGAAAAAAGTTTAAGATAAACCCAATGGATACGGAATTATGATTTTAAACAGTCATTAGGCACAATCTCAAGCACTGTATCCCCCCTTAGGCTAACACCCATGTCCGTATCATTATAATAGAAGGGCCTCTTTAGGCAGAAGCGGTAGCTTCAGGCCAATCTTGGCAAAATAATATTTTGGATTAAGAATGAGGCAGTTAAAGGAATATGTGTTTGATTTTGACATGCAGAACCTGATACTTTAGCTTAATAGTTTACAGGCCCCTCGGAATGTTATATACTTTGTTTTGAAGAGACGTGGTGAGCACAAATTTGATCTGCTAAATTCTTTTGCAAAGGTGTCTCATAGATGTCTTATAATTGGTACTCTGAAATTGTAAGAAAGACTAGTTGTATCAAGAAACAATGGGGGGAGACCTGACAGCCTGGGAACAGGGAACCTTGTCTGTATTTCTGGGTAGGCTGACTGCTGGCAGTGAGCGGGGGTCAGTCGGGGGTTCAGCCGGGGGGCAAGTAACCAGCCGTCTGCGCCACCCCGTCGGCGCCTCTTTTTGGGCCAGGCTGGCGTTTCTCGTGACTTTCTCAGAGGCAGGTCCCCTGCACTTCTCTGCTGACCCCTAAACTCTGTCCTCTGCCTCCACCTCCTGCCCGGCAAGCCTCTCCTTTCTCTGCCTGGACTCCGTGCGAGGTCTGCCGTGAAGAAAATCTCTGCTGCTTCCTTCCCCCTACCCGCATTTTTTCTCACTGTTTTCCCAGCAAGGCACAGCTAATAAAGTTACTCAGTAAAACCGATCCTAAATGTGAAAAGAAAGAAAGAAAGAAAGACTAGTTACAAAGTCATTTCTAGAAAGCTAGTTCAGAATTTACTGGCATAAACGACACAGCGTTTGAGAAAAGTGCCGACTACCTTTACCACCTAGTGGATAAAATATGCAAGTGCACCTGGGCAGCCTCAAATCTAGAGCTGGAAAGAATCTTGGGACGCATTGGAGTCAGATACCTTCATTTTCAGATAAAGCGAGGGGACAACTAACTCAAACCTCCTGACACTCAGCACTAGTATTGTCCAATATATGTCACTGTCTCTCTTATCTCAAAATCTTATTTGTAGTTCTCTTTATACTCTATTATAATACATTATATTCAGTATACATAATTTTCATGGTGCTTTCACATACATTAACTCACTTGAGTCTTTCAACAAACTTGTGAGATTGTCAGAGAAGAATTTACTATTCTCATTTTACCAATAAATCAAGCAAGGCTCAAAAATGTTAAATAAAATTTCCAAGATCAGAGTAGCAAGCTCCTGGAATACAGATCTTTTGACCTTCCAATAGTTCTCATTCCTTCTGCTTTTCAAACATGTAAAAAATATCGTATTGATTGTATCTTCGTATCTTAATAATTAACTGGCTGCACTGAAAGCTAGACTAGGACAATGTTGCAGACGACTGTGATGTCAAAATCTGAACACTTTACTACATCCTGTCACTCCAAATTAATCTTTTTAAAAAATTCGGGCATGTAAGGCAGTGTTTTGAGAGATTAAATGCATGGGACTTAATACAGTTCCTCCAACTAGTAAGCCGTCAATGCTTGTTGAATAAATGTATATATAAAGGTTAAAGTTTGGAAGTAATGGAAGGAGGCTTAAGAAAGAAATGTGAAAGCTCCTTTATCACTTGGATGAGATGATAAAAGTCCTGTAAGTGCTCTGGGCTTGGAAAGTAGAGGAAGAGGTGGGGGAAATGCCAGAATGAAGTGCCTGGTTCATTATAGTAGAGGAGGGAGGTAAGGAGTAACTCAAAGGAGTTCTTCTTGGGTGGGGAGATTTATCAGTCTAGATTTTGTCAGGAAAACAGAGCCACTCTGGTATTCCAGAAATAAGGATTTAGAAGTGGAGTAAAGGATTTTACACTGTTGCTTGAAAATCTTGGACAGCAAAGTTCAGTGAAGGTCTGAGAAGCTGCAGCTGGAAGAATGAGGAAGCATATGCTGAGACCTCAGCCTGAAGCACTGAACTGGGTGATTCTCAAGAGCTTGCTTGGAAATTGCTATAATTCTCAATACCTCTGAGACATCTCCCACCGTTTGTCTCAGTCTGCATAGGCAAGCAGGAGGTTCTCAAACTTTGTAGAGAAGCTGCTGAGAATACCATCTGCCCAGCATCTGCCTGCAACCACCTCTGGAGGATGATGACCTCTCCCTCTCTTCTGTGTCCTGTATCTTACACGGTCCCTCCCATTGGAAATCTTGTACTGGGAACTATACGGGGAAGGGGATTCTGGAGATATATTTCCTAGTTTCTCCTCTGCAGAGAAGATGCTGGAAGAAGAATGTTGGATTGACAACACACAATCCAGCACATGAGTTAATAATAGCAAGTGCAGGTGGGGTGGCTGAGAAGCAAAGGTACTACTAGCTGGTGTAAACTAGTGGATGAATTTATGAGAGTCATTTAAATTCAGTAAGTAGTTTTTGGTAGCTAGGATGTGTCAGGGACTATAAAAAGTGCAGGCTTATGGTTTGCACAACTTACCTGAGTAAGACTCAAGAAAGAATTTGGAAGCTCATTGTTCTAACCAGGACAGAGGCAGATCTTTGGAAAAAGTTATATTGTGTTCTCTAGATCCTAGGGTCTCGTGGTATACAGTCTATGATAGCCTGGCAACAGCAACTCCTGGGAAAGCCAGAAGTTTGAAATGAGTTCAGCATTTAGTAATAAAGTTCAGTGAGAGGTAGAAAACTGGCCCGGTAGTGCTTTTCCATGTTAATCAATCAATCCCATAAACAATTTTTCATATGTGTTTTTGCCTTTTATTTTTTAATCTAAGTACATTCTTAAAGATGCTCAGGGAGAGATGAGTATGATTGTGGGTCTGAGTTTTGTGAAGCGTGGGGGTGGCTAAGAAAGGAAAGGAGACATCTCTGGCATTCCACATAGTCACCGAGTGACCCTCATCCCGAGACTGTGCTCTGACTGCTGCACTCAGTGGAAAAACAGGCCACCTGAGGGTTACCAGAGATATGTCAAGAGGGTGAGTCCAGGTCCCCCAAACACAGTCCCAGTGGTGGATGGAGAAACTGTCAGAATAAAGTGTCCAGGTGTCCAGAAGTCTGTGAGTGTAGGAAAGTGGAGCCCTGGAAACCTTTCAGCTTTTCTCTTTTGGGCCCATAACCTATTAGCTATTGGAAAGGCAGGGTAGGCAAGGGCAGAGAAGGACCTGAAATTCACTCTGGGCACCTAAATTGGGGGGCGGCAATAGGGGGGACGTAGGCTCAAGATCTAGCAGGTGAGATGCAGGTCAGGCTGGTGTTGCATGGCTGGTGCCCAGGATCTTCTGCATCAAGACAAGGGCCTCAACTGCCGCTTTACAGAACCTCAGACCATCAGTCCGCTGAGTGCTCAGACCCAAAGCTCCCACCCCGCGCAGAGGTCAGTCAGCTATTCACCACCTGTGCTGGCTTGAGTGCGGGCCTCTCCACCTCATTCTAGCAGCCAGGGGATCCTGGTTATGCCAGCTTCATGCCTTTCTGTGAGTCACTTTGGAGGGTCTGTGGTTTCAGAAACTCACCCTGTCAATTGACCTCCTGTTCCTTCACCTTTCCTGCCTCATCATGGGACAAAAATAGCCTTCTAAACCAGCTTTGTTCTCTGGGGCAGGGACCTGCGGACAACCCACATCCAGATGAACTTCCTGGGACAAAAGGAGTTGGGCTGGATTTCTCTGCAGCCACAGCGACCTGCCAGAGAGGGACAAGATTTGCAGGGCCCCCTCGGAGTCTGTCTGCTCAGGCCTCAGCTGTTCCTCCCCAACTTGGAATGGCAGAAACTAAAATGCTTTAGAGGTTTGGTTCTTTTATCTAAATATTTTATTTAAAAGAGAGATATATCTTGTTTGAAAATCATGTGCACAAAATCACTAAAATAGTATTTTTGAAACTCAAAGGTAATATTTCTTTGACCAATTAATTATAATTGTTTTCTACCAAAAACATTTTGATGAACTCAGAAACTCTGTAAACAAAAAAGCAACGAATAGTAGAATCCATATATATATTTAAAACAACATTTAAATGGTCATTTTATTAGTTTCCCAGGGTTGTTGTAACAAATTACCACAAACTTGGTGGCTTAAAACAACAGAAATTGATTCTTACAGATCTGGAGGTGGGCCACACACACTCTGTCTCTCCCAAGGCTCTAGGGGAGAAGACTGCCTTGCCTCCTGCAGGTTCTGGTGGCTCCAGGCGCTGCTTGCAGCAGCATCACTCCCATCCCTGCCTCCGTCTTCATAGGGCCTTCTCTGTGTCTCAGTATTCTCCTCGTCTGTCTCTCATAAGAACACTAGTTGTTGGATTTAGGGCCCACTCAAGTCCTGGATGATCTCATCTGGAGATCCTTACCTTAATTACATCTTCAAAGGAACTTATTCCAAAATAAAGACACATTCTGAGGTTTGGGGTGGACGTAGCTTTTGGGGGGACTCCGTTCAACCCACTACATCATGAAATAAGAATCTCTACTTATAGCAATGCAATTAAAAAAATAAATATCCTGGCCTATTAAAAGGCAACAAATAGAAAGATTACAGCCTATAGGCGGCGCCAACATGATGCTATAGACAGAAGCATCATGCTGGCCCTCTGCAGCAAAGACCTGAAAAACTAAGTGAAACAGATACAAATGTCAATCCTGGAACCCTAAGCATCAAATGAAGGAATAAAGAACTCTATTAAGCACCAAATGGAGTAAGAAACTGACAGAGAACAGAGAAAGAAGAGAACTATGAAGTGGAAGTCCCCTACCAGCTAAAGTGGCATGGATTCACCATCTTGGACTAAAGCCACCAAGGAACACAGACAGGGAGTACGGGAAGGAAACTTCACGGAGCTCACAGCAGGAGATAGAGCAGCTGCTAACCAGGGATACATGCTTTCCCACCCCCCACCCTTTTTCCCTGTATGTAGCCTCCACTGCTTTCCAATGGGTCATGGTCACTTGGCAAGAGAGACACCAGGTCACTGCCACCTGGATTCACCATCTTGAACCTCAGCCACCAAGGACCTTGGACAGGGAGTATGAGAAGACAACTTTAGGGAGCTCCCAACAGGAGACAGAGCACCTGGTAATCAGGGATACATACTTTCCCACCCCTACCCTTCTTCCCTCAGTGAGGCCTCTGCCGCTTTCCAATGGGCTAAGGTCCCTCAGCTGGAGAGATACCAGCTCACTGCTGCCAGGTTCCACCCCTGCCTCCACCGGCCAGCCTCTTCAGTGACATTTTTTCTGGCTTTTTTTGGTTGCTTCTCTCTCCCTCCCTTCCTTCCTTTCCTTTCTCCCGCCCAGTGAGCCCCGTGTATCGTCCCCTCCTCTTTTTGGTGGGCTGTGATTTTTTGGTTTGTTTGCTTTGTTCTTTTTCTTTCTTTCTGTTTCTTCTCTCTCCTTCCTTTCCTTTCTCCTTCCCACCCAGCCTTGTGCACTGCCCCTCCCCCATCTTGAGGGGCTGTGCTATACCACTTGGCTGGAGAGTCATTGTGCACAGCCTCCCTGGGTCTGCGTCACCATCACCAGCAGGCTCTCTCAGCACCATTTTTAATTATTTATTTTTTGTTTGTTTTTCTTTCTTTCTTTTTGTTGTTTCTTCTCTCTCTCACTCACTTTCTTCCCTTTCTTTCTCCCACACACTTAGCCCCATGCACCCCTCCCCGCTTGGCGGGCTGTGCTGTACCACTCAGCTGGAGAGCCTTTGGCACATGGCTCCCCTGGGTCTGTGCTGCCCCTACAGGCTGGCTCCCTCAACGCCATATTTTTTATTTTTCTTTATCTTTCCCCTTCTCCTTTTTCCTTCTTCCTCCCACCTAGGCACTGTGCTACCTCTGCCCATTACTCATGGACAGGGCCGTGATGTGCTGCTCCATGAGAGACATCAGCACACCACCACCCCAATTCCACCCCGTGGCCAACAGGCAGCTCCCCCAACCACCATATATTTTTTTGTTTTGTTTTTATTTATTAATTTTGCTTGTTGGTTGGTTTCTTTTTTCTCCTTTCCCTCTTTCTTTTCCTTTCTCCTGCCCACCTAGCCCCATGTGCTGCCCACATCCCTTCTCAACAGGCTGAGCCACACCACTCGACTAGAGAGCCACCAGCACATGACCTCACCAGGTCTGCCCTGCCCCCACTCTCTGAATCTTACTGCACTGCCATTTTATTTACCTTTTTTCCTTTTCCTTCTCTTTGCTTTCTTGTTTTTGTTTCTGTCTGTTTTTTTTTCTTATGTCACTCACCCACTTAGCTCCACATATCACAACTTCACCCTTCCCTCCTGCCTATCTGCACTGTGCACCAAGTGCCGCACCCCTGGACCCTGCACTGCACTACCCCTGGTCCTGCCCTATCAGCCCCAGTTCATGCTGAAAAATACTCATCCCTGCTCCCACATCCACGCTGGGCCTACCCTGCTGCACCATAGCTGAGTGATCAGCCCAGCCCGCCTGGACAAGGTGGTGAGAAGTATCATGCCCAGTCTGCCCACCCAGCCCAACTTGCCCAGACATAACCAAAGAAAACAAAAAAGTGGGATGAAACAAAGAAATCTACAATCAATAAATTAAAAAAAAAATTCTTGAATGCCCCAGAAACAGTAGACAATATCAAAACATTTTAAAAAACAGGACAGAATGACTCCAGAAAGTGGTCAAAATAAAACACCAGATGACCTTCTGGTAGAAGAAAAGGCACTAGAACTACCTGTTAGGGAATTAAAAACTCTAATGTTCAGGGTTCTCCAAGAGATGAAGGGAAATTCAGACAAAAATAAGGAAAAAATAGACAAAATCGTGGAAAATACAGACAAAACAATGGAAGAATTCAGGAACAAAATGTCAAAATAAATAAACAACTAGAACTCATACAAAAACAGCAATTAGAAATTCAAAAGAGGAGACTTCCAGCGACATGGCGCTCTAGGCAAAAGCACCTGCCATCCCTCCACAGCCAAGATCTGAAAAACTAAGCCAAACAGAGAAAACAGCAATCCTGAAATCCTAAACATCAAATGAAGATATAAAGAACTCAGCCAAGCACCAAATGGAATAAGAAACTGACAGAGAACAGAGAGTGAGGAGACATACATGCAGAGGTCCCCTATCAGCTAAAAGCAGCATGGATCCACCATCTTGGACTCCTATCAGAGACCAGCAAATGGGGGTAGGAGAAAGCAGCTTCACTGAGCTTCCAGCAGGAGACAGAACAACCAGTAAAGAGCAATATACACTTTCTCACCCACCACCCTTCTTCACCCCCACTCGGCCACCTCTGCTTGCTGTGGCCACAGTCTCTTGCCTGGAAACGCCGGGTGCTTGGATTCCACCCGCCCGCACTTGCCGACTCGCTGAGTGCCATTTGTTGGCTGCTGGTGTTGCTTTTTTCTGCTTCCTTTGATCTCTTCCTTACCTCTCACTGCCTCCCCCTCCTTTTGCTCAAATACCTGGCTCCTGTGCGCCATCTTTGCTTCTTCCCAAGGGGCTGTGGAGCTCTGTTTGAGTGTGGAACTGCTTCCCGGTCTGTGCTGCCATGCTGGTGGGATCCGGGGCTTTTGTTTGTTTTCACTTGTTTGTTTGTTTTCTTTTTCTTTTCTCGAGTTGGGAGCCAGTTCTGGTCAGGTGGTGCTGTGCGGCTTGGGACCTACCCCCTCAGCTCGCACAGATGCGCAGAGGGATCCCTGAGTGCATTTCTTTTTTCATCTTTTTTTTTCTGTTTTTTTTTTGGCGTTTTTCTTCTTCTTCTTCTTTTTTTAAAATTTGTTTTCTTTTCCCTCTTTTTCCCTTTTTGTCTTTCTTCATTACTCAGTTTCTCATCTCTCTATACTTTCCTTCTCTTCCTGTACCCTGGATACCTGGCGCTGAATACCTCTATGACTCCTAGCCAGGCTGTACTTCAACACCTGGAAACAACTTTGCCAGACCTCATAGCTGCACCGGTGGGATCCCTGGGAGCTTTGCTGTTCCTTTTTCTTTATAATTTTTACTTATTCATTCTTTTCTTTTTTTTTCTTCTTCCCCTTTTTGTTTTTCTCCATTTGATAGTCTCTCATCTCTCCACTCCAATGGCAACTCCCTTAGCACTCTTTTTTGTTTGTATGTTTTTGGCTCCTGTTCCTCTCTCCTCTCTCCCATACCCATGTTAGCTCCACACATCACAATCTCTCCCCTCCATCCTGCCTACCTGCACCGTGCACTTAACATCACACAACCAAGCAGCACAGGCACAGCCTACCAGAACCTGCCCTGCACTGATTACTGACCCGCCCTGGTGGCTGTAGTGAGTGCCACAAACAACCCATCCCAGCAACTCCTCTTCAGCTAGACCTGCTGTGCTGTACCATATCTGAGCGACTGACCCTGCCAGTTGGAGAAGGAAGTGAAAAGTATCGTGCCCACGGATGAGCAAACTATGAAGAACACACTGCTCAGACATAGCTAAATTAAAAAAAAGGACAAAACAAACAAATCTACAATCAATAAACGAGAAAAATAACTACTGAATGCCCCGAAAACAGCA
>NW_004444231.1:510866-519699 GCF_000243295.1 Trichechus manatus latirostris | reverse complement strand
AAGAAAAACATAAAGTCTCAGTAAAAACAAAACCTACAAAAACAAAACAAATGAAAAAAAAAGTCCACAAACAAAAGGAACTCAGCACAGGAGAATAAGAGGAACAAAACCGGAGGACATTATGCTGAGTGAAATAAGTCAATCACAAAAGGAGAAACATTGTATGAGACCTCTACTGTACAACTGATGTAAAAGCTTACACACAAAAAGAAACAATCTTTGTTGGTTCGGAGGGATGGAAGGGGGGGGGGAACTAAATAGATAAGTCGTAACTTTGGTGAAGGGTAAGACAGTGCACATTACTGGGGAAGCCAGTACAAGTTGTACAAGGAAAGGTGATGGAAGCTCCATAGACATTTCCAAACTCCCTGAGGGACTGAATTGCTGGGTGGAGGGCTGTGGGGACCATGGTCTAGGGGAACATCTAGCTCAATTGGCATAACACAGTTTACAAAAGACAATGTTCTACATTCTACTTTGGTGAGTAGCGTCTGGGGTGTTAAAAGCCTGTGAGCAGCCATCTAAGATACTCCACTGGTCTCACCCTTTCGGGAGCAAGGGAGAATGAAGAGAACAGGATACAAGGAAAATATTAGTCCAAAGGACTAATGGACCACAGCTACCAAGGCCTCCACCAGATTGAGTCCAGTACAGCTAGAGGGTGCCTGGCTACCACCACTGAATGCTCTGACTGGGATCATAATAGAGGGTCCTGGACAGAGCTAGAAAAAGATGTAGAACAGAATTCTAACTCACCAAAAAAAAAAAAAAAAAGACCAGATTTATTGGCCTGACTGACTGGAGAAACCCCAAGAGTATGGCCCCCAGACACCGTTTTAGCTCAGTGGTGAAGCCCCTCCAAAAGTTCACCGTTCAGCTGGGGATTGGACAGCCTCATAAAACAAAACAGAACTAATGAGGCACAGAGGTCCAGGGACAAGGACTAGAAGGCAGGAGGGGCAGGAAAGATGGTGATAAGGAACCCAAGGTTGAGAAGAGACAGTGTTGACATGTCATGGGGTTGTTAACCATTGTCATAGGGCGATATATGTACTGTTGATTGAGAAACTATTTGTTCTTCAAACCTTCATCTAAGGTACAAAAAAAAAAAAAAAAGAAGTAACTATGTGAGATCAAATTGACAACAGCAACTCAAAAGCTTTGATGGAAAGCGTGGAGGGCACTGCGTTGAAGATAATGGTGATGGAATAATTTGGAAAAGGATAGTGAGAATAAGCAGCACAACTGGAAGAATGTAATCAATGTCATTGAATTATACATGTAGAAACTTTCAAAATGGTGTAACTTTGGCTATGTATATTTTCGCCAAAAAAGGTGTCCTCAGGGTTGAGAAGGGAGAGTGTTGACATGTCATGGGGTTGTTAACCAATGTCATAAAACAATATTTGTACTGACTGTGTAATGAGAAACTATTTGTTCTGTAAACCCTCATCTAAAGTACAATAAACACACTTAAAAAAAAAGAAATTCAAAAGATAAACAGCAAAGTTTCAGAAATGAAGAGTGCAATAGAAGGTTTTAGGAGCAAATTTGAAACAATGGAAGACAGGATCAGTGAAATTGAAGACAAATTCTAGGATACCACTTTGTTTGAGGAAAAATCAGAGAAAAGAATGAAGAAAAATGAAGAAAGCCTGAGAATGATGTGGGATACAATCAAAAGCAAAAATTTGCGTGTGATTGGAGTTCCAGAACAAGGGAAGAAAATGGAAAACACAGAGAGGATCATTGAATATTTGCTGACAGAAAACTTCTCTAATATGAAAGATGAAACGCAGACCATTCAAGAAGCTCAACAAACACCATATAAGATAGACCCCAAAAGAAAATCACCAAGACATCATAATCACACTCGCTAAGACCAAAGACAAAGAAAGAATCCTGAGAGCAGCATGAGAAAAATTAAAAGTCACATACAAAGGAGAAACAATAAGACTAAGCTCTGATTACTCGGCAGAAAGCATGCAAGCAAGAAAGCAATGGGATGATACGTATAAAACCTTGAAAGAAAATGATGCCAACCAAGAATAATATATGCTGCAAAACTCTCTCAAATATGATGGTGAAACTAGAACATTTCCAGTTAAACAGATATTAAGGGAAGATGTAAAAACCAAACCAAACTTACAAGAATTATTAAAGGGAGTCCTTTGGTTAGAGAACAACAACATTAGACAACAACCTCAATCTAGGACACAAGATAGCATCAGCCAGATAACCAACTTAGGTAATGCACTCTCAAGGATAAAACAAAACTAAAAGATTTACAACAGGGAACCAGAGAGGTCAAACTGTAAATGACAACAATGTCAGAACAATAAAAGAGGGAATAGATGGTGTAGGTATAGAACTTTCAAATGGAGAGGAAGTCAAGGCAATATCAAGTAATAAAAGATTGGTTTAAACTTAGGAAGATAGGGGTACATTTTAAAGTAACCACAAAGAAAGTTAACAAAGCTACTCATCAAAATAAAGAAGAAAAACATAAAGTGTCAGTAAACACAAAATCTATAAAAATGAAAGAAATAAAAAAAAAAAAAACACAAACAAGAGGAATTCAGCACAGAAGAGTAAGAGGAACAAAGAAAAGGTGAGCACCACAAAAAAAGCACTGTAAAATGACAGCAATAAACTCACACCTATGATATTCACACTGAATGTAAGTGGCTTAAATGCACCCATAAAGAGATGGAGAATGTCAAAATTGATAAAAAAACGGGACCTATCAATATGCTGTCTACAAGGGACACACCTTAGAAACAAAGACGTAGCTTTATTAAAAATAAAAGGATAGAAAAAATTCTACCAAGCAAACATCAACAAAAAGGAGCAGGCGTGACAATACTAATCTCAGATAAAATAGACTTTAAAACAAAATCCACCATAAAAGACAAGGAAGGACATTATATAATGATTAAGGGGACAATCTACCATGAGGACATAACTGTAATAAATATCCACACACACAATGACAGGGCTCCAAAATACATAGAACAAACTCTAACTGCACTGAAAAGAGAATTTGACAGTTCCCCAATAATAGAAGGAGATTTTAATACATCACTCTCGGTAAATGACAGAACATGTAGAAAGAAATTCAGCAAAGACACAGACACAGAAGATCTAACAGCCACAGTCAACCAACTTGACCTCATAGACATATACAGAACACTCTATCCAACAGCAGCAAAGTACACATTCTTTTCCAATGCACATGGAACATTTCCAGAATAGACCACATCTTAGGCCACAAAGCAACCCTCAACACAAAATCCAAAGCATTGAGGTAATACAAAGCATCTTCTCTAATCACAATGCCATAAAAGTAGAAATTAAGAGGAAAAGCAAGAAAGATAAAATCAAATACATGGAAACTGAATAATAACACCTTGCTTAAAAACCACTGGGTAATAGAAGAAATCAAAGATGTAATAAAAAAAATTCCTAGAATCAAACCAGAATGAAAACACATCATACCAAAACTTCTGGGACACAGAAAAGGCAGTGCTCAGAGGTCAATTTAGAGCAATTGATGTACACATCAAAAAAGAAGAAATGGATTAAATGAAGAATGAAATATTCTATATGTTTTGACAAAGTGCAAAAGAAGACCTCAAAAAGAGTTGGCACTGGTACTTGAAAATAACTTAGTTAAAGCCCTTCGAATTATTTTTAAAGTTCACACCCTATATTTCTATTAAATTCATCCAGTAAGTGTTCCCTTTATTGATTCTCTTGATGTGGAAGACTTACCATAATTAGAATGTTTTGCTACAAGGAGAAGAAAACACTCAAGTCAGCTTGATCAAATTGGATATCGTATTGGAAGACCCCATGAGGTTCTCTCAGAATACAAGTGCAGGAAATGGAACCCTTGATTGAAAAGGCATCAGGGCTGGACAGCTAGTGACTGTCTCAGGGCCACAGAATCTCTAATCTCTGCTTCCTCTACCTGCCTCATTCATTCTCCCTTACTCTTAGGCTTTCTTTCCTTCAAAAGAAAAAAAAGAAGGGACAAAATCAAAACATTAGCTACACAACTCCAACAAATAGAAAGAGAACAGCCAAAGAAGCCCACAGGCACCAGAAGAAAGGAGCTAATAAAGATCAGAGCAGAAATAAATAAAATAGAGAATAGAAAAACAATAGAAAGAATCAACAAAACCAAAAGTTGATTTTTTGAAAGAATGAACAAACTTGACAAACCATTGGCCAAAGTGACAAAAGAAAAACAGGAGAGGATGCAAATAACCCAAATAAGAAATGAAATAGGGGACAGTACAACAGACCCAGCTGAAATAAAAAGGATCATAATAGAGTACTGCGAAAAACCATACTCAGACAAATTTTGAAAGCCTAGAGGAAATGAACAAATTTCTAGAAACACGCTACTTATTTAAACTAACACAAACTGAGGTAAAAAATCTGAACAGACCCATAACAAGAGAAGAGATTGAAAACATAATAAAAAAACCTCACAAAAACAAAAAAAACCATGGCCCAAGATGGCCTCACTGGAGAATTCTACCAAACATTCAGAGAAGAGTTTACACCAGTATTACTCAAACTATTTCTGAAAATAGAAAAGGAAAGGGATACTTCCGAATTCTTTCTACGAAGGTAGCATAACCCTGATACCAAACCAGGCAAAGACACCACAAAAAAGAAAATTGCAAACCAATATCTGTCATGAATATAGATGTAAAAATTCTCAACAAGATTCTAGCCAATAGAATTCAGCATCATATATTAAAAACAATACACCACGACCAAGTGGGATTCATACCAGATATGCAAGGATGATTCAAAATTAGTACATCAATCAACGTAATCCACCACATAAATAAAACAAAAGAAAAGGATTGCATGATCTTCTCAATCAAAGCAGAAAAGGCATTCGAAAAATTCCAACACCCATTCCTCATGAAAACTCTCAATAAAATAGGTATAGAAGGGAAATTCCTCAGTGTAATAAAGGGCATCTCTACAAAACCAGCAGCCAACATCATTCTTAATGGTAGAATAGGAACAAGACAAGGATGCCCTTTATCACCACTCCAATTTAACATTGTGCTGGAAGTCCTAGCTAGAGTAATAAGGCAAGAATAAGAAATAAAGGGCATCCAAATTGGTAAGGAAGAAGTAAAACTATCCCTATTTGTGGATGATATAATACTATTCATAGAGAACCCAAAGGACCCCACAAGAAAACTACTGGAACTAATAAAAAGATTCAGCAGAGTAGCAGGAAACAAGAGAAACATACAAAAATCAGTTGGATTCCTATACGCCAATAAAGAGAACTACAAAAAGGAAATCTGGAAAGCAATACCATTTATTATAGCCCCTAAAAAAATAAAATACTTAGGAATAAATCTAACCAGGGACGTAAAGGACATATACAAAAAAGACTACAAAACACTACTGCAAGAAACCAAAAGAGATCAACATAAATGGAAAAACATACCATGCTCATGGATAGGTAGACTCTACATTGTGAAAATTTCAATTCTACTGAAGGCAATCTACAAATACAATGCAATCCCAATCCAAACACCAACAGCATTCTTTAAGGAGATGGAAAAACTAATCATTAACTTTACATGGAAAAGAAGGAGGCCCCAGATAAATAAAGCACTCTTGAAAAAGAAGGATAAAGTAGGAGGATTCACACTACCTGACCTCAGAACCTACCATTCAGCAACAGTAGTCAAAACAGCCTTGTACTCATACAATGACAGACACATTGACCAATGGAACTGAACTGACAACCCAGATGTAAAGCCATTCACCTACAGTCACCTGATCTTCGACAAAGGTCCAAAGCCCATTAAATGGGAAAAAGATAGTGTTTTTTTTTATTGTGCTTTAAGTGAAAGTTTACAATTTAAGTTATTTTCTCATACAAAAAATTTATACACACATTGTTATGTGACCCTAGTTGCTCTCCTATACTGCGACAGCACACTCCTCCTTTCCACCCTGGATTTCTTGTGTCTGTTCAACTAGCTCCTGTCCCTCTGTGCCTTCTCATCTCGCCTCCGGACAGGAGCTGCCCATTTAGTCTCATGTATTTACTTGAGCTAGGAAGCACACTCTTCACTAGTATCATTTTATGTGTTATAGTCCAGTCTAATCTTTTTCTGAAGAGTTGGCCTCGGGAATGGTTTTAGTTTTGGGCTAACAGAGAGTCTGGGGGCCATGTCTTCCAAGGTCCATCCAGACTCATCCAAACCATTAAGTCTGGTCAAAAGGACAGTCTTTTTAACAAATGGTGCTGGCAAAACTGGATGTCCATCTGTAAAAAATGAAACAGGACCCATACCTCACACCATACACAAAAACTAATTCAAAACGCATCAAAGATCTAAATATAAAACCCAAAACTATAAAGATCATACAAGAAAAAATAGGGTCAATGGTAGAGTCCCTAATACACAGCGTAAATAAGATACAAACCATAACTAATAATACACAAACACCAGAAGATAAGCTAGATAACTGGGATCTTCTAAAAATTAAACTCGCTCATCAAAAGACTTTATAAAAAGGTAAAAAGACAGTCTACAGACTGGGGAAAAAATTTTGGCTATGACAAATCCGACAAAGGTCTAATCTCCAATAGGAAAATCCAACACCTCTACAACAAAAAGACAAATAGTCCAATTAAAAAATGGGCAAAGGATATGAACAGACACTTCACCAAAGAAGATATTCGGCAGCTAACAGACACATGAGGAAACACTCATGATCACTAGTCATTAGAGAAATGCAAATCAAAACTACAATCAGATATCATCTTACCCCAACATTACTGGCACGAGTCAAAAAAACAGAAAATAAAAAATGTTGAAGAGGCTGCAGGCAGCTTGGAACTCTTATGCACTGCTGGTGGGAATGTAAAATGGTACAACCATTTTGGAGAATGATATGGTGCTTCCTTACAAAGCTAGAAATAGAAATACCATAGGATCCAGCAATCCCACTCCAAGGAATATATCCTAGAGAAATAAGAGCTGTCACACAAATAGACACATGCACACCCATGTTCATTGCAGCACTGTTCATGATAGCAAAAAGATGGAAACAACCTTAGTACCCATCAACAGATGAATGGATAAACAAACTGTGGTATGTACACACAATGGAATACAACACAACAATAAAGAACAATGATGAATCTGCGAAACATCTCACAACATGGATGAATCTGGAGGGCATTATGCTGAGTGAAATAAGTCAATCACAAAAGAACAAATACTGTATGAGACCTCTATTACAAAACCTCATGAAAAGGTTTACACACAGAAAGAAACAGTCTTTGATGGTTACTAGTGAAGCGAAGGGGTGGGGAGGGAAAAACACTAACTAGACAATAGATAAGCGGTAACTTTGGTGAAGGATAAGACAGTACACAATACTGGGGAAGTCAGCACAACTTGATCAAGGCAAGGTCATGGAAGCTCCATAGACACATCCGAACTCCCTGTGGGACCAAATTACTGGGCTGAGGGCTGGGGACCATGGTCTCAGGGGACATCTAGCTCAACTGACATAATATAGTTTATAAAGAAAATATTCTCTCATAACATGGTTGAAACTGGAGGACATTACGCTAAATGAAATAAGTCAATCACAAAAGGACAAATATTGTGTGAGACCTCTACTGTAAAAACTCATGAAAAAGTTTACTCACAAGAAGTAATAATCTTTGTTGGTTACGAGGGATGGAAGGTGTGGGGGGGAATACTAAATAGGCAATAGATAAGTGGTAACTTTGATGAAGGGTAAGACAGTACACAATACTGGGGAAGCCAGCACAATTTGTACAAGGAAAGGTCTTGGAAGCTCCATAGACACATCCAAACTCCCTGAGGGACTGAATTTCTGGACAGAGGGCTCTGGGGACCATGGTCTTGGGGAACATCTAGCTCAATAGGCATGACACAGTTTATAAAGACAATGTTCTACATTCTACCTTTGTGAGTAGCGTCTGGGGTGTTAAAAGCCTGTGAGTAGCCATCTAAGATACTCCACTGGTCTCACCTCTTCAGGAGCAAGGGAGAATGAAGAGAACAGGATAAAAGGAAAAAATTAGTCCAAAGGACTAATGGACCACAGCTACCATAGCCTTCACCAGACTGAGTCCAGTACAGCTAGATGGTGCCCAGCTACCACCACCGACTGCTCTGACCAGGATCACAGAGGGTCCTGGAGAGAGCTGGAGAAGGATGTAGGACAAAATTCTAACACACAAAAAAACCCCGGATTTACTGGCCTGACAGAGACTGGAGAAACCCCAAGATTATGGCCCTCGGACACCCTTTTAGCTCAGTTGTGAAGTCACTCCTTAGGTTCACTGTTCAGCCAGGGATTGGATAGCCCCATTAAACAAAATGGGACTAATGAGGCACAGCAGTCCAGGGACAAGGACTAGAAGGCAGGAAGGGACAGGAAAGCTGGTGATAGGGAACTCAAGGTTGAGAAAGGACAGTGTTGACATGTCGTGGGGTTGTTAACCATTGTCGTATGACAATACATGTACTAACTGTTTAATGAGAAACTACTTTGTTCTGTAAGCCTTCATCTAAAGCACAAAAAAAAAAAAGAAAAAAGAATTATCTATGTGAGATAAAATTGACAACAGCAACTCAATAGTTTCGATGGGAAGCCTAGGGGACAGTGCGTTGAAGACAAAGGTGATGCAATAATTTGGAAAAGGATAGTGGGAATAACAGCATAATTGATGTCACTGAATTGTACATGTAGAAATTTTTGAAATGGTGCATCTTTGGCTATGTATATTTTTACC
>NW_004444231.1:496512-510667 GCF_000243295.1 Trichechus manatus latirostris | reverse complement strand
AAAAAAAAAAAAAAAAAAAGAGGGAGAGAAAACAGTCTACATCCTACTTTGGTGAGTAGTACCCAGGGTCTTAAAAGCTTATAGGAGGTCATCTAAGATACCTCGTTGGTCCCACCCCATTTGGAGCAAGGGAGAATGAAGAAAACCAAAGACACAAGGGAAAGATTAGTCTAAAGGACTAATGGACCACAAATACCATAGCCTCCACAGGACTGATTCCAGCACAACTAGATGGTGCCCAGCTACCACCACCGACTGCTCTGACAGGGATCACAATAGAGGGCTCCAGATAGAGGTGGAGAAAAATGTAGAACAAAATTGAAACTCACAAAAAAAGACCAGACTTACTGGTCTGACAGAGACTGGAGAATCCCCGAGAGTATGGCTCATGGACACCCTTTTAATTCAGTACACAATTTGCTCCTGAGGTTCACCCTTCAATCAAAGATTAGACAGGTCCATAAAACAAAATGAGACTAAATGGGCTCATCAGCCCAGGGGCAAGGACGAGAAGGCACGAGGGGTCAGGAAAGGTGGTGGGAACGTAAGGTCGAGAAGGGGAGAGTGTTGACATGTCGTGGGGTTGGTAACCAATGTCACAAAACAATATGCATATTAATTGTTTATTGAGAAACTAATTTGCTCTGTAAACTTCATCTAAAGTACAGTAAAAAAATCTTACTATACGTGAATAATCAATCAAATATAGACTGCATGGATCCAATGTTTATGTGTTCGATCGACTTAACATATCATGCTCACAGCTACTGCTTCATGTCTTCTTTACTACTGATGGCATAAATATATTGAAGCAAAAAATGAAAAAATAAAAGGCAAGAAATAGTTTCAGAACTTTTTTGAGGAATACGTAAATTAATTGAGATTTTATTTTTGAGGTTACAAAAGAATGTATGTAAGGAGCATAAAATCACCTCATTTAAAACTCTGGTTGAACAAATCAACAATTATTTACACACAGAACATTAGCTTTTGTTGCCCAGAGTTATTTCTAATAACGATTTTGATGTTATAATTAAAAAAGTAGAAAAACTTGATTTCACTATTTCCTACCTCTCTTTCTCTTGAACCAGTTTAAAAGCCATTTATACTGGCTTCCAAATATATTAGGTCTATTCACTGACTACTCAAATTCCAAAAGAAATAAAGTAGTAATGTTATAAATTTTAAAATCAACATATAGCAAACATATTGACTTAAAATATATAGTTCTTTATGGATTAGTTTTCTAGATGTTTGAAATGACACCTATACTTTTATCCTTCACTTTATTTTGTGAGACATATTTCTTGGAATCAATTCCTTTGTAAATTATTGTACTTGCTAGCAAGATAAAAAATATATTTGTCATATTTTCTATCCAAATTTTTGTGTTAGCACCATGTTATTGAAATGCCAAAATGCCCTAGGTTTGTACTCTTCTTGCTTTATTTTGTATATATTCACTGTGCCAGCTTTTTCTTATGTTCAGAAATACCAAAAAGTATTGAAGAATTCTCCTTAGTACTTAATTTTCTTTTCTTTTCTTTTTTTTAACAGGAACATTTACCTTTGTGTGTGTTAGACTCCATTAGAAAACATGACGTAGGACAAATCACTAAAGCGGCACATGTCTTTCCCCAGTCACTGACTATGGAATACTTCCCTCTGTAATAAAACGGAGACATTATTTTTCACTCCAAGGATTGTTGCTGGAGATCATGATCTTGGGTGTTTATTGGTTCTGAGCCCCCAGTACCTGTTGAGAGAAGTCTGACTTTGAATGAGGCAGTGGGGAAATAATCCACATTTGACAAACCTCTGATGAAAGTTCTGAGGCACAGCTTTCCCTGAGTTTTATGACTTTTATGAGGAGACTCCCCTGTTGGTCTCCTCCAGCCATCAGGACACTTAGCTCTTAGCTCTTAGAGACTCTTTGCTCCCTGAGATGATATTTCTGGGTCTCTGAAATAACGAGAACATCCTCCTCTCTTAGGACACTCAGGAGCTGCTTCAAGGATAAGATCTGCCTCTAGGGGAAAGGCCCAGGATCAATGAAAACTACAGGATGTTTTCTTTCGACGACCCTCAATCCAGAATCCCAGTCTAGTGGCTCCGGCACTAGGTTGGAGGTCCAGAGCTCTCTTGTGTACACCTGGTCTCCTTGAGGGGAGGATGGGGAGGGTTAAGGTTTGGTTTGAGTCTCCGTGAGTCCAGGGTCTGGTCTTACTCATTTCACTAGCTCTTACCAGCATATTTGCTGCCTGCTAGCTGACCGATCACAGACAAGTCAATGAACCATTCTAAGCTTCAGTTTCTTCATCTGTAAGTAGGATTAATAACTTTACTCTCTTCATGATTTAGGTAAAATAATGCATATAAAGTCATCAGCAAAGTTCATGACACATAGTAAGTGCTCAACACATGTTAGCTTCTATTTTATCCCTAAAATAAAGTTTAACATCCTTTCATATTCTCTGATTAATTCCCACAAAATCAGCTATTATTACAGAACAATAAACATCTTTTCATTTCAGATAAACATGATACATGCTTACAAATCAATTATAAAAGATAAACATCTCAACTGAAATTGGTCAAAAGGTAGGGATTTAACCTTTTTTTTAAAAGAGGTATAAACATGGTCTCAAATAAATAAAGTAAAACTAACAACAATAAAACAAGAGAAACCTCAGAGTCTAAAAAATGGCACAAAGTTGGCAAATCTACCTTTATTCCTTTCTTCTTACTGGCTTTCTTGCTTGTAACATAAGGAGGCTATTCGTGTTTCTATGTTGGGTGAGGTAGGCACCCTTGTATACAAATCTAAAAAGTTACCGTAGAAGGCAGGTTGGCAAAGGTACCAGTATACCAGAAGATATAAAAATGGTTAAAATCTTTCACTTAGTAATTTCACTGCTGCATACATGGTCAACACATTTGCAAAAAGGAATCTAAACATAATTGATCATCTCAGTGTTAATATAAAAAAGGAATTATATATACATATATTCAACATTAAAAGGTCAATAAATTATGCTAAATTCCATTCAATGAAATAGAATGAAGTCACTAAAATCAATTTAGAAGGATAAAACATGATATGGGAATTGCTTGTGAAATAATAGCAGGGAAAAGGTAATGTAAAAAACTGCATTTGCCGTATAATTCTAATATTTCAGAATTATTTTTATTTGCGTAATATAGCTTTTTAATGCAAAAAACATATATATACACTGAGTCATAGTAGGTGACTGTGGATTTTTTCTTTGTAATTTTTTTGTGTTTTCTACAAAGAGGTTTCTTTCCTTTTTTTTAAACTGTACTTCAGGTGAAGGCTTACAGAACAAATAGTTTCTCATGAAACAGTAATACACGTGTTGTTTTATGACATTGGTTAACAACCCTACAACATATCAACCCTCTAACTTCTCAACCTCTTTTTTTTTGGTGAAAATACACACAGCCAAAGATACACCATTTCAAAAATTTCTAGATGCACAGTTCAGTGACATTGACTACGCTCTTCGAGTTGTGCTGTTATTCTCACTTAAGATGAAGGCTTACAGAATAAAATAGTTTCACATTTAACAGTTACTACAAATGTTGCCCTATGACAATGGTTAACAATCTCACAACACATCAACAATATCCTTACTCAACCTTGGGTTCCCTATCACCAGCTTCCTTCTCCCCTTCTGCTTTCTGGCCCTTGTCACTGGACTCCTGTACCTCGTTAGTCTCATTTGGTTTTATGGGGCTGTCCACTCCCAGGCTGAACGGTGAACCTCGGAGGTAACTTCACCACTGAGCTAAAAGGGTGTCTGGGGGCCATACTCTCGGGGTTTCTCCAGTCTCCTTTAGGCCAGTAAATCTGGTCTTTTTTTTGTGAGTTAGAATTATGCTCTACATCCTTCTCCAGCTTTGTCCAGAACCCTCTGTTGTGATCCTGGACAGAGCAGTCAGTGGTGGTAGCCGGGCACCATCTAGCTGTACTGAACTCAGTCTGGTGGAGGCCTTGGTAGCTGTGGACTATTAGTCCTTTGGACTAATCTTTTCCTTGTATCCTGTTCTCAAAGAGGTTTCTTTTTAACAAAAAACAAAATACAATGAAACAACAACAAAATAAAGAGCTTGACAAACACAAATCAAAACCTGGACCCAAACAAAAGACCCCATAGCCCTTTCATACTCTCTGTTATAAGTTATAATATATGTCTAATTAGGCCAATTGTAGGAGTGATCCACTCTATTAAAAATCATAGAATAGATGGCTTTGTAAATTTAATAAATTAAATTATCTCCACCTCAATTTTAAAAGAGGACATGGTTTCAGGAAATCAGCTTCATGTCTACATTCTCCACCTATAACAGAGGAGGCTCGATCCTCATCTTTTAGTGCTTCTCCTGTCAGGGTCCCTCCTGGCCCTGCTGCTCAGAATCCTAAGGAGCATGAGGAGAAATATGGGTCCAGACCCAGCACCTGCCACTCTGAAATGGCCATAGGACTGGCCTGCCTGGCACTATGGGACCTGACCCCAGCCTCTGTCTCCATCCTGAAGCTTCTCAGCCTGCTCTTCAGCCTCCACTTCCCAGCATCCTCCTTGCCCCACACCCCTGTCCCACCTAACCCACCTGACCGGCTCCATGCAGACAGCCCTTATCCAGGCTGAGGCCCTGCCCACCTGCCATCCAGGCCCCTTCCCAGATTATCCTGCACGTCTGGGGTCATTATTTCTAACTCAGCAGAAACAGAGGCAGGAGATGGGCAATTCAACCACCTGGGGTGGAGACTCACATATGAAGCAGTGGTGACACAAGCTCCCACCCCTTCCCTACCTGAGCCCTTCCTCCTCCAGATCACAACTCCAGCCACCAGAGCTTCAACTACCACAGCTCCGAGGAGAACTAGGCTGCAACGATTCCCATGATGGGGATAGTGGGCTGAGGAGGTAGTTCTGGGAAGAGAAGGAAAGGTGAGGGGTTCTGACCTTAAGGCCTCAGCCCCAACCCTGCTGGAGGTGCCCAAAAGGGCCCTGCTTTTCCTGAGAAGAGGCTCCACCCTCGTACCCCTCTTTATGCCATCTCAGGGTGAGGGGCTCTGGCAACCCGTCACGCTGCACAGGGCGTGTGAATCTCTGCCCTTCTCCAGAGGGCACCACCATGGCCATCCACCTTCTGGAAGGTCCCGTTCCCTAAAGGACTGGTCTCCACAAGCTGTGTCCTGGGTCATGTCCTCCCGGTCCCACTGCTAGGTCAGTGTGATCCCCTGCAGGGTAGAAGCCCAGGGCCCAGCACCTCAGCGTGACCTCTTGGTGAGAGATGGGGTGATGGGTCATGTGTGTTGATGGTGAATCCGTGAAAGAGAGTCAAAGAGAATTCAGACTATTTGATTTTCTTCCCATTATCCATTAAAGAGAGGCACATTTAACCACCATGGGAATGGACAGGACAGTTGTGGAGGGAAAATGAGAACATCAAATATTAGCTTCATCCACAGGAATCTGTACGGAAATGCTATTTTAAAGCAGGTTCTGGCCCACTCATGTTGGAGGCTTCAGGTGTTAGTGGCAGGAAGGGTGGCTTTTGGTCCCATCACAAGTAAAGGCAGGGTCAGGAGAGCAGCAGGCCTGGGACAGAGATTTAGGGCAAAGTCTGAGAGAAACAAACCCCGACGGAGCTTGATCTCTGTCTTAGTCATCTACTGCTGCTGTAACAGAAATACCACAAGTGGATGGCTTTAACAAAGAGAAATTTATTTTCTCGCAGTCTAGTAGGCTAGAAGTCCAAATTCAGGGCATCAGCTCCAGGGGAAGACTTTGTCGGCTCTGGAGGAAAGTCCTTGACATCAGTCTTCCCTTGATCTGGGAAAATCTCAGCTCAGGAACCTCAGGTCCAAAGGACATGCTCTGCTCACAGCGCTGCTTTCTTGGTGGTATGAGGTCTCCAACTCTCTGTTCGCTTCGCTTTCCTTTTATCTTCTGTAAGATAAAAGGTGATGCAGGCCACACTCCAGGGAAACTCCGTTTACATTGGATCAGGAATGTGACCTTATTAAGGGTGTTACAATACCACCCTAATCCACTTTAACATAATCTAATCTTGCCTCATTAACCACAGACAGAGATTAAGATTTACAACACATAGAAAAATTGCAATCACAAAATGGGTGACAACCACACAATAGCGGGAATCATGGCCTAGCCAAATTGACACTCATATTTTTGGGAGATACAGTTCAAGCCATGACAATCTCCAAAGCCGGATTCCTAAGAAACTGCTGTTCAGTTATTTCTCTTGACCGCCCCCCATCCCCGTTTTCCCACCCAAAGCTTCACGGTCCCTAAATGTCCCGGAAAGCCCTGGGCAGGGTAAAGGATCAGATATCCAGATGCTAAGCCTCCCCATTAGAACCCCATAAACTTTGGGGGGATTGTCAGATGGGTCCCATCCTCTCTCTCCTCCTTTGGGACAGCACCGAGGGACACAGCCACCACCTGGGAGAGGTCCAAGGAGGTTGTCCGCGCCCTCGCTCCCTTCACGCAGCAGCGTCTCCTCTGGTTCTCCAGGGATCTGTGGAGAAGATTCCACGCACCTGGCCTCCAGGGGGGCCTGGAAGCTCCGCCGCCCCGGCCGCCTGTCCCTCCTCTGTCCTGCCACCCTCCTGGAGCACTGGTCCCCGTCAGGAAATGGGAATCCGCCGGTGGCCAGCGGAGCACTGACATCGCGCAGGAGGCTCGAATTTCTGCCCCATCCCCGGCAGCTGGCCACGCCCCTGCGGTTGAGATCGCTGTCTGCTCGCCTTCTCCTCCTTAAGACAGTCATTGGCCCAAGCAGGTGTCAGCACGGCTCTAATTTAAACTGAAACGAAGTACAAACACTGGGGGCTCTCCCTAGGTGTGGGGGTCCGACGGATGTCAGGGACTATCTGGTGGAGGTCGTCCACAGAGACAAACTGCGCGTCGTCCGCGTAGGCGACTTCAGTGGACCTCAGTCTCACGAGAGACTTGGCCTGATCTTCCACCCAGGCTGCGCTCCGTGTGGTCCCTGGGCAGGTTCCCCTAGTGTGTCCGTGTGTGCACGTGTGTGTATGTGTGTGCGCGCGCGCGCGAATGGGGAGGAGGAGAAAAGAAAATGGGGTGGGGGGAAGGGGGAAGGAAGGTGTGGAAGGGGAAGGAACGGATAAATCCAAAGGGGATGGGGTCCCACGTCCCCAACAAGGACGATCCTCTCTTCCTCCCTCCCAAGAGGTAGTTACTCTCCCGACCCCACGTCACCCACCAGGACCTCTGAGAGGTGCAGGAGGAGGGTTCGGGTCACCGCAATTCGGCGCCTAAGCACCCACGGAGTCAGGGGAGAGCGTTGGCTCTCTTTTGGCTCCTTCGTGCAAGGAAACTTCCTCTAACTCTGATGGACTCCTCTAGAACCGGATACGCGATGAAAATCGACATTGGAGAGTGTCATCGGTTTGCAGGCAGAATAACCCTGAAAGACATTGCAAAAGAAAAGTGAAACTTATGAAAAAACCCTACCTCGATGACTCCCGTGTGCTCGTTTGCACTATGCCACGCCCACACCCCCTTTGTCGTCTTCCGAATCCCAGACACGGCCCTCAGTGCTGAGATCCTGAAATCCAAACCTAGAGACGCTGGGAACCTTTCCTCAGCCTCCTCCTCTGCCACAGGATACTCTTGCCCACTGTCTCCCCAAGTGCTGGCTTACACACGCAGACACACACACAGCGTGTTGGTTAAGGTTGTGTGTCAGTTTGGCTGGGCCATGAGTCTCAGTGGTTTGGCAGTTATGTAATAATGTAGTTTGAGAGTTATGTAATGGTGTAGTCAGCCTCTATGTGATCTGATGTGATCGGCAAATCAGTTGTAAGGGGGAGTTTCCTGGCGGGTGGTGATCTGCATCCAATATGTATATGGACTTTCTAGTAAAGCTTGCTCACATCCTGCATCCAGCTCGTCATCATCTGACCTCCAGTTCTTGGGACTTGAGCCAGTGGCCTGCCATATTGCCCGCCAATCTTAGGATTCTGCAGCCTCCACAGCTTGTGAGCCAGCAGCCTGCCATCTGACCTGCATATCTGCAGCTACGTGGGTCGGGAGAAACCTCCAGCCTGATACTTGACCCAAAGACTTGGGATTTGCCAGCCTCTACAACTGTGAGCCATTTTCCTTGAGATAAATCTCTCTCTATATATACATACATATATATTTCACTGGTTTTACTTCTCTAGAGAACCAGACAGAGAGAGGGAGAGAGAGAGACAGAGAGAACTTGCTTGACTCTCAGTCCACTCTTCTTCCTTTTCTAGAATCTTGCTCCCTGAGCTGGACGCTTCTCTTCTCACTCTCTTACTTTAGGCTTCTCCCCCAGAGTCTTCTTCCCCATAGGCTTCTAGAAAGAAACTTATCCCACAGATCTCAATGACAGACAATGGAAACCGTCAAGGACAGGAAACTGGTGACTGAAGGCTTCAGATAGGGGTTCACTTACAGGCAGTTTTGTTTCATTATCTTTTTTTGTTTGTTTGTTTCATTATTTTCCATTTTGATAATTACACACCCCAAAGAGTCCGGAGTCCAAGGCAGAGAAGGGTTTTGGCTACTTCTCACAAATAAAACTAACCTTCAGCTGGCTTTACAAAGCAGGTAGTGTTACTGGATTCACTTCATCTAAGAATAACGTTTGTGTGACTATGGGGTTGAAGCAAACTATAATTATCCTTATAGCATACCCATGAATTAATCTATGTAGATCACAGACAGATCAAAATAGAGAGTGTCTCAGGAAACACAATGTATTCACATGCTTTAATAAGTAGTGTATACAAATATTAACCAACATATGTTTTGTTACCTATATTAGAAATATTAAAAAAGTCCCAACCAGTTGCCATGCTTTGTCTTTAGAGATATGTTTTTATAACAACTTTGTTATTGTTGTTAAATGCCATGGAGTCGGTGCCAGAGCTCCGCAGTCTGCTTTTGGTGTGTAGTGTGATCAGATTGATTAGCACTAGAGGGCCCAGGGTTCAGTCCTTGTTCTTTTTTCTTCTACAGCTAATCACTCTTTGGAGGTCTCATCCATTCTCAAGGCTTTAAATACCATTTATGTGGTGTCACCTCCCACATTTATTTCTCTAATCAAGATTTCTACTAATATCCAGACCGGTATATCCAACTGTCAACCTGACAACCTCACCTGCATTTCTAATAGACATCTCAGACTCAGTATTTCTTAAACTACATCCCTCTTCAATATGCTCCTTCCAGAGTCTTCCCCATCTCCACTGACTCGATTTGCAAGTCCAAAATATTTAGTGTCCTCATTGACTCTTCTCTTTCTTGTACCTCAGATTCAATCCATTAGAACATCTTGTAAAATCCATTTAAAAAATATAGCCAGAATCCAATCACTTCCCACAATTTTCATTGCTCACACTCAGGCAAAGCAATCAACATCTTGAATACTGTCCTAAATTCCTACTGTTTTCCTACTGTCTCGCTCACCCCTCACCTTTCAATTCTATTCTCAGACAGCCTCCACAGTGATCCTTTTAAAAGAGAAGTCGACCATCTCTCTCTTTTGCTCAAAACTGTTTTGTAATATCCCATCTCACCCAGAGTAAAAGTCAAAACTTTTCCAATATCCTCAGTCCCTACATGGTCTGGTAGCACCTCTGACATCATCTCAATGACCCTGCTGCAGCCACACTGGCCTCCTTGCTGCTCCCAAGACACAGACACAGCTCTGCCGTGGTGTAGCTGCACTGGATGTTCCACCGCCTGGAAAGATTATCCCAGACATCCTCATGGCTAATTCCTTCATGTCCTTCAAATCTTTCCTCAAAAGTCACCTTCTCAACGAGGCCCGCCCTGCCCACCCGAGTTCAAACAGCTGTCTTCCGTCTCCCCACATACTCACACTCTGGGTCACCTTCTCCACAGCACTTAACATCTTCTTACGTGAACACTTTTCTTACTTACTATCTGTGGTAGGCTAAAAATGATCACCAAAGATGTCCACGTTCTAATCCTTGGAACCTGTGAATATCTTACATTCTATGCAAAAGGGACTTTTGAAGATGTGGTTTAGTTTAGGATTTGAGATTAGGTGATTATCCTGGATTATGTGGGTGGCCCCAATGACGTAATCACAAAGATCTTTATAAGAGGGAGGCAGGAAGGCCAAAGTTAGAGAAGAAGACGTAAGGATGGAATCAGGTGTCAGAAAAGAGATTCTAAGCTGCTGGCTTTGCAAAAGGAAGGAGGGGCCAAGAACCAAGGAAGGTAGGCAGGCTCTGGAAGATGGACAAGGCAAGAAAACGGATTCTCCCCTAGAGCTTCCAGATGGAACACAGCCCTGTGGGCCTAGTTTAAACTTCTGGCCTCCCGAATGATAAGAGAATAAATCTGTGTTATTTTTAAGTCACTAAGTTTGTGGTGATTTGTTATAGCAACAAGGAAATTAATACATTATGCTTCTAACCTATGGTGTATCTCTCTCTGCTCAAACATATGCTCCACAGGTTGGCTTTTTTTTTTTTTGGTGTCTATGGGTGTTTATTTCAGGAACTTAGGACAACTATGTAAATGAGGACAAAGCCATGGGTTGGAGACTGTAAAAGCCAATGAACTTTTATCTATTTCATGTCTATAGTCTGCCATCTTAACTCAGACTACTTGCTTTGTGTTATTGTTGTTGTCGTAAGTGCCTTTGAGTCAGTTCTGACTCATAACGACCTTGTGTACAACAGGATGAAACACTGCCTGGTCCTGCGCCATCCCCACAGTCTTTGTTATGCTTTAGCCCAAATGCTGCAGCTACTGTGTCAACCCATCTTGTTGAAGGTCTTGCTCTTTACACTGACCCTCTACTTTACCAAGCATGACGTCCTTCTCCAGGGACTGATTCCTCCTGACATGTCCAAAGTATGTGAGACGAAGTCTTACCATCCTTGCTTCTAAGGCGCATTCTGCCTTTACTTTGTCCAGGACAGATTTGTTCGTTCTTTTGGCAGTTCATGGTATATTCAATATTCTTCACCAACACCATAATTCAAAGGCGTCAATTCTTCTTAGGCCTCCCTTATTCATTGCCCAGCTTTTGTATGCATATGAGGTGATTGAAAACACCATGGCTTGGGTCGGGCGTCACTTAATCCTTAAAATGACATCTGTCATAGATAGAATTGTGTCCCCCAAAAGTATCTGTCAACTTGGCTAGGTCATGATTCCCGGTATTGTATGATTGTCTTCCATTTTGTCATCTGATGTGATTTCCCTATGTGTTGTAAATCCTATCACTATGATGTAACGAGATGGATTAGTGGCAGTTATATTGATGAGGTCTACAAGATTAGACAGTGTCTTAAGCCAATCTCTTTTGAGATATAAAAGAGAGAAGTGAACAGAGAGACATGGGGACCTCATACCACCAAGAAAGCTGCGCCAGGAGCAGAGCACGTCCTTTGGACCTGAGATTCCTGCGCTGAGATGCTCCCAGACCAAGGGAAGACTGATGACAAGGAACTTCCTCCAGAGCTGACAGAGAAAGAAATCCTTCCTCTGGAGCCTGCGCCCTGAATTTGGACTTCTAGCCTACTGGACTGTGAGAGAATAAACTTCTCTTTGTTAAAGCCAGCCACTTGTGGTATTTCTGTTATAGAAGCACTAGATGACTAAGACAACATCTTTGCTTTTTAACACTTTAAAGAGGTGTTTTGCAGCAGATTTGCCCGGTGCAATACATCGTTTGGTTTCTTGACTGCTGCTTTCATGGGTGTTGATTATGGATCCAAGTAAGATGAAATCCTGACAACTTCAGTCTTTCTTCATTTATCATGATATTGCTTATTGGTTCAGTTGTGAGGATTTTTGTTTTCTTTATGTTGAGGTGTAATCCATATTGAAGGTTGTGATCTTTGCTCTTAATCAGTAAGTGCTTCAAGTCCTCTTCACTTTCAGCAAGCAAGGTTGTGTCATCTGCATAACGCAGATTGTTAATGAGTCTTCCTTCAACCCTGATGCTGTGTTCTTTTTTTAAATCTTGTTTAGGTGAAAGTTTACAGCTCAAGTTAATTTCTCATACAAAAATTTATACATATATGGTTATGTGACCCTAGTTGCAATTCCTATAATGTGACAGCCCACTACCCCTTTCCACCCACGTTTCCCATGTCCATTCAATCAGCTCCTATCTTTTTCTGTCGTTTCATCCTGCCTCTGGACAACAGCTGCCCATTTAGTCTCGTGTGTCTACTTGGACTAAGAAACACACTCTTTACTAGTGTTATTTTAGGTTTTATAGTCTGGTCTAATCTTTGTCTGAAGAGGTGACTTCGGGAATGGTTTTAGTTCTGGGTTAATAGAGAGCCTGGGAGCCATGTCTTCTGGGGTTCATCTAGTCTCAGTCAGACCATTAAGTCTGGTTTTTTTACTAGAATTTGAGTTCTGCACCCCACTTTTCTCCTGCTCTGTCAGGGACTCTCTGTTGTGTTCCCTGTCAGGGAGGTCACTGGTGGTAGCTGGGCACCATCTAGTTCTTCTGGTCTCAAGCTGATGGAGTCTCTGGTTTATGTGGCCCTTTTTGTCTCTTGGGCTGATATTTTCCGTGTGTCTTTGATGTTCTTCATTCTTCTTTGCTCCAGGTAGGTTGGGACCAA
Source organism: Trichechus manatus latirostris (assembly GCF_000243295.1). NCBI lineage: Eukaryota > Metazoa > Chordata > Mammalia > Sirenia > Trichechidae > Trichechus > Trichechus manatus. Next base: position 497,994 of record NW_004444231.1, on the reverse strand, counting down.
TTGATGCATCTTAGATGGTTGCTTGTTAGCTTTTAAGACCCCAGACGCTACTCACCAAAGTGGGATGCAGAACATTTTCATAACAAACTTTGTTATGCCAATTGACTTAGATGTCCCATGAAAGCATGGTCCCCAGGCTCCTGCCCCTGCTAGTATGTCCCTCAAAGTGTTTGGTTGTGTTCAGGAAACTTCTTAGCTTTTGGTTTAGTCCAGTTGTGCTGACTTCCCCTACAGTGTGTGCTGCCCTTCCCTTCACCTAAGATAATTCTTGTCTACTATCTAGTTAGTGAATTCCCCCTCCCTCCCTCCCCACCCTCGTAGCCGTCAAAGAATGTTTTCTTCTGTGTTTAAACCTTTTCTTGAGTTTTTATAGTAGTGGACTCATACAATATTTGTCCTTTCACTCAGCATAATGTCTTCCAGATTCATCCATGTAGTGAGATGTTTCATGGAGTCATCATTGTTCTTAGTTTTGTAGTATTCCATTGTGTGTATATACCATAATTTTTTTATCCATTTGTCTGTTGATGGGCACCTAGGTTGTTTCCATCTTTTTGCTATTGTGGACAGTACTGCAATGAACACGGGGGAGCATATATCTATTCCTGTGACGGCTCTTATTTCTCTAGAATATATTCCAAGGAGTGGGATTGGTGGATCATATGGTACTTCTATTTCTAGCTTTTTAAGCTGGCGCCAAATTGTTTTCCAAAGTGGTTGTACCATTTTATGTTCCCACCAACAGTGTATAAGTGTTCCAGTCTCTCCACAATTTCTCCAGCATTGATTATTTTGTGTTTTTTGGATTAATGCTGGCCTTGTTGGGGTGAGAAGGTATCTCACTGTGGTTTTGATTTGCATTTCTCTAATGGCTAATGATTGTGTGCATTTCCTCATGTAGCTGGTAGCCTCCTGAATGTCTTCTTTGGTGAAGTGCCTCTTCATATTCTTTGCCCATTTTTAAACTGGGTTATTTGTCTTTTTGTTGTTGAGGTTTTGCACTATCTTGCAGATTTTAGAGATTAGACCCTGATCGGATATGTTGTAGCCAAATTTTTTTCCCAGTCTTTTTACTCTTTTGGTGAAGTCTTTTGATGAGCATAAGTGTTTGATTTTTAGGAGCTCCCATTTATCTTGTTTCTCTTCTGGTGTTTGTGCATTGTTACTTATAGTTTGTATTCTGTTTGTGCCATGTATTAAGGCTCCTAGCGTTGTCCATATTTTTTCTTCCATCATCTTTATCCTTTTAGATTTTAGATTGATCCATTTTGAGTTATTTTTTTACATGGTGTGAGGTATGGGTCTTGTTTCATTTTTTTGCAGATGGATATCCAGTTATGCCAGCACCATTTGTTAAAGAGACTGTCTTTTCCCCATTTAATGGATTTTGGGTCTTTGTCAAATATCAGCTGCTCATAGGTGGGTGAGTTTACTTTTGGATTCTCAATCCTGTTCCACTGGTCCATGTATCTGTTGTTGTAC
>NW_004444231.1:446846-484255 GCF_000243295.1 Trichechus manatus latirostris | reverse complement strand
GGCTGAGTTCTTTATCTCTTCATTTGATGTTCTAGGGTTTCAGGATTGTTGATTCTCTGTTTGGCTTAGTTTTTCGGATCTTTGTTGTGGAGGGACGGCGCGGTGCTTCTGCCTAGACCGCCATCTTGCCGGAGTCCTCTGTTTATTTCTTGATATCGCCTTGACTTCCTCTCCATACGAAAGATCTATGACTACGTTCTTTAGTCCCTCTTTTTTGTTTTAATGTTGTCATCTTCTACATATTGATGTCTCTGTTTCCATATTTTAAGTGTTTTAGCTTTGATTTATTTTTGTGACTTCCCTATCTGGGTTTATATCTGGTTGCTCTGTCCTGTGTTCTAGTCTTGGGTTGTTATCTGACGTTATTGATTTTCTAACAAGAGGACTCCCTTTAGTATTTCTTGTAATTTTCGTTTGGTTTTTACAAATTCCCTTAACTTTTGTTTATCTGGAAATGCCCTAATTTAACCCTCATATTTGAGAGACAGTTTTCCTGGATATATAATTCTTGGCTGGCAATTTTTTTCCTTCAAGGCCTTATATATGTCAATCCATTGCCTTCTTGCCTGCATGGTTTCTGCTGAGTATCCAGAGCTTAGTCTTGTTGACTCTTCTCCGTAGATGAATTTTCGTTTATCCCTAGCTGCTCTTAAAATTCTCTTTATCTTTGGTTTTGGCAAGTTTGATTATAATATGTCTTGGTGACTTTCTTTTTGGATCTACCCAGTGTGGGGTTCGATGAGCTTCTTGGATAGATATCTTCTCATCTTTCACAATATCGGGAAGTTTTCTGTCAACAAATCGTCAACACCTCTCTCTGTATTTTCTGTTATTCTCCCTTGTTGTGGTACTCCAATCACTCGTAGGTTATTCCTCTTCATAGAGTCCCACATAATTCTTAGGGTTTCTTCATTTTTTAAATTCTTTTATCTAATTTTTCCTCAAATAAATTGATGTCAAGTGCTTTATGTCCGATCTCACTAATTCTGACTTCCATTGCCTCAATTCTGCACCTATGACTTTCTGTTGAGTTGTCTAATTCTGAAATTTTATTGTTAATCTTTTGGATTTCTGTTTCCTGTCTCTCTATGGATTCTTGCAGCCTGTTAAATTTGTCACTATGCTCTTGTATAACCTTCTTATGTTCCTCTCTTGGTTTGTCTGTGTGTTCCTTGGCTTGGTCTCCATTTTGCATGATCTCCTTGCTGGTCTCCTGAAGAGCTCTGTATAGTAATCTTTTGAATTCTACCTCTAGTAATTCCAAGACCTTCTCTTCCTCCAGGAGATTTCTTGGTTCTTTGTTTTGGTCACTTGCTGCAGCCATCATGGTCTGCCCCTTTATGTGATTTGATATTGACTGTTGTCTGTGAGCCATCAATAAGTTATATTTATTTATTTTATGTTTGCTTACTGTGTCCTAGCTTCTTGTTTTAATATGTCCAGATAGGCTGGTCGTGTGAGCTACTTTGATTATTGGTGTCTCTAAAGCTCTCATGTCCTGTAACCATGTGGTTAGAGCAGTTACTAGGTAGGTGAGCCCAGGAGTCCACTTACTTTTCTTGTGTGGATTCAGCTCAGGTGTCCAGGTAGTTGGTCACTGAGTGTGTAGTGCAGGCTGTCACTTACAGTCCTAGATGGGCAGGGCTACGTAGGGGTGATTGGAGTAGGCACAGGTATCTGGCTGCAGTAGGGGGTTATGTGCTGAGCAAGGCAGGGGGCTGACGGCTGCCACTGAGGGCCTGGGGGGAAGGCATGTCCCTGTTCCCTAGAGCATGTAGGTTGGTGGGTTTTGCAGCCAGACTTTGGGCACTCAACACTGTTGGCTGTAAGGACTGGGAGGCATCACTTATTCTCAGACCCCTCTTGGGTGGGTAGGTGGAGTGGGTGGAGCCACCAGTCCTCAGGCCCCTGATGTGGTCAGGTGAGGAAACTGCTTAAAGGGCCAGGCAGTGTCAAATGTCATGAATCTGCCACTCCTCCATAGCTGTTGCAGTTGAAAATAGGCTTCAGGTATATACCCTGTTGTACTGTTCTAATGAATGCCTACGCTGTTGAAATGGGCCCACGCAGGTCTAGGCAGGGGTGAGAGGCATTCAAAGTCCGTGGACCCCTTATGCCTGTGCCCAGGCAAAGGGCTGTGCCTGCCTTGAGTTCCTGGCTTAAGGGAGCTGGCAGATTATTTTTTTCTGTTTGCTGATTTATTCCCCCTCCAAAGCCGGGAGAATGGCTGTAGAGCACTAAGGGTCCCACTTCTGGACCAGGGATTGGCAATAGCTGAAGGTAGAGCAGGACTGGAGCAGAGCCTGGAGGGGGTGGGTAAATAGGAGAGAGGTACTTACCAGAGGGGGGAAGGGATTTTTTTGTTCCAGCACTTGAACTTAACTTTGGCATATTCAGCCCCACTTTCCCCTGGTTCCACAGGCTTGTGCAGACTCTCTGCAGCTCAGTTTCTCCTGGTGTGGAAAACGCATCCTGAGTGCTACTGCTTGCTTCAGCCTGTGCACACCAGCAGATCCAGCCTGCAGGGTGTTGGCCAGGTCAGGCCTGGCAAATCCTGCTGATTCTGAACTGTCTTTCCCTCATGTTCATAGCTCCTCGATTGTCATATATAATTGATTCACTTTTTTTTTTTTGGGTCTTTGTTGTAAGGGGGACCACAGGAAACATCTGACTACTCCACCACCTTGGCCCCACCAGGTTGGCAATTTTTTTTTCTGTTCTCTTTCTATTTGTTTGAGTTGTGTAGTTAATGTTTTGATTTTGTCCCTTTCTTCTTTTTTGATGTGTGCATCTATTGCTATAAATTGTCCTCTGAGGACTGCCTTTGCTGTGTCCCAAACATTTTGGTATGATGTGTTTTCATTCTCATTTGATTCTAGGAATTTTTTTTTATTCCATCTCTGATTTCTTCTATTACTCAGTGGTTTGTAAGCAGGGTGTTATCCAGTTTCCATGTAATTGATTTTTTTTCCTTGCTCTTTCTGTTGTTAATTTCTACCTTGATGGCATTGTGGTCAGAGAAATTATTTTGTATTATCTCAGCGTTTTGGATCTTGTTGAGGATTGCTCTTTGGCCTAAGATGTGGTCTATTCTGGAGAATGTTCCATGTGCATTGGAAAAGAATGTGTACTTTACAGCTGTTGGATGGAGTGTTCTATATATGTCTATGAGGTCAAGTTGGCTGATTGTGCCCTTCAGGTCTTCTGTATCTTTGCTGAGTTTCTTTTTAGATGTTCTGTCCTTTACTGAGAGTGCTGTGTTGAAGTCTCCTACTATTATTGTGTAACTGTCAATTTCTCTTTTCAATACTGTTAGAGTTCGTTTTATGTATTTTGGAGCCCTGTCATTGGGTGTGTGGATGTTTATTATGGTTGTCTTCATGATGGATCATCCCCTTAATCATTATATTGTGTCCCTCTTTGTCTTTTATGGTGGATTTTGTTTTAAAGTCTAGTTTACCTGAGATTAGTATTACCACTTCTGCACTTTTTTGGTAGTTGTTAGCTTGATATATTTTTTTCCAACTTTTGATTTTTAATAAATTCACATCTTTGTTTCTAAGGTGTGTCTCGTATAGACAGCATATTCATGGATCCTGTTTTTTTAATCCATTCTGTCACTCTCCATATCTTTATGGGTGCATTGAGCCCATTTACATTCAGTGTAATTATTGATAGATGTGAGTTTGTTGCTGTTATTTTGTAATGCTTTTTTTTGTGGTGCTGACGTTTTCTTACTCTCCTGTGCTGAATTCCTTTTGTTTGTGGATTTTTTTTTTCATTTCTTTTGTTTTTGTAGGTTTTGTTTTTGCTGAGACTTTATGTTTTTCCTCTTTATTTTTATGAGTATGTTTATTAACTTTCTTTGTGGTTACTGTGAAATTTACCCTTATCTTTCTAAGTTTGAAGCAGTCTATTATTACTTGGTATCGCCTTGCATTCCTCTCCATTAGAAGGTTCTATACCTACACTGTTTATTCCCTTTTTTATTGTTCTGATATTGTTGTCATTTACAGATTAACTGCTCTGATTCCCTGTTGTATTTCTTTTGGTTTTGGATAGTCCTTGAGAGTTCATTTCCTAGATTGGTATCTGGCTGGTACGATCCTGTGTCCTAGATTCAGCCTGTGAGCTGAAGTTGTTTGTTCTCAGATTGAAGGATTCCCTTTAAATAATTCTTGTAAGTTTGGTGTTGTTTTTACATATTCTCTTAATTTGTGTTTATATGGAAATGTCCTAATTTCACCATCATATTTGAACGAGAGTTTTGCAGGATATATTATTCTTGGCTGGCAATTTTTTTTCAAGGTTTTGTATATGTTATCCCATTGTCTTCTTGCCTGCATGGTTTCTGCCGAATAATCTGAGCTTAGTCTTATTGTTTCTCCTCTGTATGTAACTTCTTGTTTTTCATGAGCTGCTCTCAGGATTCTTTGTCTTTCGTTTTGGCGAGTGTGATTATGATATGCCTTGGTGATTTTCTCTCGGGGTCTATCGTATATGGGGTTCGTTGAGCTTCTTGGATGGCCAGCTTTTCATCTTTCAGGATATTGGGGAAGTTTTCTGTCATCAGTTCCTCAGTGATCCTCTCCGTGTTTCCTGTTTTCTCCCCCTGTTCTGGAACTCCGATCACCCGAAAATTTTTGCTTTTGATTGTATCCCACATAATTCTCAGGGTCTCTTCAATTTTCTTTGTTCTTTTTTCTGAGTTTTCCTTGAACAGAGTTGTATGCAAGTGTTTGTCTTCAATTCTACTGATCCTGTCTTCCACTGTTTCAAATCTGCTCCTCAGCCCCTCTATGACACTGTCCATTTCTTGTTGTTTATCTTTTGGATTTCTAATTGCTGTTTTTGTATGATTTCTAGTTGTGAATTTATTTTGGCATTTTGTTCCTGCATTATTTTCCTAAATTCTTTCATTTTTTTTGTCTGTATTTTCCATGAATTTGTCTATTTTTTCCTTTTTTTGTCCGCTTTTTCCTTCAACTCTTGGATAACTCCGAGTATTAGAGATTTGAATTCCCTATCAGGTAGTTCTAGTGCTTTTTCTTCTACTGGAAAGTCATCTGGTGTTTTATTTTGGATGCCTACTGAAACAATCCTGTCCTCTTTCTGTAAATGTTTTGATATTGTCTGCTGTCTTCGGGGCATTTGGTAGTTATTTTTCTCGTTTACTGATTGTACATTTGTTTGTTTCATCCTTTTTTTTTATTTGGCTATGTCTGAGCAGGCGGGCTGTGTGTTCTTTGTTATTTGCTCATCTGTGGGTATGATACTTTTCACCTCCTTCTCCAATGGGCAGGGTCAGTCCCTCACATATGGTACAGCAGGGCAGGTCCGGCTGAAGAGGAGTTGCTGGGATGGGTTGTTTGTGGCACTTATTACAGCCACCAGGGCCGGTCGGTAATCAGTGCAGGGCAGGTTCCGGTAGGCCATACCTGTGCTGCTTGGTGGTGTGATGTTAAGCACACGGTGCAGGTAGGCAGGATGGAGGGGAGAGATTGTGATGTGTGGAGCTAAGATGGGTATGGGAGAGAGGAGAGAGGAAAAGGAGCCAAAAACATACAAACAAAAAAGAGTGCTAGGGGAGCTTTCCGTTGGAGTGGAGAGATGAGAGACTATGAAATGGAGAAGAACAAAAAGGGGAAGAAGAAGCAAAAAAAAGGAAAAGAAAAGAATGAATAAGTAAAAACTGGAAAGACAAGAACAGCAAAGCTCCCAGGGATCCCACTGGCGTGGCTACGAGGTCTGGGGGAGTTTTTCCCAGGTGTTGAAGTACAGCCTGGCTAGGAGGCATAGAGGTATTCAGTGCCAGGTATTCAGGGGACAGGAAGAGAAGGAAGGTATAGAGAGACGAGAAATGGTTGTTCTGTCTCCTGCTAGAAGCTTCATGAGGCTGCTTTCTTGTACACTGTATTTGCTGGTATCTGATAGGAGTCCAAGATGGTGGATCCATGCTGCTTTTAGCTGATAGAGGACCTCTCCATGTATGTCTCCTCACTCTCTGTTCTCTGTCAGTTTCTTATTCCATTTGGTGCTTGGCTGAGTTGTTTATCTCTTCATTTGATGTTTAGGATTTCAGGATTGCTGTTTTCTCAGTTTGGCTTAGTTTTTCGGATCTTTGCTGTGGAGGGACAGTGTGGTGCTTCTGCCTAGACTGCCATCTTGCTGGAAGTCCCCAGCCTGGCAATTTTTAACCTGTTTTTAGTTCACTGGTGTTTCCCAGATGCAAAAATAATATGAGAACTGCTGTTCTGAGTAAACCAGGGAGACCCCTAAATAGCCCCAGCCTATTTGCCTCCTCTTCCCTTTCCAGAATCCCTCTCCTTGAGCTGGACTCTCTGCCTCCCAAAGCTTAGCTTAGACCTCTTCCTATAGGCTCCTCTAGAAGAGAACTTACCCCCTGGAAATTTAATGTCAGAGAGTGTCCTCAGTCAGAAAACTGAGGTGGAAGGAACAGTGTTTCCTTTTGGAACTGGGAGTATTTGTGCCTGAAGGCACCAGATTGTGATTCACTCATGATATATTTTGGTTTTGTTGCACACCAGCTTAATGTGTATCTAGCTTAGTCATCTGTAACAGAAGTACCACAAGTGGATGGGTTTAACAAAGAGATATTTATTCACTCACAGTCTAGTTGGCTAAAAGTCCAAATTCAGGGTGTCGGCTGCAGGGGAAGGCTTTTTCTGTCTGTCGGCTCTGCTGGAAGGTCATTCTCATCAATCTTCCCTTGGCTGAGGAGCTTCTTAGGTGCAGGGACCCTGGGTCCAAAGGATGCACTCTGCTCCTGGTGCTGCTTTCTTGCTGGTGTTAGGTCCCCATGTCTCTCTGCTCACTTCTCTTTTTTATATCTCAAGACACAATCCGGTCTTGTAGATTGAGTCCTGCCTCACTAACACAACTGCCGCCCATCCTCTCTCATTAACATCATAGAGGCAGGATTTACAACATACAGGAAAATCACACAATACCAAGAATCATCACCCAGCCAAATTGATACACACATTTTTGGGGGACGGAATTCAATCCATGACAATATCCATATCCCAGACAGCTGGGAGTTTGATGCGATCTGTGTGAGAAATAATGAGGGCCCATTCATTTTAAATGGGTCTAAGGCACTTGACTTGATGTCCATAAACCATCAAGAGCAGTGCTGTCAATAGAACTTTCTGTGATGAAAGAATTGTATGTCAGTGCTGTCCAATACAGTAACCACTAGCCATGTGTGGCTGTTGAGCACTTGAAATGTGGCTAGTGCGACTGAGAAGTTTAATTTTTAATTTTACTTTGTTAATCTAAATAGCCACACCTGGCTAGTAGTTACCATATTTGACAGTACGCATCTAGAGTGTTCTGAATTTTCAACCTCTCCCTTCAAAATACTGTGCAATTTATAGATTGAAGTATATTAAAATTACCTTTATTTTAAAGCCATGAATTTGTCTACGTGGTTCTTTTGTAGGGGAAAAAATCATGAAATTTAGTAAAGCAAAAAGAAAGTTTTATTCAGCATATATTCAAAAGGGCAGAAGTGGGAAGCGGTCAACCATGCTGTCAGCCATGTCTGCCAGAGTCCAAGGAAATATCACAAAACAGACAAAAGTGGGAAAACGGATAAGCTTGCTGCTAGAGTCATGTCTGTCCAAGTCCAAAGAATATTACAGAACAGGCAAGAATGGGAAAACGGACAAGCATGTTGCCACGGCCATGTCTGGCTAAGTCCTGAGACCATTACAGAGCCATCAGTATATATTAACATTACTGTCGGAGCTGCAATGGTTGTCGGAGTGGCGGAGACAGTAACCAATGCCACAACTCTTACAGAAAAGTGGGGCCAAGGAGGGTCACTCTGAGGAGTCGACCCCAGCTTCAGTCCCAGGGGTTTATTTATAGTCAATACAGCAAGTAGTGAAGCAAATTACAGAACAATGGGCTTTGGGTGAATAACAATAAGTTTCGGGCAAGGGAGAATGGACTTCAGGTAAACAAGCCAAACAAGTCGTGACAAGTCTCAACACGCTGCTGACAAGTCTCAGCATGCTGTGTGCAACATATGGGTCTTAGAGGGGCTGAAGTTGTCACTGGTGTAGCCGTATTTCAATGGCACATATCCCCACATATCCCCCCTTTTGTTTAATTAATGGAATAAGAATAAAGAGGGTTTTCACTGGTCCAGCAAATGCCCGTTTGGATAAAGTAATATTTTCTTTACGAGATATAAGCCAAGGTTATCTCAGCTACTGTCTCCACACCTCAGGGCCTGGTTGATGCTTAGAGAATCTTTGTGAGTCCTTGTGAGCCCAGCTTCAGCTGGGTCACACTCCATATGCTCAAGGAGGAGAAGGTAGCATCGCGATGAGTAATACCTGGACTTTGGCTCCTAGATGGCGGCCATGGCAGGCTCTTTAAACTCATGGTGCTGATTTTCCAACAGATACCATCTGGTTCTTCACCAGGTACCAAATAAGGGTGATATGCTCATCAATAGCATTGCTGGAGCGGACTCACTGCACATTAACAAAAGTCTCAGCCCAAGGCCTATAGGTGTGTATGACAACAGAGGATGACTTTATAAAGATATACTAATCCCTTGTGCTAATCATACCCTGATTGTTGGACCAATGGGTTTCCTCCGACTCTCATTTAGTAAGCTAAACACTATCTTTAACATTCACTAAGATTATTATACTTAAAGGTTCAAAGATTCATTAATAATCAAACAAACATTTACGCAAATTCACTATTACTTGGAAGGGAATCATCTGAATTAGAAACCTATTTATACAGAAGCATCTAATCTAGAAGAAGCAGAAAATATAGAGGAATTTACACATAACGAATTTTTATCAGGTAATTACTGATTAATAAGATAATAACATAGGAAGGGCCTTCTTAAGAGGAGGCCTTCATTTTTTCTGTTTCTGGTCTAAATAACTGATAGCGAATGGTCCAGGCATAGAAGACCAACTTCTGTTGGTGATGGGAGATCTTCAGGGAGTAGAGACATCGGATGACTATAAGGAAGCACAAGACTATTAAACATCCTATAGCAAAAAGGATCCAAACATGGAGATTGAGTCCAGAGAACCAATGTGTAGGATTAAGCCAGTAGGCAAAATCATTAAGTGTAGTAAGTGTAACTTTATTAGATTCTGCTTGTAGTTTCAAGAGTTGTTCTTGTAACTGGAATTGTAATTTTTGAATATCACTTTTCAATGGAGAAGCGAAGCTAGCTAAAAGATTATTTTTAACATCCTTCCAGGATTCATTATATGGAAGGGCTGTAACACAGAAGCGAGTGTATTCTGCATCACAGGTTAGTTGGGAATGTTCCCATAGGGCTTCCTGTCGCTCTCCAAGCCAAAGGACTGAGGCTTCTAAAGCACCCAGAGGCTTGAGGATTTTTTGATCAATATGTGCTGTAGTTTGCATTTCAAAGGTAACGTTTTGCATATAAGTGGTAAATTGTTGGGCGGTCTGAATAGATTGGGAGAGAGCTAAGTGGCTGTGATAATGGAGGCTATGAGAATTCCAAGAAACCTTTTAGTTCGTATTTTTAGTAATGCATTAACAACCTGAGCGAGGGGGGGACTATCTTGCCAGGGGCGTGTAGACCTCCCCATGTTACCGGCATGGTAGATCCCCGTTGCTCAGTGTCCTTCCCCGGGGGAAGGGGTGATGGTGTCAGTTGTGGCTCTGGAATCGGATCGGATGGCGGCTCCGGCAGCTGCAGCAGGGGTGGCAGCGGCGGTTCCCAGCAGAGGAGAAAAGGTGGCTGTCGCTGGGTCATGATATGGTTTTACTAATCGAGCGGGAATCCAAAGTGGGCCTGTAGGAGACAAAACAGCCACATACTCTCACCCCAGGTTAATAATTCTACAGGTCCTTGCCAGACAGAGGGATTTTGAAGATCTTTATAGAGCACCTATAGGCGAGGTCGGGTGTCAGGGAGAATAAAATGTCGTTCTGCAGGAGTACGACCATCTTTAGCAACCTATAAAAAGTTAGAAGTAAAGAGAGCTTTGGCAAGTCTTTCATTCTGGTCAAATAGTCTGGTCCCATCATCTCCCCCCTTTTGTTTATTTAAGAGCTGTTTGAGAGTATGATGGGCATGCTCAATTATGGCTTGACCTTGAGGGTTATAAGGAATGCCAGTGGTACGAAGAATATTCCATGTGGCACAAAATTGTTGAAATTTAGCAGAATTATATGCAGGCTTTTAAGGGGTTCTAGTTTTTCTTCTTTAATGGGCCACTGCTCAACCCAAACAGGAGGGCTAGGTATCCAGGTTAATTTTAACAGAGGGTCTGTTTGAGCAGTGGCCCCTATGAAAAATCTTGAGGGGTGCCAATTTGAACATTCCACTGGGAGAGTAAATCTCATCCCCATAATATAGTAGGTAAAGGAAGGATAAAGGGACAGATAGAAGCGGGCTGTCCATCAGGACTATAGCAAACAATGGGAAGTGTACTTTGAAAAGGACACTGTGCTCCTCCAACTCCGGTGAGGGTTTCAGCGGTCTGTTTCTTGGGCCAAGAAGAGGGCCAGGAAAAAGCCCTTCTTTCTCACAGCCTTCTAGCAAACACTTCCCCATAAGAGACTCATGTTGTGAGGAAGCAGCCTCAGGAGGCGTGGAAGGAGGAGGGTCATAAATATTTTCTTTGCTAGGGGAGGGAGCCGAGGGAGCTGCCTGTAAGGGCTGTAGGGCAAGGCGGCAGTGATGCCAAGCAATAAGAACTGAAGCTGGGATGTTCATGTCACGAATGATGTTACCGATACATTCCCATGCTTCTACATCAAGGTTTCCCCACAAGGGATACCAAGGACAGGCAGATTCAATTAAAAGCGGAAGTTGAGTAAGCGCTTCTTCTGAGACCTTAAGCTTAGAGGCTTTTAACAATCTTAGCAACTGGGTTTTGTGTTGACGCTGCTCAGGAGAAAGAGAATTCCCCATAGTGAGGAAGAAAAGGAAAATGAAAAGGAGGATGACAGGAAAGCTCCTGGCCTGAAGCCTGAAATCCCTCAGGAACAGTCAGGAAAGCTCTGCCGCTCTGGGGCTAAAGCAGCCTGATCTGAGAGCGCTCGGGAAAATTCTGCCCGCGGAAAGACCCTGCCGCCCTCAAGCTGTGCCTTTAAACAGCTTGAAATGGATGCATCCTATACTTACCACCTGAAGGGATTTGAGTGCAAGGGCATCTACAGTCTCTCACACGGGGCACCATCTGTTGAAGCTGCGATGGTTGTTGGAGCAGCAGAGACAGTAACCAATGCCAGAACTCTTACAGAAAAGTGGGGCCAAGGAGGGTCACTCTGAGGAGCCGACCCCCGCTTCAGTGCCAGGGGTTTATTTATAGTCAATACAGCAAGTAGTGAAGCAAATTACAGAACAATGGGCTTTGGGTGAATAACAATAAGTTTCGGGCAAGGGAGAATGGACTTCAGGTAAACAAGCCAAACAAGTCGTAACAAGTCTCAACACGTTGCTGACAAGTCTCAACATGCTGTGTGCAGCATATGGGCCTTAGAGGGGCTGAAGTTGTCACTGGTGTAGCCATATTTCAATGGCACATATCCCCACACATTACAAATGGGCAAAACCATTGAAAGCTTAGCCTTTTCAGATTGGCTAGAAAATATGATCCTATGTTTTGAATTTTCTTTCTTAACAATCATTGGTACAGGTTTCAGTAACAACAGTCAGGAGGGTCTTCATTGGTCCAACAAATTTCTATTCACAAAATGCTAACAGAAAAAGATAAGAGTAGAAAAGTCTTTTGTGTTCTGTTTGACTGGCTTTATGTGAAAGTTTCCCTAAAAGATATTTTCCAAGATTATCTTAGCTATTGTCTTTATACCTCAGGGCCCAGTTGATGTATCCTTGCGAGTCCTTGTGAGCCAATCTCCAGCTGGGTCACATTCTCTATGCTCAAGGAGAGGGAATAAATGATTCCAATATCATTTCCTAAATCAGTTCTTAGATATATCCTTAAAATACAGAATGCCCATGAAAGTTTAATTAATAGGCATTTAACAACTAGACTGTACAGACATTCACCAAAACATGATTTATCATGTCAAGATTACAAGTGTTCAAAAATGCCCATCACCAGTGGCAATTTTTGTTTACATTTCATTGAGACTCTTAGTGTTATTGTTTTTCTTTAATCTTAATAGGAAATAAGTCTTTACTTATTCATGGGAAAGTGCTTATTGATACCACACATATGAAATGCCCTGTAGGTCTTGCAGATATGTTTTTAAAAGTATTAAACAAGAGATTCAAAACTTAGAATTGCACCACCTTAGAATTCTTTACCTATTTACCTATTGCTACCTTTTCTCCAAAATACAAACAATTTTATTTTCCTTGACTCTCAGATCCCTCTCTCCTCATCGTCTGTACTTAGAGGAAAACATACATGAAATTTTTACAATTGTAAAGTGAAGGATTCTTTAAGCATGACCCAGGATGAAAAACCATAAATAAAATTGATGAATTGATGGAAGTTTTGATTATATGCAAATTAATAACTTCTTATGGCAAGTACAAGCTCACAGATATACAAATGTTTTCCACAATTATGTCAAAGACATTAAAATTATGAAATAAGGACAAAATTATGTACAATTATATACAATCAGAGAACTAGAAATAGCTGTTGAAAATCAAAAATATGATCATAGAAATGAAAACTCAATAGGTGAACTGGGTGATATAAGTCGTACTTCCACAAGATAGTACAAAATGGAAAAGTGACTGTGAACAGAACTATAAAAATATTAGACTATCAATGAATTCCAACAACCTTATACTACAAGTTTCAAGAGAAGTAGGGACAGGAAATAATTAAAAATATTTCAAGAAAATGTCTTACAGTTTACAGAGAAAAGTGCACAAATTCTTACTATGGTTAATGAATATAGACCCACACTAAGAGCACATCAGAATGAATTTCAGAAAGAAGGTAGAAGAGAAAAGATCCTGAAAACATCCAGAAGTAACAAAAAAGAGCATCTCTTAAAGCTGAAAGACATGTAAGTAACAACTTACAAATTTGAAGGAAAAAGTTGCTCCACACAGAATTCTATACCAAGCCAAAATGTGAGTAAGTGCTAGGGTGGCCTAAAGACATTTTCCGATGGTTAGGATTTTAACATTTTGCTTTCCATATTCCCTTCCTCAGGGTACTACAAGAGGATATGGGAACCAAAAATGATGGAAAAAAAAACAGAAAAGGGGAACAAATGGGATCCAGGGAACTGGGGAGCCAACACAAGAGAAAACTTGATGTGCTGGAATATATTCACAATAGATACAGAATGGGGTGGGGGATGAGGGGGTTGGGTGGAATTTTGGGAATGATTCAGTAAAGTTTATAACAGAAACTAAGCAAATAAAGGAACAAGATGTTTAATTCCAGGGAAAATAAAAAGTTGATTTAAGAAAGGAAAAGTAATCATAGTCTACTAAATGCTCAGTTGTGAATAGTATTTACACGGTCATAATAATGTAAATAGGAGCCCTGGTGTCAAAGTGGATAAGTGATGAGCTGCTAACCAAAACATTGGCGATTCCAACCCACCAACGGCTCTGTAGAAGAAACGTGTCAGTCTGCTTCCGTGAAGATTACAGCCTTGGAAACCCTTTAAGGCAGTTCTACTCACTTACATGGGATCGCTATGAGTTGGAATCAACTTGATGGCACACAACAACAACAATAATGTGAACACTGAACACTGAGCTAACCAAAAGAATAGCATAATTATGTTGGAAGGATGGGGGTGTGTGCAGGAGAGATAATCCATCACAAAAACCAAAAACCAAACCCTTTGCTGTAGAGTCGATTCTGACTCATACCAACCCTATAGGACAGAGTAGAACTGCCCCATAGGGTTTCCAAGGAGTGGCTAGTGGATTCAAACTGCCCATCTTTTCGTTAGCAGCCAAGCTACTAACTACTGTGCCACCAGGGCTCCATAATCCATTACAGATGATACATAAAACTGAAGAACAAAGAATGAGCAGTATAAGTATGTTATTTAGAGACAGAAATAACACTAAGAAAATCAACTAAAAGCATTAAAAATGGTTCCCTTTGGGGTTCAAGAAATGGGGTGCATGGAAGATTGAGGATGGCTGTCTTCAAAACAAGACTTGTAGAAGTATTTGACTTCTTAAATTATGTGCATGCATTCATTTGATAAGAACAAAAACTCAACATTTTCATAATATGGTAGGTGAGAGAATAGACTCAGGATTGTCTATAAGGGATGTCATAGAAATGAAGCAGTAACTGGAGGCAGACATGGGACCAGGTGACGA
Source organism: Trichechus manatus latirostris (assembly GCF_000243295.1). NCBI lineage: Eukaryota > Metazoa > Chordata > Mammalia > Sirenia > Trichechidae > Trichechus > Trichechus manatus. Next base: position 469,929 of record NW_004444231.1, on the reverse strand, counting down.
ATTTTTCAAAATTTATTGTGCTTTAGGCAAAAGTTTACAGAGCAAGTTAGTTTCTCATTAAATAATTAATACACATATTGTTTCCTGACATTGGTTGCCAACCCCACAACATTCAACACTCTCCCCTTCTCCACCTCCGTTTCCCCATTTTCATTCATCCAGCTTTCCTGTCTCCTTCTGCCTTCTCATCCTTGTTCCTGGGCTGATGTACCCATTTAGTCTTGTATACGTGGTTGAACTATGTGTGTTATTGTTTGTTTTATAGGCCTGTCTAATCTTTGGCTAAACGGTGAACCTCAGGAGTGACTTCAGTACTAAGTTAAAAGGGTGTCTGGGGGCCATACTCTTGGTGTTTCTCCAGTATCTGTCAGATTAGTAAGTCTGGTCTTTTTTTGTGAGTTAAAATTTTGTTCTACATTTTTCTCCCTCTCTGTCTGGACCTTCTATTGTGATCCCTGTCAGAGCAGTGGTAGCCAGACACCATCTAGTTGTGTTGGACTCAGTCTGGTGGAGGCCGTGGTAGTTGTGGTCCATTAGTTCTTTGGACTAATCTTTTCCTTGTGTCTTTGGCTTTATTCATTCTTCCTTGCTCCAGACGGGGTGGGACCAGTGGAGTATCCTAGATGGTCACCCAGAAACTTTTAAGACCCTAGAGGCTACTCACCAAAGTAAGATATAGAACATTTTCTTTATAAACTATGTTATGCCAATTGAGCTAGATGTTTCCTGAGACCATGGTCTCCACAGCGCTCAGCCCAGTAATTCAGTCCCTCAGGGAGTCTGGATTTGTCCATGGAGCTTCCATGACATTACCCTGAACAGGTTGTGCTGGCTTCCGCAGTATTGTGTACTGTCTTACCCTTCACCAAAGTGACCACTTGTCTGTTGTCTATTTAGTGTTTTTCCACCCCCACCCCTCCCCTTCCTCATAACCATCAAAGATTGTTTCTTTCTGTGTGTAAACCTTTTCATGAGTTTTTATAGTAGTGGTCTCATACAATATTTGTCCTTTTGTGATTGACTTATTTCACTCAACATAATGCCCTCCAGATTTATCCATATTGTGAGATGCTTCACAGATTCATCATTGTTCTTTATCATCACATAGTATTCCATTGTGTGTATGTACTGTAGTTTGTTTATCCATTCATCTGTTGATGGGCATCAAGTTTGTTTCCATCTTTTTGCTATTATGAACGATGCTTCACTGAACATGGGTGTGCATATGTCTATTCTTGTGATGGCTGTTATTTCTCTAGGATATATTCCTAGGAGTGGGATTGCTGGATTGTATGGTATTTCTATTTCTAGCCTTCTAAGGAAGCGCCATATCGTTTTCCAAAATGGTTGTACCATTTTGCATCTCCACCAGCGGTGCATAAGAGTTCTAATCTCCCTGCAGCCTCTCCAACATTTATTATTTTTCTGTTTATTTGATTCGTGCCAGTAATGTTGAAGTGAGTTGGTATCTCATTGTGGTTTTGATTTGCGTTTCTCTAATGGCTAGTGATTGTGAACATTTCCTCATGTGTCTGTTAGCTGCCTGAGTGTCTTCTTCGGTGAAGTGTCTGTTCACATCCTTTGCCCATTTTTTAATTGGACTATTTGTCTTTTTGTTGTAGAAGTGTTGGATTTTCCTGTAGATTTTAGAGATTAGACCTTTGTCAGATTTGTAATAGCCAAATTTTTTCCCCCAGTCTGTAGGTTCTCTTTTTACTCCTTCGGTGGTCTTTAGATAGCACAAGTGTTTAGTTTTTAGAAGATCCCACTTATCTAGCTTATCTTCTGGAGTATGTATATTGTTAGTTAAGGCTTGTATCCTGTTAAAGCCGTGTATTAGGGTCTCTAGCATTGATGCTATTTTTTCTTCTATGATCTTTATAGTTTTTGGTTTTATATTTAGGTCTTTGATCCATTTTGAATTAGTTTTTGGGTATGGTGTGAGGTATGGGTCCTGTTTCATTTTTTTGCAGATGGATATCCAGTTTTGCCAGCACTGTTTGTTAAAAAGACTGTCTCTTCCTCATTTGATGGATTTTATGCCCTTGCCGAAGACCAGGTGACTGTAGGTGGATGAATTTACATCTGGGTGCTCAATTCTGTCCCATTGGTCAATGTATCTGTCGCTGTACCAGTACCAGACCATTTTGACTACCGTAGCTGTATAGTAGGTTCTGAGGTCAGGTAGTGTGAGTCCTCCTACTTTCTTCTTCTTCTTCAATAATGCTTTACTTATCTGGGGCCTATTCCCTTTCCATATAAAGTTAATGATTGTTTTTTCCATCTCTTTAAAGAATATTGTTGGTATTTGGATTGGGATTGCTTTGTATTTGTAGATTGCTTTGGGTAGAATTGACATTTTCACAATGTTGAGTCTACCTATCCATGAGCATGGTATGTTTTTCCATTTATGTAGATCTTTTTTGGTTTCTTGCAGTAGTGTTTTGTAGTTTTCTTTGTATAAGTCTTTTACATTCCTCAGTATTTTATTTTTTTAAGGGCTATTATAAATGGTATTGTTTTCCTGATTTCCTTTTTGTTGTTCTCTTTATTGGTGTATAGGAATCCAGTGGATTTTTGTATGTTTATCTTGTGTCCTGCTACTCTGCTAAATCTTTTTATTAGTTCCAGTAGTTTTCTTGTGGAGTCTTTTGGGTTTTCTATATATAGTATCACAGCATCTATTAATAGGGACAGTTTTACTTCTTCCTTACCAATTTGGATGCTCTTTATTTATTTTTCTTGCCTTATTGCTCTAGCTAGGACTTCTAGCACAATGTTAAATAGGAGTGGTGATAAAGGACATACTTGTCTTGTTCCTGTTCTCAAGGGGAATGTTGAAAACAGACAAAAGTGTACAAATTCTTACTATGGTTAATGAATATAGAACTACACTAAGAGCTGAAAGCCTCTCTCCATTAAGAATGATGTTGGCTGTTGGTGTTGTATAGATGTCCTTTATTATGTTGAGGAATTTCCCTTCTATACATATTTTACTTAGAGTTTTTATCAAGAATGTGTGTCGGACTTTGTCGAATGCCTTTTCTTCTTCGATTGAGATAATCATGTGATTCTTTTATTTTATTTATGCGGTGGATTACTTTGATTGATTTTCTAATGTTGAAACATCCTTGCATAACTGGTATGAATCCCACTTGGTTGTGGTGTATTATTTTTCTGATATCATGCTGAATTCTATTGGCTAGAATTTTATTGAGAATTTTTGCATCCATATTCAGGACAGATATTGGTCTGTAATTTTCTTTTTTGTGGCATCTTTTCCTGGTTTTGGTATCAGGGTTATGCTGGCTTCATGGAATGAATTTCAAAGTATCTCTTCCTTTTCTATGTTCTGAAATATTTTGAGTAGTACTGGTGTAAGCTCTTCTCTGAATGTTCGGTAGAATTCTCCAGTGAAGCCATCAGGGCCGGGGCTTTTTCTTGTTGGCAGTTTTTTTTATTACCTTTTCAATCTCTTCTCTTGTTATGGGTTGGTTAAGATTTTCAACATCATTTTGTGTTAGTTTGGGTAGGTAGTGTGTTTCTAGAAATTTATCCATTTCCTCTAGGTTTTAAAATTTGTTGGAATATAGTTTTTCATAATACTCAGTTATGATCCTTTTTATTTCATTTGGGTCTGGTATAATTTCCCCCATTTCATTACTTTATTTGCGTCCTCTCCTGTTTTTCTTTTTCAATTTGGCTAGTAGTTTGTTAATTTTGTTGATCCTTTCAAAGAACCAACTTTTGGTTTTGTTGATTCTTTCTATTGTTTTTCTATTCTCTGTTTCATTTACTTCTGCTCTGATCTTTATTGTTTCCTTTTTTCTGGTGGCAGTGGGCTTCTTTTGCGTTCTCTTTCTATTTGTTTGAGTTGTATAGCTAATGTTATGATTTTGTCCCTTTCTTCTTTTTTGATGGTGCATCTATTGCTATAAATTGACCTCTAAGCACTGCCTTTGCTGTGTTACAAAGGTTTTGGTACTATGCGTGTTCATTCTAGGGATTTTTTTATTCCATTTTTGATTTCTTCTATTACCCAGTGGTTTTTCAGCAGGGTGTTATTTAATTTCCATTGTAATTGATTTTTTTTCCTTGCTCTTCCCTTTTGTTAATTTCTACTTTGATGGCAGTGTGATTAGAGAAGAAACTTTGTATTATCTCAGTGTTTTGGATTTTGTCGAGGGTTGCTTTGTGGCCTAAGGTGTGGTTTATTCTGGAGAATGTTCCATGTGCATTGGAAAAGAATGTGTACTTTCTAACTGTTGAGTGGAGTGTTCTATATATGTCTTTGAGCTCAAGTAGGGTGATTGTGCTCTTTAGATCTTCTGTATCTTTGTTGAGTTTCTTTCTAGATGTTCTGTCCTTTACTGAGAGTGGAGTGTTGAAGTCTCCTACTACTATAGTGGAACTGTCAATTTCTTTTTTCAGTGCTGTTGAAGTTTGTTTTATGTATTTTGAAGCCATGACATTGGGTGTGTAGATATTTTTTATGGATTTATCTTCGTGATGGATCATCTCTTTAATCATGATACAGCGCCCTTCTTTGTCTTTTATGGTAGATTTTGTGTTAAAGTCTGTTTTATCTGAGATTGGTATTGCCACTCCTGCTCTTTTTTGGTGGCTGTTTGCTTGATATATTTTTATCCATCCTTTGATTTTTAATAAGTTTATGTCTTTGTTTCTAAGATGTGTCTCTTGTAGACAGCATATAGGTAGATTCTGTATTTTATCCATTCTGTCACTCTCTGTCTCTTTATGGGTGCATTTAGGTCATTTACATTCCGTGTAATTATTGATAGCTGTGAGTTTATTGCGGTCATTTTGTAGTTTTTTTTTTTTGTGTGTGTGGTGATGATGATTTCTTTGTTCCTCTTACTCTCCTGTGCTGAATTCCTTTTCTATGTGGATTTTTTTTTTCATTTCTTTTGTTCTTGTAGATTTCATTTTTACTAAGACTTTACGTTTTTCTTCTTTATTTTGATGAGTAGGTTTGTTAACTTTCTTTGTGGTTACCTTGAAATTTACCTTTATCTTCTTAGGTTTGAACCAGTCTATTATTAGTTGGTATTGCCTTGCCTTCCTCTCCGTTAGAAAGTTCTATGTCTACACCATTTATTCCCTCTTTTATTGTTCTGACATTTTTGTCATTTGCTAATTAACCTCTCTGGTTCCCTGTTGTAAATCTTTTGGTTTTGAATAGTCCTTGAGAGTTCATTTCCTAGGTTTGTATCTGGCTAGTGCAATCTTGCATCCTTGATTCAGGCCGTTGTCTGATGTTGTTTGTTCTCAAACTGAAGTATTTCCTTTAATAATTCCCTTTAATAATTCTTGTAAGTGTGGTTTGGTTTTTACGTATTCCCTTAATTTCTGTTTATCTGGAAATGTCCTAATTTCACCATCATATTTTAATGAGAGTTTTGCAGGATATATTATTTTGGGTTGGCAATTTTTTTCTTTCAAGGATTTATATATGTCATCCCACTGACTTCTTGCCTGCATGGTTTATGCCAAATAATTGGAATTTAGTCTTATTGTTTCTCCTCTGTATGTGACTTTTTGTTTTTCTTGAGCTGTTCTCAGGATTTTTTCTTTGTATTTGGTTTTAGCGAGTGTGATTATGATATACCTCGGTGATTTTCTTTTGAGGTCTATCCTATATGGGGTTTGTTGGCTTCTTGGATGCTCAGTTTTTCATTCTTTCATGATAATAGAGAATTTTTCTGTCAGCAATTCTTCAATGATCTTCTCTGTGTTATCTGTTTTCTCCTTCTGTTCTGGAACTCTGATCAGTCACAAATTTTTGCTTTTGATTGTATCCCACATAATTCTCAGTGTTTATTCATTTTTCCTGGTTCTTTTTTCCGATTTTTCCTCAAAGTTGTATCCAAGCATTTGTCTTCAATTTTGCTGATCCTGTCTTCTGTTGTTTCAAACCTGCTCCTCAGCCTTCCTATGACACTGTCCATTTCTGAAATCAAGTTGTTTATCTTTTGGATTTCTAGTTGTTGTTTTGGTATGATTTCTAGTTGTGAATTTATTTTGGCATTTTGTTCCTGTATTATTTTCCTGAACTCTTCCATTTTTTGGGTCTGTATTTTCCTTGAATTTGTCTGCCTTTTCTATGAATTTATCAATTTGTTCCTCATTTTTGTCTGCTTTTTTGCTTCAACTCTCGGACAATTCTGAATATTAGAGATTTGAATTCCTTATCAGGTAGTTCTAGTGCCTTTCCTTCTACTGGAAAGTCATCTGGTGTTTTATTTTGGACGCCTACTGGAACAATCCTGTCATGTTTTTTTAAAATATGTTTTGATATTATCTGCTGTCTTCAGGACATTCAGTAGTCATTTTCTTCGTTTATTGATAGTAGATTTGTTTTTTTTAGTCCTGCTTTTTTGTTTTATTTGGTTATGTCTGAGCAAGTTGGCTGCGCATTATTTGTTGTTTGCTCATCTGTGGACATGATATTTTTCACCTCCTTGTCCAAAGGGCAAGGCCAGTAGCTCAGCTGTGGTGCAGTAGGGCAGGTACAGTTGAAGGGGAGAGGCTGGGATGGGTTGTTTGTGGCATGGTATTGGGGCTGACAAGGTGAGCCCGGGGTCAATGCAGGGCAGGTTCAAGTAGGCCATGCCTGTGCTGCTCAGGAGTGCAATGTTCAGCATACAGTACAGATAGGCAGGAGGGAGGGGGAGCTTGTGATGTGTGGAGCTAGGTTGGGTATGGGAAAGAAGAGAGAGAGGAGAGAGAAACAGGAGCCAACCCCCCCAAAACAAAACAAAACAAAACAAGTGCAGAGGGAGGCTATCGTTGGAGTGGAGAGACGAGAAACCGAGAAACGAATAAAAAGAAAAAAGAAAAAAAATGCCCCCAGAGATCCCACCAGCATGGCTGCACAGACCAGGAAAGCAGCTTCCAAGCAGTGCAGTACAGTTGGGCTAGAAGGGGTGGAGATGATACACAGCACCAGGTATTCAGGAGGCAGGAAAAGAAGGTATGCAGAAAGAGATGAGAAAGCAAGAAATGAAGAAAATAAAAACGAAAATAGAAAGAGAAAACAAACAAAAAGCCCTCAGGGATCCCACCATTGTGGCGGTGAGGACTGGGGAAGCAGTTTCCCAGCGGAGTAGCACTTCACAGCCTGTCAAGAAGAAACAAAGATGGCACACGGAGTCAGGTGTTTGAGAGAAAGGAGGGGGAGGAGGTGAGAGGCAGGGAAGAAATCAAAAGAGGCCAAAAAAAGCAATACCAGCAACAAAGAAATGGCAGTGAAGAAGCTGGCCGGTGTGGGCAGGGCGAATCTGCACTGCATGTGTCATGGATTGAATTATGTCCCCCAAAAATGTGTGTATCAATTTGGCTGGGCCATGATTCCTGGTATTGTGTGATTTTCCTATATGTTGTAAATCCTGCCTCTATGATGATAATGAGGGAGGATGGGTGGCAGTTATGTTGAGGTAGGACTCAATCTACAAGATTGGATTGTGTCTTGACGCAATCTCTTGAGAAATGAAAGAGAGAAGTGAGCAGAGATACAGGGGGACCTCATACCTCCAAGAAAGCAGCACCAGGAGCAGAGCATTTCCTTTGGACCTGGGGTCCGTGCACGGATAAGCTCCTAGTCCAGGGAAAGACTGATGAGAAGAAGGCCGACAGAGAGAGGAAGACTTACCCTGGAGCTGATGCCCTGAATTTGGACTTTTAGCCTACTTTACTGTGAAGAAATAAATTTCTCTTTGTTAAAGCCATACACTTGTGGTATTTCTGTTGTAACAGCACTAGATGACTAAGACAGCATGGAACTGGCACCTCCCGTGCCTTGGTCTCAGCCTGCTGCGAAGTGGTCTATTGGCCCACTGGGAAGCAGCGAATCAGCCTGCCGGGAAGCCAGGAATTGGCCTGCTGGGAAGCGGCAAAGGTCAAGCAGGGGAAAGCAGGGTGGGGGGTGGGAAAGCGTGTCTCACTTGTTACTGGGTGCTGTGTCTCCTGCTGGGAGCTCAGTAGATCTGCTTTCCTGTACTCCCTGTCTGCTGATCTCCGACAGGAGTCTAAGATGGTGGATCCTTGCTGTGTTAGCTGATAGGGGACCTCTGCTCGTAAATCTTCTCGCTCTCTGTTCTCTGTCAGTTCCTTATTCCATTCGGTGCTTGGTTGAGTTCATTATCTCTTCATTTGATGCTTAGGGTTCCAGGATTGACTTCTGTCTCTGTTTTACTTAGTTTTTCAGGCCTTTGCTGTGGAGGGACGGCGTGGTGCTTCTGTCTATAGCCGTTTGGTTCTGCCTCCCCTTTCTTCTTTTTTGATGTGTGCATCTATTGCTATAAATTGACCTCTGAGCACTGCCTTTGCTGTGTCCCAAAGGTTTTGGTACGATGTGTTTTCATTCTCGTTTGATTCTAGGAATTTTTTGATTCTGTCTTTGATTTCTTTTCTTACCCTGTGGTTTTTAAGCAAGTTGTTACTCAGTTTCCAGGTTTGTTTTTTCCTTGCTCTTCCTGTTATTAATTTTTACTTCTCTGGTGTTATGATTAGAGAAGATGCTTTGTATTATCTCAATGTTTTGGATTTTGTTGTGGGTTTTTTTTGTGGCCTAAGAAGTGATGTATTCTGGGAAACGTTCTATGTGGGATGGAAAAGAATGTATACTTTGCTGGTATTGGGTGGACTGTTCTACATATGTCTATGAGGTTAAATTGGTTGATTGTGACCTTTAGAGCTTCTGTATCTTTGCTGAGTTTCTTTCTATATGTTCTGTCCTTTACCAAGAGTGGTGTGTTGAAGTCTCCTACTATTATTGTGGAAATATCAATTTCTCTTTTCTGTGCTGTTAGATTTTTTTTAATGTATTTTGGAGCCCGGTCGTTGGGTGCATAGATATGTATTATGATTATGTCATCATGGTGGATTGTCCCTTTAATCATTATATACTGTCCTTTCTTGTCTTTTATGGCAGATTTTTTCTTAAAGCCTATTTTATCTGAGATTAGTATTTCCACTCTTGCTCTTTTTTGGTCACTGTTTGCTTGATTATTTTCTTGGTCATTTGATTTTCAATATATTGTGTCTTTGTTTCTAAGGAGTATCTCTTGTAGACAGCATATTGATGGGTCATTTTAAAAAATCAGCTCTGTCATTTTCTGTCTCTTTATGGGTTCATTTAAGCCATTTATGTTCAGTGTGATTATTGGTAGGTGCAAGTTTATTGCTGTCATTTTGTGGAGCTTTTTTTGGTGGTGCTGACATTTTCTTTGTTCCTCTTACTCTCCTGTGCTGAGTTCTTTTTTTTTTTTTAATTTCTTCCATTTTTGTAGATTTCGTGTTTACTGAGACTTTATGTTTTTCTTCTTTATTTTGATGAGTAAGTTTGTTAACTTTCTTTGTGGTTACCTTGCAATTTACCCCTACCTTCTTAAGTTTGAACCAGTCTTTTATTACTTGATATCACCTTGACTTTCTCGCCATCTGAAAGTTCTATACCTACACCATTTATTTACCCTTTTATTGTTCTGAGATTGTTGTCATTTACAGATTGATGTCTCTGGTTCCCTGGTGTAAATCTTTAGTTTTGTTTTATCTTTGAGAGTTCATTACCTAGGTTGGTATCTGGCTGATACTGCCCTGTGTCCTAGATTCAGGTTGTTATCTGACGATGCTGGTTTTCTAACTGAAGGACTCCCTTTAATACTTCTTGTAAGTTTGGTTTGGTTTGACATATTCCCTCAATTTCTGTTTATCTGGAAATGTCCTAATTTCACCATCATATTTGAGCAAGAATTTTGCAGGGTATATTATTTGTGGTTGGCAATTTTGTTCTTTCAAGATTTTGTATATGTCATCCCATTGCCTTCTTGCCTACATGGTTTCTGTCTAGTAATCAGAGCTTAGTCTTGTCGTTTCCCCTTTGTATGTGACTTTTCGTTTTTCTTGAGCTGCTCTCAGTATTCTTTGTCTGTGGTTTTTGCGAGTGTAATAATATTTGGTGACTTTTTTGGGAGGTCTATCCTATATGGGTTTCGTTGAGCTTCTTGGAGGGTCAACTTTTCATCTTTCATGATATTACGGAAGTTTTCTGTCAGCAAATCTTCAATGATCCTCTTTATGTTTTCCTCCCCCCACCCCGTTCTGGAACTCTGATCACACATAAATTTTTGCTCTTGATTGTAGCCCACACAATTCTTAGGTTTTCTTCATTTCTCCAATATTTCCTCAAAGTGATATCCAAGGATTTGTCTTCAATTTCATTGATCTTGTCTTCCATTTTTTCAAATTTGCTCCTAAAACATATTGTATGGTCCATTTCTGAAATCTTGTTGTTTATCTTTTGGATTTCTAATTGCTGCTTTTGTATGATTTCTGATTCGTTGTTTTGGCATTTTGTTCTTGAATTATTTTCCTGTATTCTTCTGTTGCTTTGTCTGTGTTTTCTCTGATTTTGTCTGTATTTTCCATGATTGTATCTATTTTTTCCTTGGTTTTGTCTGTGTTTTCCTCAATTTCTTTCCTAATCTCTTGAAGAACCCTGAATATTAGACTTTTGAATTCCCTATCAGGTAGTTCCTGTGCCTTTTCTTCTACCAGAAGGTCATCTGGTGTTTTATTTTGGTTGCTTACTGAAGCCATTCTGTCCTGATTTTTTATACTTTTTGATATTGTCTGCTGTCTCCAAGAGAGTTAGGAATATTTTCTTCATTTATTTATTGTAGGTTTGTTTGTTTCATCCTGCTTTTTTTTTTTTTTTAATTTTATTATGTCTGGGTGTGGGGCTGGATGTGCTTTGTTGCTTTCTTGTCTGTGGGCACAGTAGTTCTCACCAACTTGTTCAGATGGGCAGGGCTGGTGGCTCAGCTATAGTGCAGCAAGGCAGGTCTAGCAGGGGAGGGGAGAGGCGAGGATGGATCATTTGTCTGTGGCATGAACCAGGGCTGGTGGAGCCAGTCTGGGGGCAGCACTGCATAGCGGGGTCTGGGGGTCTGTGCTGCTGCTACTCGGGGGTGCAGTTCATGGACAGGTGGGGGGGAGTTGTGTGGGGAGGGGTCCAGGGTGGATGTCCACGCAGGTGCAACTTGGGTGTGGGGTGCTGTGTGGGGTCTGGGGGTCTGAGGGTTCCCACCAGTGTCATTTGGGGGTGCAATGCTCAGCAGTGCAGGGCCAGGAGCATGGTCTGGGGGTACGGGGTTGCACACTGGTGCTACTTGGTGGCATGGCACTTACTGGGATGGGGCCGGGTCATGGTGCGGGGAAGGGTCTGGGGGGATACAGGGTCCATGCTGGTGCCACTTGAGAACATGGTCCTATGCAGGCAGTACAGAGAGGCAGGAGGGAAGGGAGAGGATATGATGTGTGAAGCACATGCTTTGTCTCCTGTTAGGTGCTCCATGAAGTTGCCTTCCTGTACTCCCTGTCTGGAGTCACTGGTGGCTGTGCTCCAAGACGGCAAATCCATGACCTTTTAGCAGGCAGAGGACCTCCACTCCATAGCTCTCCTTGTTCTCTGTTCTGTCAGTTTCTTCTTCCTTTCAGTACTTGATCTAGTTCTTTAGCCCTTCATTTCATGCTTACGGTTCCAGGATTGATGTTTGTATCTGTTTTACTTAGTTTTTTGGGTCTTTGCTGTGGAAGGACTGCATGGTGCTTCTGTCTATAGTGCCATGGTGGCTCTGGCTCCTCCAGGTGATGGATTTTTATAGGATTTTGCTTTGCTTTATTTAGTTAAGTTTCGTTTGTCTTGATGGGAGGTTTTACAGTGTGTGCATATGCAAGAATGAATGAGCCAGTAGATCGGGAAATTGATGATGTAAAGGAGAGATATGAGCTCAGGTTTGTGTAATTCCAAGGCTCAGGCCATTTAATGCCAGAGCATTTTGTCTTTAGAAGGAAAGGGAACAGTCATTGCACATCTTCCATATTCCAAACCCTGCCCTTCATGCTTCACATTCATGATCTCATATCATCCTTACAAAGTCCAGCCCACGCCCACAGTGGATGGACAGACATACATCAGTGCCTTTCCATTTTGGACCAACCAGGTGACATGAATGTGGGTGGTAAATCCTTGTGAAAGTCAGTTTTTTTCAGATTCATCCATACCCAGACAGTGTGTGTTAGTGGAAGATCTTCGATTAGATTCCCTATTTAGAGCTGAGGACTCTTGCCTGGTCAGGAATACACTCACATTCCTGAGGGTGGTTTCAGACATCCTTGTACTGTTCCCCTGCCTTTAACTGTCAGGAGTGCTGGATGCACGTCACACAGGCATCAAAGCGTCCCACTCCCTTAGTCTCCATTCCTTTTTACTTGACTACCCCTAACTCCAAATGTTCAGCTTTATTCTGCTGTTGCACCCAATGCTTGCACAGGGGATGGAAAATCCCATATGCCTGGATCTTCATGTTCACCCTAGCCATTCCCTTCAGTACAAAGTATCCTCTCAAGGGCTGATATGGATCATCACTCACAGCACAACACTCATGGATTTTGTATGGAAAGCCCCATCCCTACTGAGTGAGGGAAGGGGTGGAAGAGGCTAAAGGGGCAATGAACACCATCCTGCCACAACCTAACAATCTCATAAATTAGAGGATTATTACCCTCAGTTAATAGATCAAAAAAACGAGGCTTATTGTTAGGTGCCATTGAGACGACTCCGACTCAGGGTGAGCTTATGTACAATAGAACGAAATGTTGCCTGATCCAGCACCATTGTAATACTCATTGCTATGTTTGAGCCCATTGTTGCAGCCACCTGCTCAATCATTATCGCTGAGATTCTCCCTCTTTTTCACTGGCCGTTTACTTTACTGGGCATTTAGCAAGTCTTTCTCCAGCTACTGGTCCATCCTGATGATGTGTCCAAAGTAAGTGAGATGAAGTCTCGCCATCCTTGTTTCTAAGGGGCGTTCTGGCTTGGAATACTTCCTCCAAGACTGATTTGTTTGTTCTTCTGGCAGTCCATGGTATATTCAAGATTATTCCCCAACATCACAATTCAAACGCATCAATTCTTCTTTGGTCTTCCTTTTTCATTGTCCAGCTTTTCCACTATTCTGAGACAATTAAAAATACCATGGCTTGAGTCAGGCACACCTTACACACCAAAGTCACATCTTTGCTTTTTAAGATTTAAAAAAATAATTATTTTATTTTTGTTGTTGTTCTTGAGAATTGTAAAGAGGTCTTTGTCTACAATTTTGCCCAATGCAATATAGTGTTTGATTTCTTGACTGTTGCTTCCATGGGCATTGATTGTTGATGCAAATAGAATTAACTCCTTGACAACTACAATTTCTTCTTCGTTTATCATGTTGCTTATGGGCCCAATTGTGAAGATTTTTATTTCCTTCACACTCAGGTATAAGCCATGCTGAAGACTGTAGTCTTTTACCTTCCCCCATAAGTTCTTCAAGTCTTCATTTTCAGCAAGCAAAATTGGGTCATCTGCATATCACAAGTGGTTAAGAAGTCTTCTTCCAATTTTTATGCTGCATTCCTCTTCATATGGTCCAGCTTCTTGGATTACTTATTCCACATACAGATTGAATAGGTACTGGGAAAGGATACCACCCTACTGCATACTTTTTCCAATTTTAAACCATAGAATATCTCTTGTTTGAATAACTGCTTCTTGATCTATGTACTCTTTTTGAAAAAAAATTTTTCTGGCAATATACACAACCAAACATCTTTGCAACTAGACCCACAAACAACATCATGCTAAATGGTGAATAAATTGTAGTATTTTTAATCACCTCAGATGCAAAAGCTGGACAATGGAAAGGAAGACCAAAGAAGAATTGATGCACTTGAATTGTGATGTTGGGGAAGAATTTTGAATATACCGTGGACTTCCAGAAGGACTAACAAATCAGTCTTGGAGGAAGTACAGTCAGAATGTTCCTTAGAAGCAAGGTTGGTGAGACTAGTGCTCCCTAGCACTCAGCCCTCAAGAGGAAGCGGTATATGCAGCATCAGACTTGAGCAGGTCCTGAAAGCACAGGTAAGTTGGATAACAAGGTGGACAACACTCCAAGTGTTTTTATTGCTGCTGCAGAGTCCATTCTTCCTTGTCTCATTCTTGTGGTCTATGAGGAATTCTTTATGCTCAGTTGACTACAGAAGAAGACATTCGAGCCTCGTTTACATATGGTTTTGAACATGCTTTGAATAGCCAGAAGGGGACTCCTGCAACATTAGAGTCCCATTCTGGGACGTTCATAAGGAACAGGAAAGGAATTCTTCCCAGTGGGCAGATTCCAAGAAACCATCTGAAGTCCGCTTTCTGAAAGGAGGAGTATCTTGTGATTAGATCTTCATCAATACATAGGCAGTGGTTAATAGTTTGTTCAGCTGTTCAATGATTTTTGAGGGAACAAGATGGAAAGATTTGTTATAAGAAGTTTGGAAAAGAGATATGAACCACTAATATGGAACATTACGTATTCACACCTACCCACATACTAACAAAGATTGATGAATAAAATATCTTAAAAATATTGAAGAGCTTGTATTTTAATAGGAATTGTCTAGCCAAATTTCAGGAATCTCTGAATTTACTTTTGTCCTGAAGTTATTTACTTAATGTGGAAAATTGAAGCTTTCATTTTCATGGCCTCATTGGACATTTGAGAAAAAAGGCAAAGCTCAAGGAGTACTCAAAGTGGGAAACCTAGCAGGATGATCTCTCCCATTAAGCTGGTACCACAAATGGCCAGGCTTTCAGTGTGAGGAATGTCCTACTTATCAAAAGACTACAGGGATATTCACCTTGTGCTGGGAGAATAGGAGAAAAAAAACCTCGTTCTTGAGTTTTTACCACATGTGATCTCTCAGATGGATTTGCAACCCAAGTTCACACTAATTGTGTGGTCTCAAAATCCTCAAGCCATGAATTTTATTTAAAATAGACCAGACTGTAAGGCACCTGGCAAAAGTAAACAAAAATTCTCTCTGGAGGAATATATTATTACCCAGGCTTTGTAAATGCCAACAAATAATTTTATAAGCAATATAAGCACTTGATAGTAGAAACAAAATAAAAATGTTTGTTCGCAAGAAAACAGTACACCATGAAAGAACAAGCAGAAACAACAGACATGAGAATCATATAACTCAGATATTAGAATAATAATAAAAGGATATAATGTAGCTACGTTTATTATCATTAAACATGAGCTTTAAAATACGTTCAGGTAATAATAATAAAGAATGTCCAAGAAAATTTGAAAATAATAAGATACAACATTTATAAATGGAAATATAATGATAAAAATTGAAATGGATTTTTCCAGACAAGAAGAGACAATTTGATACAAATAGGCAATTACTAATGGAAGTTCTAAATAATGTACTTTAGGTAGAAAAAGGAGAGATCCCAGAATGTATGAGATGAAAGAAAGAATAAATTTTAAAATGGCAAATATATGGGTAAATTTAAATGAACATAAAATCTGGAAAAAATAAAGCTGTCTGGTGAGGTGAAAAGATAATATACAGCTTATTGTTGTTGTTAAATGTCATCAAGTCGATTCCGACTCATAGCAACCCTATGTACAACAGAATGAAACATTGCCAAGTCCTGTGTCATCCTCACAATGGTTGCTATGTTTGAGTCCATTATGGCAGCCACTGTGTCTGTCAGTTTGTCTTACTGTGGTTGCTTGTGAGTTGCTGTGATACAGGAAGCTTTGCCACTGGTATTTCACATACCAGCAGGGTCATCCTTGGTGGACAGGTTTCAGCAGAGTTTCCAGACTAAGACAGACTAGGAAGAAGGATCTGTTTACTTCTGAAAAAATTGGCTATCTTAGGCTGGGTTCTCTAGAGAAGCAAAACCAGTCAAGAATACAAATATATATATATATATATATATATATATATATTTATATCAAGGAAATGACTCATGCAGCTGTAGAAGCTGTAAAGTCCCAAGTCTGTGGGTCAGGATAGAGGCTTCTTCTGATTCACATAGCCACAGGGGCTGGCGAACCCAGGATTGGTATGTTGGAGAGCAGGGCTGTTGCTCACAGGCTGTGAAGATTGACAAATCCCAAGATCAGTAGGCAAGACCACAGGTAAGCTGCTAGCTCAAGTCCCAAGAACTGGAGGTTGGATGAACAGGAACCAGTTGCTGAATCCAGAAAGTGCAGCCCTGCCAGAACATATACCCACACTGAATGCAGGCCACACGCCCAAGGAAACTCCCCTTCAACGAATTGGCTACTCACAGCAGATGCCATCAGGAGGGTGATCGCATATCAGATCTTAACAGGGAAGTGGCCACAACATCACATGGCTGCCAAAACACTGAGAATCACGGCCCAGCCAAGATGACACACAATTTTAACTATCACATTGGCTAATGAAAACCTTATGAATAGCAGTGCAACATTGTCTGATATAGTGTAGGAAGATGAGCCCCTCAGGTTGGAAGGCACTCAAAATATGACTGAGGAAGAGCTGCCTCCTCAAAGTAGAGTCGACCTTAATGACGTGGGTGGAGTCAAGCTCTCGGAAAGTTAATTAGCTGATGTGGCACAACTCAAAATGGGACGAAATAGCTGCAAACATCCATTAATAATCAGAATGTGGAAAGTACGAATTATGAATCTAGGAAAATTGGAAGTAGTCAAAAATGAAATGGAATGCATAAAGATCGATATTCTAGGCATTAGTGAGCTGAAATGGATTGGTATTGGCCATTTCAAATCAGACAATCATATAGTCTACTATGCCGGGAAAGACAAATTGAAGAGGAATGGTGTTGCGTTCATCGTCAAAAAGAACATTTCAAGATGTATCCTGAAGTACAATGTTATCAGTGATAGGATAATATCCATATGCCTACAAATTATATATAGGTTTGGAAGTGGTAAATAGAGTTAACTGAAATCTAAACTCTCTCTCCGTTTTCCTACAACATGCTGAAGATAGAGATTTCTTTATATTCTGATAAAAAAAATTCAAAATAAACTTCTCACTCACTATGTGGTCTTTTTTTGGTAATTGTTGTTTTGTACATTTCAATATGGGGCATATAAAGGGATTACTTTGGGGGTCTTTCTACATGCTACCTTTCAAACTAGTTGTTGAATTTCTTTGTAAGTCAGATTCTTTTGTCTTATAAAGAATGAATGTACAAATTCAACTGTAGAATTTTCATTACTGGACAGCTTTCTACAATAAGAATGTCATTCATAGAGTAGGTGGAATCTGAGTTTTTTTGTCTTTCAGAACCATGGAGAGATCCAAGCATCACGGGGCATATGGATTGAATCTCTCCGGTGGATTCAATGGGACACCAGGGAGTAAAGTTTTAGATAATTTCCAGTGGACATGGAATTATGATTTTAAACACAGTCATTAATCACAATCTCAAGGACTGCACAGCTCTGTGATCTTAGGCAAGTTACTTAGCCTCTCTTAACCTAACTTTCCTTGAACAAGTTATTTATATTTTTTATATTTCATTTCTTTACTGTGGATAATAATTGCATTCTTCTCATATGGTTGTGGTAAATATTGAACAAAATAACCCATGTAGGTGCTTAATCCCATGCCTGGAATATAGTGAGTGCCTTTTAAATGCAACCACTATTACTATGATTGTTGCCATTGTTATTTTCTATGTAATATCTTAAGGAATTTTCATTTCCATAGGTTTCCACATAGGATCTATGAAAACCTGATGGATCAGCACTTCTTTTATAAGATTTGTTGACATTGTGAAAATACTCTAGTCACAGTCCAGAAGAAATTTCATGGAATTTCCCAATATCTTATCCACAGGCTTCCTTTGATTCAGAATATTATTGCCTTGGTCTGAGAGCATCCTCTTGAGTTCTGGGACAGTTTGGCTGGTCTTCTGGAAAAAGAATGATTTCAAAACAAAATTTATCTGGTTGAGGCTGAGAGTTTAGAAAACGGTGTCAGGATATATGTGTAAAGATATACAATGAGCATTCACTATAGAGAAAAATAATGAAAAATCACTTAAATATTTATTACTAGGGGAGTAGTTGCAACCATGCCATACAGTAATATTAAAAATTATGAGTTAAAGAATTTTCTGTGAAACTGGCAGAATGTATATGATTTTTTAAAATAAATAACAATTAGCAGGGCAATGTGACTAGAACAGTCTCATTAAAAAAAAAAAACTTCAACGAGATGAAAAATACCTAATATAAGCATTTATGTTTGCATGAGAGTGGAGAAAATGGAAATACAGAGAACAGGCTACTAACATTGATCACCTCAATAAAGTGGTATAGATTTTGTCACAGAAAAGATTTTAAAAGACATTTATACATATTTGAATTGATTCACTTCCCTTGAGAGCATGCATTATTTTGCACAGTAAAAATTTAAAAATATGACAAAGAAAGTTAAGTATCTAGATTTGCCTTATAAACTCTGTAAGCAAATAAAAAGAGTAAAAACAAGCAAACACCCAATGTAAAGGTGTCTGAAATTTTTCCCTGGAGAATGGTTAAGCGTGTGCAAGCTGAAGAGAGAGCATGACTAAAGAATAAGGATAGGACTACGGTACTGGAAAGAAGAAAAACTCAAACCAGAAGATTCCACAAAGCATAGAAGGAAGATACAAGATCTCAGAACTGGACACAAATACTGTAAAGAGCTCTCTGGGGGTTAGAAAATGGCTGAGTCCTCTATGGGAGAGAAGCTTCAGCCTAGAGCCCAAGAGGGCAGACACCATAGACAGGGGATGGAATCAAAATAGCTTTCTAGTTATTCTTTTTTCTTCCTCCATTGCCACAGCAAAGTCACTGCCAAATTTGTAGCCATTGTATATAGAGAAAGCTGTACCACTTAGAGACTTTGGAATAACAGGGCAAGTTTTGTGTGCTTCTTGGGTGGGGAGCTGTATCAGTCTATATTTTGTCAGGAAAATAGAGACAGTGATATTTCAGGAATAAAGAGTTTAATATCACAGCGAAGTCTTATGCTAATGTTTGAAAATCAGGGGGAGCGAAGGTCTGAGAAGCTGCAGTTGGAAGGGTGAGGAAGCATATGGTGAGACCTCAGCCTGAAGTACTGAAGTGGGTGGTTCTCAAGAGCTTGCTAGGAAATTGCTATAATTCTCAAAACCACCAAGAACTCTCCCACTGCTTGTCTCAGTCTGCATAGGCAAAGGGCCTTGTAGAGTAGAGCTGCTGAGAATTTTACATCTGCCTGCAACAACCTCTGAAGTATGATCTCTCCCTCCCTTCTGTGTTCCATATCTCACATGGTGCCTCCCATTGGAAAGAATGTACTGGGAACTATACAGGGAAGAGGATTGTGGGAGTTACATTTCCTAGCTTCTCCTCTGGAAGAAGATACTAGAAGTGGGGATGCTGAGTTGACAATGCACTATCTAGCACAAGAGTTGATAATAGTGCAGCTGGACTGGCTGATGGCTGGTCGACAAGGAAAGATACCACAAGCTGATGTAAACCACTGATGTGTTTATGAGATTCATTTACACTCAAAAAATGTATTTAGGTAGCTGAGATGTGTCAGGGATTGTGAAATGTGCAAGCTCATGGTTTGCACAATTTACTTCAATATGACTCAAGAAGGACATTGGAAGCCAGCACGAAACCACATTATTGGGTTGGAAAAAGTAGTGTTGTGTTCTCCAAATCCTAGAGGCCCATGGGACAAAGTCTAGACACAGTAATTCCTAGTTAAGCCAAAATTTTGTAATGAGTTCAATGTTTACCAATTTAGGAATAAAGTTACGGTGAGAGGCAGAAAACCAGAAAGTTAGTGCTTTTCCATGTTAACTAAACAAAGCCATAAACATTTTTTATATGTGTTTTTGTCTTTTTTTTTTTTAATCTAAGTAATTTCTTAGACATGTTCAGGGAGAGATGAATACGACCGTGGATTTGAGTTTTGTGAAGCCTAGGGGTGGTGCAGTGTGACGGATCGCTTTTGTGTGGCCTTTCTCGCTACGGTCTTGTAATTCACTTGGGTGGGACTCTGCAAATAAGGTAATCATGGCCCACCAAAAGGATTGGTCATGTTTGCCATCCTACTGGGCTTGAAATAAGCCATCCCACAGGTGAGAAAGAGAGGATCCCACCACTACCAAGAAAGACTAGCCAGGAGTGCAGCCCATTCTTTGGACCTGGGATCCCTGCGCTGAGACTCTCCTAGACCCAGGAGACAGAGAGAGAGAGAGCTGTAACACTGAAGACAGTGAGACGTGGTGGCAGGGAAATGCTGGCAAGAAAGTCCGTCAGGAGACAGCGTGGTGGGATTCCTGGTCCGCAGAACGAGAAAACTGAGTTCCTTTGGGCAGGAAGCTTGCTGGTGGAGTAAGGTGCCTCCAGGTACTCGGTGGAGATGGGTTTGCTGACTCATGGAGCTAGAGCTGAGCACCTTCAGGCTGAGGCTTACTGGCAGAGTGGGGTGCCTTTGGCCACTTACTGGCAGAGCTAAAACAGCTTTGTAACACTTTCCTGAGCAGGGCAGAGACCGAGGAGCCAGGGACAGACGTGCCTGTGGCACGCCTGGGAAGAAGTTATCCTGGTGGAAGAACTGTATCCTGAGTGTTCCTGAGCCTGAATTATAACCTGTTACTTCCCTAATAAATTTGATAATCATGAGTATTGTCTGTGAGTTGCAATGAATTACTGAACCCAGCAGGGAAGTAGAGAGTGCCGTGGGAGGGATGGTTGGTGTCAGAATTGGTAAAGATGGCGGAGAGAGAAGGCATGTCTGACCTCTGCCTCATAGGAATCAGCCTTGGGCTGTTGATCTTGATTCTCCCTCCTCCTGGTGAAGTTAGAGGAGGTCAGATGCCTCCTCCACACTATTTTTACAGATGGCTTAGAAAGGGAAGGCAATAGCATCTGCATTCCACATAGTCACTGAATGATCCTCAGCCCAAGATCCTGATACCAACTATTGCACTCAAAGGGAAAAGATGTCATCTGAGGAGTAAATGGAACAGTATCAAGAAGACGAGTACTGATACCCCAAACACAGTCACTGAGGTTGATGGAGAAATAGCATGAGAAGAAAGTGTCCAGGTATCCAGAAGTCTGTGAGAGTATGGATTTGGAGTCCTAGAGAAGGCCACTCTCACATCTATCAACATAGGTCAAATCTTCTGTGAAAGTGCTTGCTTGTGGTTGATGTGGAGTCCCATCAACCACAGGCAAGCAGCTGTAGGTAATCCCTGCAGGGTTGGGTGTAGCTTGGGAAAGAAATGAGCATACTCACAACTCTGGGTCTTCATTGCCTCTGCACCATCATCCTCTCTCCATGCACTCATCACCTACCTATAATTAGCAATGTGATTCTGGGCGGAGAGAGCACTTCACCTCTCTGGGTCTCCATTTCTTCGTCTAGTTTTATACGAATCACTATTTAAGTAAACAATTATCAAATATAGACTATGTTTGAAGGAAGCATAAGTAAGCCAGTATACTTTTCCTCGTAGAGCCCAGTATCTAGCAGGTATGATGGATAACTTTGTTAATAATTGTAAACACTTTATATGAGAAAGATGTATTCGTGTATATTTTCTTCTTGAACTCTTCACTACAAGCCACTCTCATTATTGAAAAAGCAGTGCTTAAGTATCTAGTATGTGCCAGCCTCTGTGCTATGTACTGGGGATCTAGCAGTGAGGAGCATAAACACAGTTATTCAAGTTCTGGAGCTATAGCCTGATGGGAAATAAACACACAAGAGAGGTAAATACAATCTAGTGTGATGAATACTCTGCGAGAGAAGAAAAGGAACTGTGAGAACATAAAGGAGGAGGAGCTAAATCAGTCTTAGGGAAGCAAATTAAGCTTTCCCAAGGAAATGAAGTCTAATCTAAAAGTCAGTAGGAATTACCTAGATTCAAGCAGAGCGTACACCTAGTACAGACCAAGAAATGAAAGATTTTGTCGCATGTTTGTGATCTTGCATGCAGGGTCATTGCAGCTGGCTCAAAAGGGGAGAGAGAAGAAGCAGAAAAGTGTGCAAGGCTCTGATCATACAGGTTTGGACAAAGATGTTAATATTTTCGGTTTCATCCTGAGGTTAATGGAAAGTCATTGAAATATTTTAAGCAGGAGAGAAACAAGATTGGATTTTTTGCTTCAGAATGATGATGTTAATTTTAGTGTAGTGAAAGATCACGTGAGAGCAAGACTGGAGGCAATAACATGGGGTAGGTGGTTTTGCAGAACCCTGGACAACATAAAATGGTGACCTGGTCTAGGGTTGTGGAGACTGTGCTGGGATCCAGGACAAGGACAGGCACTAGAGATGGTGCAGCCAACAAAGGCTTAGGGAGCAGGGTGAGGGAAACCTGAGACTCTTTATTGTGGAGTGGAGAGATAGAAACTCAAAATCTACACATCCAAGTGAAGGGGCAGCATGGAAATGGACAAGGAAGATCCCAGGTTGGAATTTTCCATGTTTCTGGCACTAGGAAGACATGAGCAACACTTTGCGTGAAGCCCAGGGTAGAGCAGGGTCAACAAGCAGATTTGCTGGCTGGCACTCAACAGGACTGAGCAGCTAAAGGCTGCTAGAGACTGGTGGGTGAAGATAAATACACAGTAGCTAGAAGACTTACAAGAATATAACACCTGGCTGAGAACTTCTGCATCACTGAAGGCATTTGATCTACTTTGTAATTGATATTCCCACAGGAACCCCCCAGAACCCTCACTCCTTGCTTCTGATCATTTCTACAATCTGACCCTTGGCTCTCCTGTTGAACACCTCCTTCCACAACTCCTGGGCAATGTCTTTTGGCTCTTTAACAATTGCTCACTAACCTACTGTGGCCTGTCCTTGCCAGGCAGAAATAGCCTGAATCTGAAAGCAGCCTGAAGAGGCCAAGCTCATTTGCTCCATCCTTTCTCCTTAGGGAAGCAAGGGAGAATGAGATACTCCAAAAGTCTGGAGGAACAACCCTTGGGTTGTGTGATGTGATACCAGAAACCTGAGAGAAAGGATGAAGTCTCAGGGCAGTGTGTGTGTGTGTGTGTGTGTGTGTGTGTGTGTGTGTGTGTGTGTGTGTGATGCTATAGAGCTTGTGATACTACAGAGATTGCATTCCCTGAAGAGA
>NW_004444231.1:439289-445455 GCF_000243295.1 Trichechus manatus latirostris | reverse complement strand
TCTCATACAATATTTGTCCTTTTGTGATTGACTTATTTCACTCAGCATAATGTCCTCCAGTTTCATCCATGTTATGAGATGCTTCACAGATTCATCATTGACAAACATTTATTTAATGTTCTCTATACTAGCAGCACAGCATGATGATATGGTATTCAAAAAGACTTTGCTTATTCAGGGAGACACATCTATTAACCATAATTGGAACTGTGGCCACTGAGACCAAGACAGTCTGCACTGGAGCACACACCAATCCCCATGGCTCCCAGTGGAGCTGCCATTGTGCCCTTCAACATGGAGGGGCATGATCTTACCCCAGTTTTCCCTTGCATTGAACAGCTACTGGCTACTTCATTTCTACCCTCTCCCAGCTGGCCTGGCTCACCGATAACTGTGCTCTGTAGATGCCACCTCTGCAGAGCCAAACTCAAAGAATGCTGTGAAGATCCCAAAGGAGAAAGTGGAGTTCACTGTGCCTAGGCCAGATTTATCCTCCAGTACAAGGGATACCAGTGCAGTACCAGGGTGACAAATTGTGTTGCTATTTGCTGGATCTTGAGCAAGCATGGATCCACAATAGAGTCACTACAGAGTCTCCAGGGTAAATAATAAAGCAACACTATTCATAAAAGCCGAAAGGTGTAAACAACCTAAA
Organism: Trichechus manatus latirostris; assembly: GCF_000243295.1. Taxonomy (NCBI): domain Eukaryota; kingdom Metazoa; phylum Chordata; class Mammalia; order Sirenia; family Trichechidae; genus Trichechus; species Trichechus manatus. Next base: position 444,800 of record NW_004444231.1, on the reverse strand, counting down.
TTTCCATCAACAGAAGAATGGATAAACAAAATGTGATTCATACATGCAATGGAATATTACTCAGCCATAAGGAGAAATGAAGTCCTGATACCTGCCACTACCTGGATGAACCTTGAAAACACCATGCAAAGTGAAGTAAGTCAGCCACAAAAGGATGAATATTGTATGATCTCATATGAAATATCTAGAATAAGCAAATGTATAACCAAAAAAGCAAATCCATTGCCGTCAAGTAAATTCCAACTCATAGTGACCCGATAGGACAGAGTAGAACTGCCCCAAAGGATTTCCAAAGAGCAGCCGGTAGATTCGAACTGTTGACTTTTTCCAAGCTCTTAATGACTGGACCACCAGGGCTCCATATAGATACCAGTTTATTAATGGTTAACAGGGGAAGGAGATTGGGGGAAAGGGGAAGTATTATTTAGGAAGCACTGAATATCTGTTAATGGTGATAGAAAATTTGGCAACAGATAGTTGGTAATAGTTGCACAAAATGGTTAATATCAATGTCACTGAATTGTACATGTAAAAAATGTTGAATTACTAAATTTTTACCACAATAAAAATTTTTAAAAAGACAAACAAAGAAACAAAAACAGACATCAGGATCGGTTACCTCAACAAACACACACCGTAGAAGTCATATTATCATGTATACCATTAGCTCTTTGTAGCAACTCCACACTTGATTCTACAAACAGGAATTATGTGGATTAGGTGGCTTTGGATGAATGGTAGACGCAAAGAGCTTGAGTTTATACACATCCAAATTCTCATACAAAAAGCTAGATTCTGTGGCAACTAATAGCAAACCCTGAAATGATGGGAAATACATTTCAAAGCGTGCTTCAAAATCCTGACCTGACGAGACTGTTAGTTATGACAGGTTCCCAAACACTGGTAGCTGATTCATAGAAATTTAGAGATTAGATTCATCTTTATAATCTGAATGTAATGAGACAACTGATAAAACTTGTCATGAGTCCAGCAATGACACATAAAATGATTGTATGTGAAGGCAGAGTTTGAGCAATCTTGAGAGAATTCCAGGTAAAACTTTGCTTTTTTGTACATGTAGGCTGACATTCAGGAACCAATGTTGAATGCAGTTCAAGGGAAGTTTGGTGGCTGTCCTTTCCTTAGTGGGTAATGTCCCTTTAGTTGAAGATGGTTGGTTTCCTATGTAGAAACTAGAGAACATTACCTGATTCCTGGTCTCCACGACTGATGAAAACCACCAGCTCTAGGTGACACTGAGAGCTGTGCCACCAGCAACAGCAGCAGCCCCACAGGAAAAGCACTGTTGCATCAAATATGGGCCCGGAGTAGAAGAAATACAGAGATTTTGCTGTATAAAAGTGAAAACTTACAACCTGGCCACGGAGCATAGTCTGCCCTGACATGAAGAGTACAGTCAACTGATCCATAGTGCTGATACACTTTCAGTCATGTCAAACTCTAGAGAGAAATAGAGGCTTTTTTTTAATAGACTCAGCACAGTTTACATGCATTAGCCACAAAGACCCAAGCTTATCTTCAGGGTGTACTTCTGGACAGATTGGAGATTGGGAACCACTGGAGTTCTGCAGAAAGCAACAGGGTCATCTGTGTGCCTTCTGTAAAAACAGAAGTCCCACATCAGACCTCACAGGACCTCATTTTTTCAACAGATGATACAGGCTCCTGAAGGAGAAAATTCTTAGCAGTTACAAACTCTAGAAGTTAGCTTTTAGCAAAAAATGGGTTGTTTACGACAATGGAGTTTTTAACCATCAGTCAAACTTATAATATCTAATAACTATGTGTCATTGTAGAGTTGGCTGCAGAGTTGGCTCTGACTCATGGGGACCTTATGCATAACAGAATGAAATGTTGCCCCATCCTGTACCACCTTCATGATCATTGGTATGTTTGAGTTCATTGTTGTAGCTATTGTGTTACTCCATTGAGCGTTTCCCTCATTTTCACTGACTCTCTACCAAGCAAGTCTTCTTGAAGCAATTCGTCTTTCCTGATGACATGTCCAAAGTAAATGAGCCAAAGTCTCAATATCCTCATTTCTGAGGAGCATTTCTTCTAAGACTTATTTGTTTGTTCTTCTGGCAGTCCACAGTATATTCAGTATTCTTCACCAGCACCACAATTCAAATGCATCATTTCTTCTATCTTCCTTTTTCATTGTCCAACTTTCTCATGCATGGGAGGCAATTGAAAAGACAGTGTTCTTGTTAAAATAATTGTAAAAATGGTGTGGTGGAGGTGTCATCTGACCTCTTCTAACTTCACAAAGGGGAAGGAGAATCAAGAACAACAACCCAAGGCTAATTTCTGTAAGTCGGAGGTCAGACATTCCTCCTCTCTCTGCCATCTTTACCAATTCTGACACCAACCGTGCCTCCCATGGCACTCTCTACTTCTCTGCTGAGTTCGATAATTTGTTGCAATGGCCACACAGAACTCACAGACCATTCTCCCAGCTATGGGGTTTATTAGGGAAGTAACAGGTTACAATTCAGGTTCAGAAATTCTCAGGATATACAGTTCTTCCATACAGACAGCCTCTTCTCAGGCATGCCCACAGGCACACCTCTCTCTGGCCCTCAGCCTCTGCTGCTCAGGCAAATGTTACAAAGCTCTTTTGCTCTGCCAACAAGTGCCCAGAGGCACCCTACTCTGCCTGCAAGGCTTCTGCCCAAAGGCACTCAGCTTTCTCACTGTGTGGGCTGCACCATGTCCTGCTGTCTCCTGGTTCTGTTGCTGCCATTTCTCTGCCACTGCTTTTCACTGTCTTCGGTGTTACAGCTCTCTGTCATGGATTGAACTGTGTCCCCCGAAAATATGTGTATCAGTTTGGCTAGGCCATGATGTCCAGTATTGTGTGATTGCCCATCATTCTGTAATGTGATATGATTTTCCTGTGTTTTGTAAATCCTACCTCTATGATGTTAATGAGGCAAGATTCAATCTACAAGATTGGATTGTGTCTTGAGCTAATCTCTTTTGAGATATAAAAGAGAGAAGCGAGTAGAGAGACAAGGGGACCTCATACCACCAAGAAAGCAGCACCAGGAGCAAAGTGTGTCCTTTGGACCTGGGATTCCTGTGTGGAGAATCTCCTAGGCCAGGGGAGGATTGATGACAAGGACCTTCTTCCAGAGCCAACAGAGAAAGCCTTCCCCTGGAACTGATGCCCTGAATTTGGACTTCCAGCCTACCAGACTGTGAGAGAATAAACTTCTGTTCTTTAAAGCCATCCACTTGTAGTATTTCTGTTACAGCAGCACTAAATGACTAAGACACACACACTCTGTCTCTCAGTCTCCTAGTTCCAGGAGCTTCTCAGCGCAGGGATCCCTGGTCCAAAGGACTGGTTCCAATCCTGGCTCTTATTTCTTAATGGTGGTGAGATCCACTCCTCTTGCCTCTAGGATGGGTCATTTTAAGCCTAATGGGATGGCAGAACTGACCAATCCCTTTCTTAGGGTTCCATAGACTTTACTTGCATGGTCCCACCCTTACACGGGTGCCATGAACTTTATTTGCATTATTAGCAAGCTATCCAATCTCCTTGGTGGGCCACAACTACCTTATTTGTATAGTCCCACCCAATCACTTGGATGGGAGTTACAAGACCATGGCTATTATTATTATTAGTTGCCGTTGACTCAGTTCTAACTCATAGTGACCCTGTGTACTACAGAATGAAACACTACCCAGTTTGGCTCCATCCTCACAATCATAGCTATGTTTGAACCCATTGTTACAGCCACTGTGTCAATTCATCTCATTGAAGGTCTACCTCTTTTCGATGACCCTCTATTTAACAAGCATGATGTCCTTCTCCAGGAACTGGTCCCTCTGATAACATGTTAAAAATACATGAGATGAAGTCTTGCCATGCTCGCTTCCAAGGAGCACTCTGGCTGTATTTCTTTCAAGACAGTTTTGTTCATTCTTCTGGCAGTTGATGGCATATTCAATATTCCTCACCAACACTATAATTCAAAGGCATCAATTCTTCTTCAGTCTTCCTTATTCATTGTCCAGCATTCTCATGCATATGAAGTGATTGAAAATACCTTGCCTTGAGTAAGGCACACCTTAGACCTCAAGGTGACATCTTTGCTTTTCAACACTTTAAAAAGGTCTTGTGCAGCAGATTTGCCTAATGCAATACGCCATTTGATTTACTGACCTTTACTTCCATGGGTAATGATTGGGGATTCAAGTAAAATGAAATCCTTGAAAACTTTAATATTTTATCCGTTTATCATGATGATGCTTATTGGTCCACTTGTGAGGATTTTTGCGTTCTTTATGTTGAGGTGTAATCCATAATGAAGGCTGTAGTCTTTGATCTTCATCAGTAAGTGCTTCAAGTCCTGTTCACTTTTAGCAAGAAAGGTTGTGTCATCTGCATATCACAGGTTGTTGATGAGTCTTCCTCCAGTCCTGATACCACATTCTTCTTCACATAGTCCAGCTTCACGGATTATTTGCTCAGCATACAAACTGGGTAAGTGTGGTGAAGGATACAACCCTGACAAACACCTTTTCTGATTTTAAATCACCCAGTATCTCCTCATTCAGTTTGAACAACTACCTTTTGGTCTATATACAGTTCCACATGAGCACAATTAAGTGTTCTGGAATTCCCATTCTTGGCAAAGTTATGCATAATTTGTTATGATTCACACAGTCAAATGCCTTTGCATAGTCAATAAAACACAGGTAAACATTTTTCTGGTAGTCTCTGCTTTCAGCCAAGATCTATCTGACATCAGCAGTGATATCCCTCTTTCCACATCTTTTTCTGAATCCAGCTTGAATGTTTGGTAGTTTCTTGTTGATGTATTGCTGCAACTGTCTTTGAATTACCTTCAGCAAAATTGTACTTGAGTATAATATTAATGGTATTATTCAATAATTTCTGCATTCTATTGGATCACCTTTCTTTGGAATGGGCACAAATATGGATCTCTTCCAGTCAGTTCGCCAGGAGCTGTCTTCCAAATTTCTTGGCATAGACATGTGAGGGCTTCCAGTGTTACATTCATTTGTTGAAACATCTCAATTGGTATTCCATCAGTTTCTGGAGCCTTGTTTTTCACCAATGCCTTCAGTGAAGCTTGGACTTCTTCCTTCAATACCATCGGTTCTCGATCATATGATACCTCCTCAGATGGTTGAACGTTGACCAATTATTTTTGGTATAATGACTGTATTCCTTACATCTTCTTTTGACACTTTCTGCGTCATTTAATATTTTGTCCATAGAATCCTTCAAAATGGCAACTGGCGCCTTGAATTTTTTCTTCAGTTCTTTCAGCTTGAGAAATGCCAAGCATATTCTTCCCTTTTGGTTTTCTAACTCCAGGCCTTTGCACATTTCATTATAATGCTTTACTTTGTCCTCTTGAGCTGCCCTTTGAAATCTTCTATTCAGCTCTTTTACTTCATCATTTCTTTTTTTTTTCCATTTCAGTATATTTATTTATTTATTTATTT
>NW_004444231.1:391961-438849 GCF_000243295.1 Trichechus manatus latirostris | reverse complement strand
TCTACATCCTTCTCCAGCTCTGTCCAGAACCCTCTGTTGTGATCCTGGTCAGAGCATTCAGCGGTGGTAGCCGGGCACCATCTAGCTGTACTGGACTCAGTCCGGTGGAGTACTTCATCATTTCTTGCATTCACTTCAGCTGCTCAACTTTCAAGAGCAAGTTTCAGATTCTTTTCTAACATCCATTTTTGCCTTTTCTTTCTTTCCTGTCTTTTTAATGAACTTTTGCTTTCTTCATGTATGATGTCTGTTATGAATTGAATAGTGTCCCCCCAAAAAGGGTATCAACTTGGCTAGGCCATGATTCCCCAGTATTGTGTGATCGTCCAACATTTTGTCTTCTGATGTGATTTTACTATGTGTGTAAATCCTGTCTCTATGAGGTTAATGGGGTAGGATTAGTGGAAGTTATGTTAATGAGGTAGGACTCAATCTACAAGATTAGGTTGTGTCTTAAGTCAGTCTCTTTTGAGATATAAAAGAGAGAAGCGAGTAGAGAGACATGAGGATCTCATTCCACCAAGAAAGCAGTGCTGGGAGCAGAGCACGTCCTTTGGACCCAGGGTTCCTGTGCCAAGAAGCTCCTTGACCAGAGAAGATTGATGACAAAGACCTTCCCCCAGAGCTGACAGAGAGAGAAAACCTTCCCCTGGAACTGGCACCCTTGATTTAGACTTCTAGCCTCCTACACTGTGAGAGAATAAATTTCTCTTTGTTAAAGCCATCCACTTGTGGTATTTCTGTTATAGCAGCACTAGATAACTAAGACAATGTCCTTGATGTCATCCCACAACTCTCCATTAGTGTTTAATGCATCAAATCTACTCTTAAGATGGTCTCTAAATTCAAGTGGGACATACTGAAGGTTGTACCTTCGCTCTCATGAACCTGTTTGAATTTTCTTCAGCTTCAACTTGAACATGCATATGAGAAATTGATGGTTTGTTCTGCAGTCGGCCCCTGGCCTTGTTCTGACTGATGATATTGAGCTTTTCTACTGTCTCTTTCCACAGTTGATTTGATTCCTGTGTTTTCCATCTGGTGAGGTCCACATATATAGTCGCCGTTTATGTTGTTGAAAAAAGGTATTTGCAATGAATAAGTCATTGGACTTGCAAATTCTAAAATGTGATCGCCGACGTTGTTTCTATCACTGCGATGGTTAAGATTGTATGTCAACTTGGCTAGGCCATGGTTCTCAGTGTTTTAGCAGTTGTATAATGTTGTGATCACTTCCCTGTAAAATCTGATATGTGATCACCCCCATGATGGAATCTGCTGAGTGGTACTGGTGGGGGCGGGGCCTGCAGCAGCTCACTGCCCCCTCAGCTTCATCTCTCTGCCTTCTGCCGTTACTTTCTGCCTGCTTGCCTTGCCAAAGTTTTTTTGGCTTATTCCAGACTCAGCAGTTGCCTCTTGTCTCACCTCTGGTTCTTGAGACTTGAGCTAGCAGCTTACCTGTCAATCCTGGAATTTGTTGATCTTCACAGCCTGCAGGCAAGAGTCCTGTTCCCTGACCTGCTGATCTTGGGTTAGCCAACCCCTGCAGCTACCTGAATCAGGAGAACCCTTGCAGTCTTGTCTGCTGATCTTGGAATTCGTTGACCTTCACAGTGAGCGGGAGCCCTGCTCTCTGACCTGCCGACCTTGGGTTCACTAGCTTCTGCGGCTGCAGATTGCAAATTCTGCAAATTGCAGAAATTGATCCATGGTCTTGGGACGTTTTAGCCTCTACAATAGTGTGAGCTGTTTCCTTGATATAAGTCTCTCTCTGTATATACTTATACGCTTTACTGGTTTTGCTTCTCTAGAGAACCCAGCCTAAGACAATCACCAAGGCCATTCTTTCCAACTACCAATCCTTCTTTGTTTCACGCTTCTGCATTCCAATCATCAGTAATTAGCAATGCATCCTGATTGCAAGTTCAATCGATTTCACACTGAAGGAGTTAGTAAAAATCTTCAATTTCCTCTTCTTTGGCATTAGTGGTTGGTGTGTAAATTTGAATAAGTGTCCTATTAACTGGTCTTCCTTGTAGGCATATGGATATTATCCTATCACTGACAGTGTTGTACTTCAGGATAGATCTTGAAATGCTCTTTTTGATGATGAATGCGACACCATTCCTCTTCAGCTTGTCATTCCTGGTATAGTAGACCACATGATTGTCTCATTCAAAATGGCTAATGCCTGTCCATTTCAGCTCACTAAAGCCTAGTTGTTAAGGATTTCATTTTACTTGGATCCACAATCAACACCCATGGAAGCAGCAGTTAAGAAATCAAAAAGACACATTGCATTGGGCAAATCTGCTGCAAAAGACCTCTTTAAAGTATTAAAAAGCAAAGATGTCACCTTGAAGAGTAAGCTGCGCCTGACCTAAGCCATGGTGATTTCAGTTGCCTCATAGCATGCGAAAGCTGGACAATGAATAAGGAAGACTGAAGAAGAATTGACACTTTTGAATTATGGTGTTGGAGAAGAATATTGAATATACCATAGACTGTCAAAAGAACGAGCAAATCTGTCTTGGAAGAAATACAGCCAGAATGCTCCTTAGAAACAAGGATGGTGGAGGAGGCGGGTCCAAGGTGGCAGAATAGTCCTATGCTTCCTGTGGTCCCTCTTATGACAAAGACCTGAAAAAACAAGTGAATCAATTATATATGACAATCTAGGAGCCCTGAACATCAAAGTCAAAGTTGAGGAGTTGGACTGACTGAGTGGCAGGGGGAGGGAGAGACAGTTCAGAAGCACTAAGAAGGGCCAGACTTGAGCTAGCCAGCACCCAGCCTGCTGAACTGGCTGGTGCACGTGGGCTGAGGCAAGCAGTAGTGCTTGTGATGCGTTTTACCATGTAGGGAGAGACCGAGTGGCAAAGAGTCTACAAAAGCCTCTGAAGCTAGGGGTAAGCGCCGCTGGATCTGCCAAGGCTAAGCGCAAGCTTCCAACTTACAGTGCGGGATCAGAATAACCCTTCCCCCTCTGAGACTGGTAGTGGAGAAGTGCCTCTTTTCCCCTCACCCACCCCGCTCCCTGATCATCTCTGAGACCAGTCCGGCAGTATTCCTCCTAAGCCAGAAATAGGAGCTATTGCACCCAAACCAGTCTGGAGGCTTTAGGGAAAAAACAAACAAAAACTCTGCCAACTCCCCTAAGCTGGATACTCAGGACTAATTGTGCCCAAACCAGTCTCGAGGCTTTAAAAAATTGTCACACTCCCTAAACTGGGAACTCAGGCAGGCACTGCCCCTTTGCCTAGGTGCAGACAGAAGGGGTTCATGGTTTTCAAACGCCTTTCACCCCTGCCTAAACCTGTGTGGGCCCATTTCAACAGCGTAGGCCTTCATTAGCATAGAACAACCGGGTATATACCTGAAGCCTATTTTCAACTGCAACAGCCAAGGGCGAGTGGCAGATTCATGACATTTCACACCACCCTGCCCATTAAGCAGGGTCCTCACCCAAGCACTCAGGGGCCTGAGGACTGGCAGCTACACTCTTTCCACCTAGCCACGCATGACAGGGGTCCGAGAATAAGTGGCGCCTCCCAGTCCTTACAGCCAACAGCATTGGGTGCCCAAAGTCTGGTTGCAAACCCCCCCCACCTACGACCTCTAGGGGACAGGGACATGCCTTCCACCTAGACACACAGGGACTGCCATCAGCCCCCTACCTTGCTCAGCACATAGCCTCCTACTGCAGCCAGATACCTGTGCATGCTCCAATCACCCCTAAGTAGCCCTGCCTGTCTAGGACTGTAGGTGAGAGCCTGCACCACCCACTCAGTGACTGATGACCTGGACACCTGAGCTGAAACCACACAAGAAAAGTAAACGGATTCCTGGGCTCACACACTTAGTAGCCCTCCTTTCTCTCAGAGACACTTAAGAGTTCCACTCTCTCTGGGGATAGTAGGAGAGATGATTCCTGACTGATTAGCAGTTTCCTTTGATCCTGGAATCGACCTTGGGAACCACCAGGGACTTTCTCTCTCAAGCCTGTTCTCTGCCCCATACCCAATGAGTTTGGAGGTCTGATCCCAGCTTTTCTGACTTTCTCAGCCTCCATCCAAGTCAGAACTAGAAATCTCTGTTCTCCCTCTCAGACACCTGGAACCTCCTACTCTGGCCTGCCTCACTCCGATTCTAGAACTTCCAAGGAATAGAAGATGGTCCCAGATCTCTGGTCCAGGCTGGTGTCTGGGTTTTGCACTCCCTCCTCCACCCCAATTGTCCTGTCCTCAGGATGGTTACATGAACACTGCTCAAGTGGCCCATGGGAAGTAATACAGAGTTCCTGAATTTTCTGATTCATTCCCTCAGAGCCCCCAAAGACACACATGACTCACCACCCCATATCTGAACATGAGGTTATGCTGAGGTGCTGGGCCTTGGGCTTCTACCCAGCAGAGGTCACCTGGACCTGGCAGAGGATGGGGAGGACCAGATCCAGATCCAGGACATAGAGTTTTGGAGATAAGGCCTGCAGGGGACAGGACCTTCCAGAAGTGGACGGCCGTGGTGGTGCCCTTTGGAGAGAAGCAGAGATACACATGCAGTGTAGAGCATGAGGGGCTTCCTGAGCCCCTCACCCTGAGATGGAGTAAGGAGAGGAAAGAGGGTGGAGCCTCTTCTCAGGGAAAGCTGCAGCCCTGCTGAGCTCCTTCAGGAGGTTGAGGGCCCCTCACCTACCCTTCCCTTCCCAGAGTCCCATTCTCAGTCTGCCACCCCCATCATGGGAATTGTTGCTGTCCTGGTTTTCCTTGGAGCTTTGGACATTGGAGCTGTGGTGGCTGGAAATGTGATCTGGAGGAAGAAGAGCTCAGGTAGGGAAGGGGGTGAGGTCTTACTTTTCTTGTCCCACTGAGGGTTTCAAGTCCCAGGTAGGTGATTTGCCATCTCCTTATGAAAGACACCATCCACATATGTGCTGACCCAGTCTGGGACCCAGTGTGCTAACAATTATCCTTTTGTAAAGCACATGTGAAAATGAAAGGCAAATCACTCACCTTAATGTTTCTGGTGATGGAGACGTGATTCCCAGTAGTTGCAGGTCATGGGTAAAGGTTCCTGCTGAGGACAGACTTCTAGGAGGGTAGTTGGTCCAGTCTCTGCACATCTTTTCTTGTGTTTCCTTATCCTGCCCTGAGTCTGCAGTCACAGTTCTGGAAACTTCCCTGGGGTCCAGGACCAGCTGGCTCTTCTAGGACCTGGTCCTGCCCCCTCCCCAATCTCTCACAGAATGCTTTCTTCCCACAGGTGGGAAAGGAGGGAGCTTCGCTCAAGCTGCAAGTAAATATGGAGGGAGGGAGGCTGATCCTGAGACCCTTGGGATAGTGTAGACGGGAGCCCATAGGATAGCCCCCTTACCCATAATTCCTGTTCTCCTAGTTTCCTATCCTGAGGGCTCTGACCAGATCCTGTTTTTGTTCTTCCCCAGGCAGCGACAGTGCCCAAGGCTCTGATGTGACTCTCATGGCTTCTAAAGGTGAGACCCTGCGGGGCCTGACATGGGGGGGTTGGGGCAGATGGGACATGACTGAGTTATGGGAATTCTTTGGATTTGGATATTTTGAGATGGCAGTGGGCTGTTTGGAGTGTCTGCACTTACAGTGACTGACCTGAATTTGTTCATGATTCTTTTCTTTTGTAGCGTGAGACCACTGCCTTGTGTGGGACTGAGTGATACAAGATTGGTTCATACCCCACTTTGTGATTCAAGAACCCCTGACTTCTCTTTCTGCAACTGGTGTCTGAATGTGTCTACATGCCTATCAGCATATTGTGAAGATGTGGTAGGCCTAACCCATCCCTGCCTACCAGATCCCCTTCCCCACATTGACCTCTGTCCTGTCATTATTGATGTTCCCTGTTTCAGCAAAGAAGGGGCTGGAACATCTCCATCCTGACATAACTTCCTGTTGCTCTGAGCTGCAATTTTTCACTTCTCTATTGAAAATGAGAATATGAGAAGGAATTTGATTATTCAGATTTTTGCCATGAAGTCGGATTGATGGATTAATTAAAAGGGAGGAAAATTCTGAAAATTTAAGACAGGAAATAAATGAAAACTTAAGAATGTTCCAGAATTCACATGTTTACTGTGCTGAGTTTGTTCCAGGCAGGAACAAGAGGAGGTAGGTGGTGGAGGAGACGAGCATGGACAGGGCCTGTGTCCAGTCAGTACTCAGGACAGTGTGGGCTTTGATGTGGTCACGCCTCTGCTGGGTCATCTTCTCGTCTCCGTTCTTCTTGTCCCTTCAATAGAACCTTGTTCCACTAGGACCTATGATCACAGGGACTCAGTCATTGCCTGGGCCTTGTCCTGTCTCCAGAGCTGTGGGCAGCAAGGGCTTCACATGGCTGGGTCAGCCTGGGCTTAGGCCTAAGTGTGGACCTTGGTCCCCATCGTTTGTGTGATTATTCTTTGTGTGTTTGTTTTTATAGAGGATTATGCCTGTTCATGTTCTTGTGTGTGAGTTCTGGTCTCATTTGCTCTGGTTGTCACCCATCTCTGACAGCTGCAAGAGTCACTTTGTCATTGTCCCCACAAGGCCTGGACGACCCCTATACACAGCAGTCTGTGTGGTAACAAGAGATGAATTTTCAGACTCGTCCAGATCCTACCATCTTTCTAGAACTGTTCCGTGGATAAGTCTTGTCATCTTTTCTCCAACCTTTTTCAGAGAGGAGGAATCAAATAGTTAGCCATCTTAGATAAATTTCTGTTATGTCTCCATCCTTTTCAGCTCACCCGCGTCTCTCTCCCTGACCTTACCTCTATAATCTTAGTGCTGGCTCCAGTTCATACTCATGGATTCATAAAGCAGAAACTAACTTAAATCCACAATTACTGTAAAATAGTACCCATCAGCCAAGGATCATTCTTTCATGAAGATGGAAATAACTGTGTGCTGTAGTGTGCAGGAGGGTGGGTGTGGGGAAGATGGGCTAGAGGGAGAGAGGAGAAACAGCCCTTGTGAGAAATGTACAGGCGGCATTAATGTCAACGTGATTGGATGTTGTGCTTCAGCTGCCACAAAACAGCATTTGATCTGAGGCTACATTAACAAAGACACTGTCTTTAGAATCGGGAGGTGCTCTACACCACACTGATCGTTCATTCTACTGACATTTGTTGAGTTCTGGCTATATGATACGTACTATTTTTGCATCTGGGAAACACCATGAATTAAAAACAGATTAAAAATTGCCAACTTATGGAGCATCTGTTTGAGCAGAGAGAGATACACTATGGGCTAGAAGCATAATGTATTAATTTTTTGTTGCTATAACAAATTACCACAAACTTAGTGACTTAAAAATAATACAAATTTATTCTCTTGTAGTTGTGGAGATTAGAAGTTTCAACTGGGCCCACAGGGCCGCCTTCCTTCTGGAGGCTCTAGGGGAGAATCCATTTTCTTGCCTTTTCCATCTTCCAGCGCTTACTTACCTTCCTTGGCTCTTGGCCCCTCCTTCCATCTTCAAAGCCGGCAGCTTAGAATCTCCATGCAGACATCTGATTCTGTCCTTACCTCTTCTTTTCTAACTTTGGCCTTCCTGCCTCCCTCTTATAAAGACTCTGTGATTACATCATTGGGGCTACCCAGATAATCCCAAGATAATTACCTAATCTCAAATCCTAAACTAAACCACATCTTCAAAAGTTCCTTTTGCATAGAATGTAAGATATTCACAGGTTCCAAGGATTAGAATGTGGACATCTTTGGTGATCATTTTCAGCCTACCATGGATAGTAAATAAGGAAAGTGTTCACGTAAGAAGATGGTAAGTGCTATGGAGAAGGTGACCCAGTAAGTGGATGTGTGAGGAGAGGGCAGACAGCTGTTTGGACTTGGGCAGGCAGCGTGGGCCTCATTGAGAAGGTGACCTTTGAGGAAAGATTTGAAGGACGTGAAGGGATTAGCCATGAGGATGTCTGGGATAATCTTTCCAGGCAGGTGAACATCCAGTGCATATGCACCAGGGCAGGGCTGTGTCCGAGGAGGCCAGTGGCTGCAGCAGAGTCATTGAGATGAGGTCAAAGGTGCTACCAGACCATGTAGGGACTGAGGATATTGGAAAAGTTTTGACTTCTACTCTGGGTGAGATGGGATGTTACAAAACAGTACTGAACAGTAAAGAGACATGGTCGACTTCTCTTTTAAAAGGATCATTCTGGGGCTGTCTGAGAATAGAATTGAGAAGTGAGGGGTGAGCAAGACAGTAGGAATTTAGGACAGTATTCAAGATGTTGATTGCTTTGCCTGAGTGTGACAAATGAAAATTGTGGGAAGTGATTGGATTCTGGATATATTTTTAAGATGGATTTTGCTAGATGGCCTAATGGATTGAATTTGAGGTACGAGAAAGAGAAGAGTCAATGAGCATACCAAATATTTTGGATGTGCAAATAGGGTCATTGGAGATGGGGAAGACTCTGGAAGGAGCATACTGAAGAGGGATGTAGTTTAAGAAATACTGAGTCTGAGATGTCTGTTAGAAATGCAGGTGAGGTTGTCAGGTTGACAGTTGGATATACCGGTCTGGATATTAGTAGAAATGTTGATTAGAGAAATAAATGTGGGAGGTGACACCATATAAATGGTATTTAAAGCCTTGAGAATGGATAAGACCTCCAAAGAGTGATTAGCTGTAGAAGAAAAAGGAACAAGGACTGAACCCTGGACCCTCCCGTGCTAAGTGATCTAATCACACCACACACCAAAAGCAGACTGAGAGCTCTAGCATCGACTCCACAGCACCTAACAGCAACAACAAAGTCTTTATAAAAACATATCTCTAAAGACAAAGCATTAGAACTGGTTGGGACATTTTTTAATATTTGTAATATATGTAAAACATATGTTGGTTAATATCTATACACGCTATTTATTAAAGCATGTGAATACGCTGTGTTTCCTGAGACACTCTCTATTTTGATCTGTCTGTGATCTACATAGATTAATTCATGCGTATGCTATAATGATAATTATAGTTTGCTTCAACCCCAAAGTCACACAAATGTTATTCTTAGATGAAGTGAATCCAATAACACTGCCTGCTTTGTGAAGCCAGCTGATGGTTAGTTTTATGTGTGAGAAGTAGCCAAAACCCTTCTCTGCCTTGGACTCCTGACTCTTTGGGGTGTGTAATTATCAAAATGGAAAATAATGAAATAACAACAAAAAAAGAAAGATAATGAAACAAATCTGCCTGTAAGTGAACTCCTATCTGAAGCCTTCAGTCACGAGTTTCTTGTCCTTGACAGTTTCCATTGTCTGTGCTTGAGATCTGTGAGATGAGTTTCTTTCTAGAAGCCCATGGGGAAACAGACTCTGGGGGAGAAGCCTAAGGTAAGAGAGTGAGAAGAGTAGAGTCCAGCTCAGGGAGCAAGATTCTAGAAAAGGAAGAAGAGTAGGCTGAGAGTCAAGCAAGTTTTCTCTATATATATACACAGAAAGAGAGAGAGAGATTTATCTCAGGGATTTGGCTCATGCAGCTGTACAGGCTGGCAAATCCCAAGCCTTTGGGTCAAGTATCAGGCTGGAAGCTTCTCCCAGCTGACATAGCTGTGGATATGCAGGTCAGATGGCAGGCTGCTGGCTTACAGGCTGTAGAGACTGCCAAATCCCAAGATTGGCAGGCAGTATGGCAGGCCACTGGCTCAAATCCCAAGAAATGGAGGTCAGATGATGACGAGCTGGATGCAGGATGTGAGCAAGCTTTACTAGAAAGTCCATATAAATATTGGATGCAGATCACCACCCCCCAGGAAACTCCCCCTTAGGACTGATTTGCTGATCACATCAGATCACATAGAGGCTGACTACATCGTTTTTAGGTAAGTGTCAAACTACATCATTACATAACTGCCAAACCACTGAGACTCATGACCCAGCCAAATTGACACACAACCTTAACCATCACACTGTCTGTGTGTGTGTGTGTGTGTGTGTGTGTGTCTCAGCCAGCACTTGGGGAGACAGCTGGCAAGAATGCCCTGTGGCAGAGGAGGGGGCTGCGGGAAGGTTCCTATTGTCTCCAGGTTTGGATCTCAGGATCTCAGCATTGAAGGAGGTATCTGGGATTCGGAGGACGACAAAAGGGGTGTGGGGGCGGCATAGTGGGAATGAGCACCCGGGAGTCCCTCGAAGTGGGGCTTTTGTATAAGTTTCACTTTTCCTTTGCAATCTCTTTCAGGTTGTTCTGCCTGCAGACCGAAGACACTCTTCAATGACGGTTTTCATTGGGTATCCGGTTCTAGAGGAGTCCATCAGAGTTAGAGGAAGTTTCCTTTCACGAAGGAGCCAAAAGAGAGCCAACGCACTCCCCCGACTCCGACGGTGCCTCGGGGCTGGATCGCGGTGACCTAAACCCCCCTCCTGCACCTCTCGGAAGTCCTGGTCCTGCTGTTCTCAGGGTGCCGTGGGGTCGGGAAAGAAACTGCCTTTGGGGAGGGAGGAAGAGAGGATCATCCTGGTCGGGGGGGGGGGGGAATCCCACCCCCTTTGGATTTTTCCCTTCCTTCCCCTTCCCCACCTTCCTTCCTCCCCTCACCTCCTTTCTCCTCCTCCACCTTCGCATACAGACGTGCACACGCGGACACACATGGGGAACCTTCCCAGGAACCACACAGGGCGCAGCCTGGGAGGAAGATCAGGCTGAGTCTCCTGTGTGACGGCGGTTCATTGAAGTCGGCTAAGCGGAAGATGCGCAGTTAGTCTCCATGGAAGACCTCCACGAGGTGGTCCCTGACCTCCGTCAGATCCCCATACCTAGGGGAGAGCCCCCAGTGTTTGCACTTTGTTCCAGTTTAGATATGAGCCGAGCTAACACCTGCTCCAGCCAATGACTGTCTTAAGGAGGAAGGGGGCGAGCAAACCGCGGTCTCAACCCCAGGGGCGCAGTCAGCGGCGGGCGCGGGAACCCGAGCCTCCTGCGCTGTGTCAGCGCTCCGCCGGCCACGGGTGGATTCCCACTTCCTGACGGGGACTCGTGCTCCGGGACGGTGGCAGGACAGAGGAGGGACAGGCGGCCGGGGCGGCGGAGCTTCCAGGCCCCCCCTGGAGGCCAGGTGCGTGGACTCGTCTCCACAGATCACTGGAGAACCAGAGGAGACGCTGCTGCGTGAAGGGAGCGAGGGCGCGGGCAACCTCCTTGGACCTCTCCCCGGCGGTGGCTCTGTTCCTCTGTGGTGTCCCTAAGGAAGAAAGGGAGGATGGGACCCATCCGACAACACCCCTCCCCCTAGTTTATGGGATTCTGATAGGGAGGCTGAGAGTCTGGATCTTTGGATCCTTTACCCTACCCAGGGCTTTCTGGGACATTTAGGAAACATGAAACTTTGGGTGGGAAAACAGGAAAAAGAAACAAAAAAAAGGTCAAGAGAAATAATTGAACAGCAGTTTCTTAGGAATCTGGCCTTGGAGATTAAGCTCTGTGGGGTTTGTTTCTTTCAGACTTTGCCCTAAACCTCTGTCCCAGGCCTGCTGCTCTTCTGACCCTGCCTTTATCTGTGATGGACCAAAAGGCCCTCTTCCTGCTACTGACACTTGAAGCCCCCAACAGGTGTGGGCCAGAACCTGCTTTAAAATAGCACTTCCTCATAGACTCCTATGAATGAAACTGATGATTGATTTTCTCATTTTCCCTCCCCAATTGTCCTATCCATTCCCATGGTAGCTAAATGTACCTCCCTTTAATGGATAATAGGAAGAGTCTCAAAGAGTCTGAATTCTCTTTGACCCTTTTTCACAGATTCACCATTAACATGTGTGACTCACCACCACATCTCTGACCCTCAGGCTACACTGAGATGCTGGGCCCTGGGCTTTTACCCAGTGGAGATCACCCTGACCTGGCATTGGGACTGAGAGGACCAGACCCAGGACACAGAGCTTGTGGAGACCACACCTTCAGGGGATGGAATCTTCCAGAAGTGGATGGCCGTGGTGGTGCCCTCTGGAGAGGAGCAGAGATATACATGCCCTGTGCAGCATGAGGGGTTGCCTGAGCCCCTCACCCTGAAATGATGTAAGGAGAGGTATGAGGGTTGAGCCTCTTCTCAGGAAAAGCAGGGGCCCTTTTGGACACCTTCAGCAGGTTCAGGGCTGAGGCCTTGGGGTCAGAACCCTTCACCTTTCCTTCTCTTCCCAGAACCACCTCCTCAGCCCACTATCCCCGTCATGGGAATCATTGCAGCCTAGTTCTCCTTGGAACTGTGGTAGTTGCAGCTCTGGTGGCTGCAGTTGTGATCTGGAGGAAGAAGGGCCCAGGTAGTGAAGGGGTGGGAGCTTGTGTCATCACTGCTTCATGTGTGAGTCTCCACCCAAGGTGGTTGAATTGCCCATCTCCTCCTCTGTTTCTGCTGAGTTAGAAATAATGACCCCAAGATGTGCAGGATAATCTGGGAAGGGGCCTGGCTGGCAGGTGGGCAGGGCCTCAGCCTGGATAAGGGCTGTCTGCATGGAGCCGGTCAGGTGGTTTAGGTGGGACAGGGGTGTGGGGCAAGGAGGATGCTGAGAAGTGGAGGCTGAAGAGCAGGCTGACAAGCTTCAGGATGGAGACAGAGGCTGGAGGCCAGGCCAGGGTCAGGCCCCATTGTTCCAGGAAGGCCAATCCTATGGCCATTTCTGAGTGGCAGGTGCTGGGTCTGGACCCATATTTCTCCTCATGCTCCTTAGGATTCTGAGCAGCAGGGCCAGGAGGGACCCTGACAGGAGAAGCACTAAAAGATGAGGATCGAGCCTCCTCTGTTATAGGTGGAGAATGTAGACATGAAGCTGATTTCCTGAAACCATGTCCTCTTTTAAAATTGAGGTGGAGATATTTTGATTTATTAAATTTACAAAGCCATCTATTCTATGATTTTTAATAGAGTGGGTCACTCCTACAATTGGCCTAATTAGACGTATATTATAACTTATAACAGAGAGTATGAAAGGGCTATGGGGTCTTTTGTTTGGGTCCAGGTTTTGATTTGTGTTTGTCAAGCTCTTTATTTTGTTGTTGTTTCGTTTTATTCTTTTTTTGTTAAAAAGAAACCTCTTTGTAGAAAATACCAAAAAATTACAGAGAAAAAATCCACAGTCACCTACTATGACTCAAAGTATATATTTTTTTACTTTTAAAAAGCTACATTATATAAATAAAAATAATTCTGAAATATTAGAATTATACTGCAAATGCAGTTTTTTACACTACCTTTTCTCCTGCTACTATTTCACAAGCATTTCCCATATCATGTTTTATCCTTCTAAATTGATCTTAGTGACTTCATTCTATTTCATTGAATGGAATTTAGCAGAGTATTTATTGACTTTTTAATGTTGAATATGTATATATATAATTCCTTTTTTAATATTAATAACACTGATATGATCAATTATGTTTAGATTCCTTTTTGCAAATGTGTTGACCATGTATGCAGCAGTGAAATTACTGAGTGAAAGATTTTAACCATTTGTATATCTTTTGGTATACTGGTACCTTTGCCAACCTGCCTTCTAGGGTAACTTTTTAGATTTGTATACAAGGGTGCCTACCTCACCCAACATAGAAACACGAATAGCCTCCTTATGTTACAAGCAAGACAGCCAGTAAGAAGAAAGGAGTAAAGGTAGATTTGCCAATGTTGTACCATTTTTTTAGACTCTGAGGTTTCTCTTGTTTTGTTGTTGTTAGTTTTACTTTATTTATTTGAGACCATGTTTATACCTTTTTTAAAAAAAAGGTTAAATCCCTACCTTTTGACCAATTTCAGTTGAGATGTTTATCTTTTATAATTGATTTGTAAGCATGTACGATGTTTATCTGAAGTGAAAAGATGCTTATTGTTCTGTAGTAGTACCTGATTTTGTGGGAATTAATCAGAGAATATGGAAGGGTGTTAAACTTTATTTTAGGGATAAAATAGAAGCCAACATGTGTTGAGCACTTACTATGTGTCAGGAACTTTGCTGATGACTTTATATGCATTATTTTACCTAAATCATGAAGCAAGTAAAGTTATTAATCCTATTTACCAATGAAGAAACTGAAGCTTAGAATGGTTTATTGACTTGTCAGTGATCAGACAGCTAGTAAGCAGCAAATACACTGGTAAGAGCTACTGAAATGAGTAAGACCAGATCCCTGACTCACGGGGACTCAAACCAAACCTTCAGCCTCACCACCCTCCCCTCAGGGAGACCAGGTGTGCACAGGAGAGCTCTGGACCTCCCACCTCCCACGGGAGCCACTGGGCTGAGATTCTGGAAAGAGGGTCATCAAAAGAAAACAGCCTGTAGTTTTCATTGATCCTGGGCCTTTCCCCCAGAAGCAGATCTTGTCCTCAGAGCAGCTCCTGAGTGTCCTAAGAGAGGAGGATGTTCTCCCTATTTCAGAGACCCAGAAATATCATCTCAGGGAGCAAAGAGCCTCTAAGAGCTAAGAGCTAAGTGTCTTGATGGCTGGAGGAGACCATCAGGGGAGTCTCCTCATAAAAGTCGTAAAACTCGGAAAGCTCTGCCTCAGAACTTTCATCAGAGGGTTGTTAAATGTGGAAGCCACTCAGGATTATTTCCCCACTGCCTTATTCAAAGTCTGGATTCTCTCACCAGGTACTGGGGAGTCGGGACCAATAAAAACCCAAGATTACGGTCTCCAGCAACAATCCTTGGAGTGAAAAATAATGTCTCCATTTTATTTCAGAGGGAAGTATTCCACAGTCAGTGACTGGGAAAGATACGTGCAGCTTTGGTAATTTGTCCTGTATCATGTTTTCTAACAGAATCTCACACAGGCACAAAGGTAAATGTTACTGTTTTTTTTAAAAAAAGAAAATTAAGTACTAAGGAGAATCTTTCAATACAATTTGTTATTTCTGAACATAAGAAAAATTTGGCACAGTGGATACATACAAAATAAAGCAAGGAAAGTACAAACCTAGGGCATTTTAGCATTTCAATAACATAGTGCTAACACAAAAATCTGGATAGAAAATTTGACTAATATATTTTGTATCTTGCTAGCTAGTACAATAATTTACAAAGCAAATTGATTCCAAGAAATATGTCTAACAAAATAAAGGAAAGATGAAAGTATAGTTATCATTTCTCACAACTGGAAAACTAATCCACACAGCACTATGTATTTTAATTCAATACATTTGTTATATGTTTATTTTAAAATTTATAACATGTACTACTTAATTTCTTTTGGAATTTGAGTAGTCAGTTAATAGATCTACCATATTTGGAAGCCAATATAAACAACTTTTAAACTGGTTCAGGAAAAAGAGAGGTAGGAAATAGTGAAATCAAGTTTTTCCACATTTTTAATTATTACATCAAAATCGTTATTAGAAATAATTCTGGGCAACAAAAGCTAATGTTCTGTGTGTAAATAATTGTTCACCTGTTCAACTAGAGTTTTAAATAAGAAGATGATTTTATGCTCCTTGCATACATTTCTTTTGTAACTTCAAAAATAAAATCTCAGTTAATTTACATATTTCTCAAAAAAGTTCTGAAACTATTTCTTGTCTTTTTTTTTTTTTTGCTTCGCTATATTTATGCCATTGGTAATAAATAAGACGTAAAGCAGTAGCTGTGAGCATGATATATTAAGCTGATCAAATACATAAACATTGGACCCATACAGTCTATATTTGATTATTCACTTACAGTAAGTTTTTTTAATTGTACTTTAGATGAAGGTTTGCAGAGCAGATTAGTTTCTCAATAAAAAGTTAATATGCATATTGCTTTGTAACATTGGTTGCCAACCCCACGACATGTCAACACTCTCCCCTTCTCTACCTTAGGTTCCCCGTTACCAACTTTCCTGTCCCCTCCTGCCTTCTCATCCTTGCCCCTGGGCTGTTGTGCCCATTTAGTCTCGTTTTGTTTTATGGGCCTCTCTAATCTTTGACTGAAGGGTGAACTTCAGGAGTGACTTCAGTACTGGGTTAAAAGCGTGTTCAGGGGCCATACTCTTGGGGTTTCTTCAGTCTCTGTTAGACCAGTAAGTCTGGTCTTTTTTTGTGATTTTGAATTTTCTTCTACATTTTGATCCAGCTCTGTCCAGGACCCTCTATTGTGATCCCTGTCAGAGCAGTCAGTAGTGGTAGCTGGGCACCATCTAGTTGTGCTGGACTCAGTCTGGTGGAGGCTGTGGTAGTTGTGATCCATTAGTCCTTTAGTCTAATCTTTCTCTGTGTCTTTGGTTTTCTTCATTCTCCCTTGCTCCAGACAGGGTGGTACAAGTGGAGTATCTTAGATGGCCACTCACAGGCTTTTAAGGCCCCCAGTACTACTCACCAAAGTAGGATGTAGAACATTTTCTTTATAAACTATGTTATGTTAATTGAGCTAGATGTCCCCTGAGACCATGGTCCCCAGCCCTCAGCACAGTGATTTGTTTCCACGGGAAGTTTGGATGCATCTATGAAGCTTCCATGACCTTGCCTTGGTCAAGTTGTGCTGACTTCTCCAGTATTGTGTACTGTCTTACCCTTCACCAAAGTTACCACTTATCTATTGTCTGGTTAGTGTTTTTCCCTCCTCACCCCTTTGTTTCCCTGTTGTTGTTAGGTGCCATCAAGTCGATTCTGACTCATAATGATCCTATGCACAACAGAATGAAACACTATCAGTCTTGTGCCATCCTCACAATCCTTGTTATGCTTGAGCCCATTGTTGCAGCCACTCTCCCCGAGTAACCATCAAAGATTGTTTCTTTCTGTGTGTACACCTTTTCATGAGTTTTTGTAACAGTGGTCTCATACAGTATTTGCCCTTTTGTGATTGACTTATTTCACTCAGCATAATGCCCTCCAGATTCATCCATGTTGAGAGATGCTTCACAGATTCATCATTGTTCTTTATCGTTGTGTAGTATTCCATTGTGTGTATGTACCATAGTTTGTTTATCCAATCATCTGTCAGTGGGCATCTAGGTTGTTTCCATCTTTTTGCTATTGTGAATAATGCTGCAGTGAACATGGGTGTGCATATGGCTATTTTTGTGACAGCTCTTATTTCTCTAGGATATATTCCTAGGAGTGGGATTGCTGGATCTACGGTATTTCTATTTCTAGCTTTTTAAGAAAGCACCATATCATTCTCCAAAATGGTTGTACCATTTTACATTCCACCAGTAGTGCATAAGGGTTCCGAGATGCCTGCAGCCTCTCCAATATTTGTTATTTTCTGTTTTGTTTTGATTTGTGCCAGTAATGTTGGGGTGAGATGGTATCTCATTGTGGTTTTGATTTGCGTTTCTCTAATGGCTACCAATCACGAGCATTTCCTCAAGTGTCTGTTAGCTGCCTGAATGTCTTCTTTGGTGAAGTGTCTGTTCATATCTGTTGCTCATTTTTTAACTGGATTATTTGTCTTTTTGTTGTAGAAGTGTTGGATTTTCCTGTAGATTTTAGAGATCAGACCTTTGTCAGATTTCTAATAGCCAAATTTTTTTCCTAGTCTATAGGTCCTCTTTTTACCTTTTGATTAAGTCTTTTGATGAGGGTAAGTTTTTAATTTTTAGAAGATCCTAGTTATCTAGTTTATCTTCTGGTGTTTGTGTATTGTTAATTAATGTTTGTATCCTATTTATGCCATGTATTAGAGACCTCTAATGTTGACCCTATTTTTTATCCTATGATCTTTACAGTTACGGGTTTATATTTAGGTCTTTGATCCATTTTGAATTAGTTTTTGTGTATGGTGTGAGGTATGGGTCCTGTTTCATTTTTTACAGATGGACATCCACTTTTGCCAGCACCATGTGTTAAAAAGACTGTCTTCTCCCCATTTAATGGGCTTTGGACCTTTGTCGAAGATTAGGTGACATAGGTGGATGGATTTACATCTGGGTTCTCGATTCTGTTCCACTGGTCAATGTGTCTGTCATTGTATCAGTACCAGGCTGTTTTGACTACTGCAGCTGTAGGGTAGGTTCTGAGGTCAGGTAGTGTGAGTCCTCCTACTTTATTCTTCTTCTTCAAGAGTGCTTTACTTATCCGGGGCCTCTTGGTTTTCCATATAAAGTTAATGATTAGTTTTTCCATCTCGTCAAAGAATGCTCTTTGTATATGGATTGGGATTGCTTTGTATTTGTAGATTGCTTTGGGTAGAATTGACATTTTCGCAATGTGGAGTGTAACTATTCATGAGCATGGTATGTTTTTCCTTTATGTAGGTTTCTTTTGGTTTCTTGCAGTAGTGTTTTGTAGTTTTCTTTGTATAGGTCTTTTATATCCCTGGTTAGATTTATTCCTAAGTATTTTATTTTTTAGGGTCTATTATGAATGGTATTGCTTTCCTGATTTCCTTTTCATAGTCCTTTTTATTGGTGTATAGGAATCCAACTGATTTTTATATGTTTATCTTGTTTCCTGCTACTCTGCTGAATCTATTAGTTCCAGAAGTTTTCTCATGGGGTCCTTTGGGTTCTCTATGAATAGTATTACATCATCCACAACTAGGGATAGTTTTTCTTCTTCCTTACCAATTTGGATGCCCTTTATTTCTTTTTCTTGCCTTATTGCTCTAGCTAGGACTTCAGCACAGTGTTAAATAGACGTGGTGATAAAGGGCATCCTTGTTTTGTTCGTATTCTCCCATTAAGAATGATATTGGCTACTGGTTTTGTATAGATGCCCTTTATTATGTTGAGGAATTTCCCTTCTATTCCTATCTTATTGAGAGTTTTTTTTTTTTTATCAGGAATGGGTGTTGGACTTTATAGAATGCATTTTCTGAATCTATTAGGATAATCAGGTGATTCTTTTGTTTTATTTATGTGGTGGATTATGTTGACTGATTTTCTAATGTTGAACCATCCTTGCACACCTGGTATGAATCCCACTTGGTCGTGGTGTATTGTTTTTAATATATGATGCTGAATTCTATTGGCTAGAATCTTGTTGAGAATTTTTGCATCTATATTCATGAGAGATATTGGTGTATAATTTTTTTTTTGCGGTGTCTTTGCCTGGCTTTGGTATCAGGGTTATGCTTGCTTCATAGAATGAGTTTGTAAGTAACCCTTTCCTTTTCTATTTTCAGAAATAGTTTGAGTAGTATTGGTGCAAACTCTTCTCTGAATGGTAGATTTCTCCAGTGAAGCTATCTGGGCCAGGGCTTTTCTAATTGTTGGGATTTTTTTTTTTAAATTACCTTTTCAATCTCTTCTCTTGTTTTGTGTCTGTTCATATTTTCTACATCAGTTTGTGTTAGTTTAGATAGGTACTATGTTTTTAGAAATTTGTCCATTTCCTCTAGGTTTTCAAATTTGTTGGAGTATAGTTTTCATAGTACTCTGTTATGATCCTTTTTATGTCAGTTGGGTCGGTTGTAATGTCTCCCATTTAATTTCTTATTTGGGTTATTTGTATCCTCACCTGTTTTTCTTTCATCAGTTTGGACAATGGTTTGTTGATTTTGTTGATCCTTTCAAAAAACCAACTTTTGGTTTTGTTGATTATTTCCATTGTTTTTCTGTTCTCTATTTATTTCTGCTCTGATCTTTATTATTTACTTTCTTCTGGTGGCTGTAGGCTTCTTTTGCTGTTGTCTTTCTATTTGTTCGAATTGTGTAGCTGATGTTTTGATTTTGTCCCTTTCTTCTTCTTTTTCTTTGTTTTTGAAGGAAAGAAAACCTAAGAGTAAGGGAGAATGAATGAGGGGTGTAGAGGAAGCAGAGATTAGAGATTCTTTGGCCCTGAGACAGACACTAGCTGTCCAGTCCTGATGCCTTTTCAATGGAGGGTTCCATTTCCTGCACTTGGGTTCTGAAAAACCCTCATGGGGCTTTCCAATATGGTATCCTATTCAATCAAGCTGGCTTGAGTGTTTTCTTCTCCTTGTAGCAAAATTTTCTAATTATGTTAAGTCTTTTCCACATCGAGAGAGTCAATAAATGGAATAATTATTTGATGGATTTAGTAGAGTGTAAACTTTAAAAATAATTTGAAGGGCTTTAACTAAGTTATTTTCAAACACCAGTGCGAACTCTTTTTGAGGCCTTCTTTTGGACTTTGTCAAAACATGTAGAATATTTCATTCTTCATTTAAGCCCTATCTTTTTTGATGTGTGCATCTATTTCTCTAAATTGACTTCTGAGCACTGCCTTTGCTGTGTTCCGAAGGTTTTGGTATGATGTGTTTCCATTCTCATTTGATGTTAGGAATTTTTTGATTCCATCTTTGATTTCTTCTGTTACCCAGTGGTTTTTAAGCAAGATGTTACTTGGTTTCCATGTATTTCATTTTTTTCCTTGCTCTTCCTGTTAATTTCTATGTTTATGGAATTGTGATCAGAGAAGATGCTTTGCATTACCTCAATGTTTTGGATTTTGTGCTGAGGGTTGCTTTGTGGCCTAAGATGTGGTCTATTCTGGAGAATGTACCATGTGCATTGAAAAAGAATGTGTACTTTGCTGCTGTTGGGTGAAGTGTTCTATGTATGTCTATGACGTCAAGTTGGTTGATTGTGGCCTTTATAGCTTCTGTATCTTTTTTGATACAGAAGTGGTGTACTGAAGTCTCGTTTTATTATTGTGGAACTGTCAATTTCTCTTTTCAGTGCTGTTAGAGGTTATGTATTTTGGAGCCCTGTCATTGAGTGTATGGACATTTATTATGGTTTCGTCCTCTTGGTGGATTGTCCCTTTAATCATTATATAATGTCCTTCCTTGTCTTTTATGGTGGATTTTGTTTTAAAGTCTATTTTATCTGAGATTAGTATTGTCACTCCTGCTCTTTTCTGGTTGCTGTTTGCTTGGTATTATTTTTTTTCATCCTTTGATTTTTAATATATTTATGTCTTTGTTTCAAAGATGTGTCTCTTGTAGACAGCATATTGGTGGGTCCTGTTTTTTTAATCCATTCTGACACTCTCTGTCTCTTTATGGGTGCATTTAAGCCACTTACATTCGGTGGGAATATTGATAGATGTGAGTTTATTGCTGTCATTTTATAACACTTTTTTTTTGTGGTGCTCACGTTTTCTTTGTTCCTCTTACTCTTCTGTGCTGAATTCCCTCTGTTTGTGGAATTTTTTTTTCTTTTCTTTCATTTTTGTTGATTTCATGTTTACTGAAACTTTATGTTTTTCTTCTCTATTTTGATGAGTAGCTTTGTTTACTTTCTTTGTGGTTACTTTGAAATGTACCCCTATCTTCCTAAGTTTAAACCAGTCTTTAATTACTTGATTTTGCCTTGACTTCCGCTCCATTTGAAAGTTCTATACCTACACTGTTTATTCCCTCTTTTATTGTTCTGACGTTGTTGTCATTTACAGTTTGACCTCTCTGGTTCCCTGGTGTAAGTTTTTTAGTTTTGTTCTATCCTCGAGAGTTCATTACCTATGTTAGTATCTGGCTGATGCTGCCTTGTGTCCTAGATTCAGGTTGTTGTCTGATGTTGTTGTTCTCTAACCAAAGGACTCCCTTTAATAATTCTTGTAAGTTTGGTTTGGTTTTTACATATTTCCTTAATTTCTGTTTATCTGGATATGTCTTAATTTCACCATCATATTTGAGAGAGTTTTGCAGGATATATTATTCTTGGTTGGCAGTTTTTTTCTTTCAAGGTTTTATATGTATCATCCCATTGCCTTCTTGCCTGCATAGTTTCTGTAGAGTAATCAGAGCTTAGTCTTATTGTTTCCCTTTTGTATGTGACTTTTCATTTTTCTCATGCTGCTCTCAGGGTTCTTTCTTTGTCTTTGGTTTTAGCAAGTGTGATTATGATATGTCTTGGTGATTTTCTTTTGGGGTCTGTCTTAGTCATCTAGTGCTGCTGTAACAGAAATACCATAAGTGAATGGCTTTAATAAAGAGAAGTTTATTTCCTCACAGTAAAGTAGGCTAAAAGTCCAAACTCAGGATGTCAGCTCCAGGGGAGGGCTTTGTCTCTCTGTCAGCCTTCTCATCAGTCTTCCCCGGACTAGGAGCTTCTCTGAACAGGGACCCCAGGTCCAAAGGAACGCTCTGCTCCCGGCACTGCTTTCTTGGTGATATGAGGTCCTCCTGTCTCTCTGCTCGATTATCTCTTTTATCTCTCAAAAGAGATTGCCTCAGGACAGAATCCAATCTTGTAGATTGAGTCCTGCCTCACTAACACAACTGCCACCCATCCCCACTCATTAACATCATAGAGGCAGGATTTACAACATACAGGAAAATCACACAATACTGGAATCATGGCCCAGCCAAATTGATACAAATTTTTTTTTGGGGGGGGAGACGTGATTCAATCCGTGACAGGGTCTATCCTATATGGGGTTCATTGAGCTTCTTGAATAGCCTGATTTTCATCTTTCATGATATTAGGGAAGTTTTCTGTCAGCAAATCTTCAATGATCCTTTCTGTGTTTTCCATTTTCTCCCCCTGTTCTGGAACTCCAATCACATGCAAATTTTTACTTCTCATTGTATCCCACATCATTCTCAGGGTTTCTTCATTCTTTTCTCTGATTTTTCCTCAAACAAAGTGGTATCCTAGGATTTGTCTTCAATTTCACTGAACCTGTCTTCCATTGTTTCAAATTTGCTCCTAAAACCTATTGCTCTCTTCATTTCTGAAATCTTGTTGTTTATCTTTTGAGTTTCTAATTGCTGTTTTTGTATGATTTCTAGTTATTTATTTATTTTCACATTTTGTTCCTTAATCTTCCCTTGCTTTGTATTTTCCATGATTTTGTATATTTTTTCCTTATTTTTGTCTGCATTTCCCTTCATCTTTTGGAGAACCCTGAACATTAGAGTTTTGAATTCTCTAACAGGCAGTTACAGTGTCTTTTCTTCTACCAGAAGGTCATCTGGTGTTTTATTTTGGCCACTTTCTGGAGCCATCCTGCCCTGTCTTTTTATATGTTTTGATATTATCTGCTGTCTCTGGGACACTTGGGAATTATTTTTTTAATGTATTGATTGTAGATATGTTTGTTTCATCCTGCTTTTCTGCTTTATTTAGTTACGTGTGGGTGGGCTAGGCTGGGTGGGCAGACTGGGCTCAATACTTCTCACTACCTTGTCCAGGTAGACTGGTCTGTTCACTCAGCTACAGTGCAGCAGGGTGGGTCCAGCGGGGGTAGGGGGGCAAGGATTGGTATTTGTGGCATGAACCAGGGCTAACAGGGCAGGACCATGGAGTAGTGCAGGGCAGAGTCCAGGGGACTGCATCAGTGTCGCTCAGGCGTGCGGTGGTGCTCAGTGCATGGTGCAGATAGGCAGGAGGGAAGCGTGAGGATGTGATATGCAGAACTAAGTGGGTGAGTGAAATAAGTGAAAGACGAGAGAGAAGCAAAAGCAAAAGGAAGGAAAAACAAAAAAAAATAAAATAAAATGGTGGTGTAGTAGGATTCAGAGGATGGGGCCAGGGCAGACCTGGTGAGGTTGTGTGCTGGTGGCTCTCTAGCCGAGTGGTGTGGCTCAGCCTGTTGAAAAGGGGCATGGGTGAACAGGGGGCTAGGTGGGCGGGAGAAAGGAAAGAGGGGAAGGAGAAAGAAGAAACCAATCAACAAACAAAATAAATAAATAAAAACAAAAAATATATGGTGATTAGGGGAGCTGGCCATTGGGCATGGGGCAGAATTGAGGTGGTGGCGAGCTGATATCTCTTGCAGAGTGGCATGGCACGGCCCGTCAGGAAGGGACAGAGGCCATGCAGTGCCTAGAAGGGAGGAAGAAGGAAAAAGGAGAAGGAGAAAGATAAAGAAAAATAAAAAACATGGTGTTGAGGGAGCCAACCTATGAGGGCAGCACAGGCCTGGGGAGGCTGTGTGCCAGAGGCTCTCCAGCAGCATGGTACAGCAGAGTCCGCCAAGAAGGGGGTGGGCGGCACATGGGGCTAGGTATGGCGGGGGGAAGAAAGGGAAGGAAGATAGAGAGAGAAGAAACAACAAAAAGGAAAGAAAAACAAAAACAAACAAAGAAAAAATAAATAAATAAAATGGCACTGAGGGAGCTGGCTGGTGACCCGGTGCAGACCCAGGAAAGTTGTGCATAGTGACTCTCCAGCCAACGGGTGTAGCATGGCCCCTCGAGAAGGGGCGGGGGCAGTGCACAGGGCCGTGTGGGCAGGAGAAACGAAAGGAAGAAAAGCAGAGAGAGAGAAGAAACAGAAAAAAAGAAAAAAAAAAAAAAAGAACAAAACAAACAAACCAAATAATCACAGCTTGTCAAGAAGGAGAGGGGCTGGCACACGGGGCTAGCTGGGCAGGAGAAAGGAAAGGAAGGAAGGGAGAGAGACAGAAGCAACAAAAAAGCCAAAAAAATGGTGCTGAAGGGGCTGGTCAGTAGGGGCGGAGTGGAACCGGGCGTCAGTGAACTGATGTCTCCCCGGCCAAGTGACTGTGGCCCGTTGGAAAGCGGCAGAGGTCTCGTAGAAGGAAGAAGGGTGGGGGTGGGAATGCGTCTATCCCTAGTTACTGGATGCACTGTCTCCTGTTGGGAGCTCCTTGAAGTTGCCTTCCCCTACTCCCTGTCCATGGTCCTTGATGGCTGTAGTCCAAGACGGCGAATTCGTGACGCCCTAGCTGGTAGGGGACGGCCACTCGGTAACTCTCCTCGTTCCCTGTTCTCTGTCAGTTTCTTATTCCATTCAGTGCTTAATTGAGTTCTTTCTTCCTTCATTTGATGCTTAAGGTTCCAGGACTGACGTTTGTATCTGCTTCACTTAGTTTTTCCGGTCTTTCCTGCAAAGGGATAGCATGGTGTTTCTGTCTATAGCACCATGTTGGCGCCACCTATAGGCTGTAATCTTTCTATTTTTTGCCTTTTAATAGGTCAGGATATTTATTTTTAATCGCATTGCTATAAATATTCTTATTTCATGATTGTAGTGGGTTGAATAGTGTCCCCCCAAAAGCCATGTTCACTCAAAACCTAAGAATGTGTCTTTATTTTGGAATAAGGGCCTTAGCAGATGTAATTAAGGTAAGGAATTCCAGATCATCCTGGAGTTGGGTGGGCCCTAAATCCAGTGACTAGTGTCCTTATGAGAGCCAGAAGAGGAGAATACTGAGACACAGGGGAGAAGGCCACATGAAGACGGAGGCAGAGATGGGAGTGATGCTGCTGCAAGCAACGCCTGGAGCCACCAGAACCCAGAAGAGGCAAGGGAGTCTTCTCCCCTAGAGCCTTGGGAGACAGTGTGGTGCAGCCCGCACCTTGATTCTGGGCTTACGGCCTCCAGATCTCTAAGAGTCAATTTCTGTTGTTGGTAATTTGTTACAACAACCCTGGGAAACTAATAAAATGATATTTTAAATTTTGTTTTAAATATATCTATGGATTCTACTATTGGTTGCTTTTTTGTTTACAGAATTTTTGTATTCATCAAAATGTTTTTGGTCTAGAAAACAATAATAACTAATTGTTCAAAGAAATGTTACCTTTCAGTTTCAAAAATACCATTTTAGTGATTTTGTGCACATGGTTTGCTAACAAGATATAGCCCCCTTTTAAATAAAATATTTAGATCAAAGAACGAAAACTCTAAAGCATTTTGGTTTCTGCCAAGCCAAGTGGAGAGGGGCAGGCAAGGCCTGAGCAGACACAGATTCTGAGGGGGCCCTGCAATCTTGTCCCTCTCTGGCGGGTCTTGGGCCTCCGCTGCTGCAGAGTAATCCAGCCAAATCCCCTTGGTCCCAGGATGTTCATCCGGACGTGGGCTGCCTGCAGGTCCCTGCCCAAGGGAGCAAAGCTGGTTTATAAGGATACTTGGGTCCCAAGTGGAGGCGAGAAAGGTGAAGGAGCAGTAGGTCAATTGACAGGGTGAGTTTCCGAAACAGCAGACCCCCCCAAAGCGACTCATGGAAAGACATGATGCTGGCATAACCAGGGTCCCCTGGCTGCAGGACTGAGGAGCAGGTTGCAAATAGCCCCCAGAGCTCCAGCCGGGGCTGGGAGCTTCGGGTGCTAGCGCTCCCCAGACCTACAGTCTGAGGTTCTGCGAAGCTGCCTGTGAGGCTCTTATTTTGATGCAGAGGATTCCGGGCACTGGCCCTGGGACACCAGTCCGACCTGCGTCTCACCTCTCCAATATTTATCACATATCCTCCCCATTGCCACCCGCCAACTCAGGTGCCCACAGTAAATTCCAGGTCCTGCTTTGCCCTTGCCTGCTCTGCCTTTCCCATAGCTAATTGGTTATGGGCCCAAAAGAGAAAAGCTGAAAGGTAGGTGATGAAAACTTACCTAAGGAGAGAGAATGATGGTGGAGGTTGCCAAGGGGGGCCGAGTTGTGTGTGTGCTCATTTCTCTCTCAAACTACACCCGACCCTAGAGGGGCTACTGGAGTTCCATCAAGCACAGCCAAGTACCTCCACAGAAGACCTGATCTGTGTTGACAGATGTGCGAGAAAGCGTGTAGGGTTCCAAGTTCCTACATTCACAGGCTTCTGGACACTGGACACTTTCTTCTTACGCTGCTTCTCCATCCACCTCAGGGACTGTGTTGGGGGACCTGGACTCAACCTCTTGATCCAGCTCCGTTTACCCTCAGGTGGCCTGTTTTTCCATTGAGTGCAGCAGTTGGAGCAGGATCTCGGGCTGAGGGTCACTCGGCGACTATGTGGAATGTGAGAGCTGTCTCCTCTCTTTTTTTAGCCATACCTGTGCTTCACAAAACTCAGACCCACAATCATACTCATCTCTTCCTGAGCATCTCTAAGAACGTACTTAGATTAAAAAAATAAAAGGCAAAAACACATATGAAAAAACATTTATGGGGGTTGATTGATTAACATGGGAAAGCTCTACCTTGCTGGTTCTGCCTCTCACTGAAATTTATTCCTAAACACTGAACTCATTTCAAACTTCTGGCTGTCCTAGGAATTGCTGTCATCAGTTTATCATAGACTGCATACCACGAGCCCCTAGAGTCTGGAGAACACAGCACAACTTTTTCTGAAGATATGCCTCTGTCCTGTTAGAACAACCAGCTTCCAAAGTCCTTCTTGAGTCTTACTGAGATAAGTTGTGCAAACCATGAGCCTGCACTTTTTATAGTCCCTGACACATGCTAGCTACCAAAAACTACTTGCTGAATTTAAATGAATCTCAAAAACTCATCACTAGTTTACACCAGCTAGTGGCACCTTTGCTTCTCAGCCAACCCACCTGCATTTGCTATTATTAACTCATGTGCTGGATTGTATGTTGTCAACCCAGCATCCTTCTTCCAGCATCTTCTCTGCAGAGGAGAAGCTAGGAAATATATCTCCAGAATCCCCTTCCCTGTATAGTTTCCAGTACAAGATTTCCAATGGGAGGGACTGCATGAGATATGGGACACAGAAGAGAGGGAAAGGCCATCATCCTCCAGAGATGGTTGCAGGCAGATGCTGGGCAGATGGGATTCTCAGCAGCTTCTCTGCAAGGTTAGAGAGAGAGCCTCCTGCTTCCCCTATGCAGACTGAGATAAACAGTGAGAGATTTCTCAGACGTTTTGAGAATTACAGCAATTTCCAAGCAAGCTCTTGAGAATCACCCACTTCAGTGCTTCAGGCTGAGGTTTCAGCATATGCTTTCCCAGCCTTCCAACTGCATCTTCTCAGACCTTCACTGACTTTTGCTGTCCCAGATCTTCAAACACTAGTATAAAATCCTTTATTCCTCTGTTAAATCCTTATTTCTGGAATACCAGAGTGGCTCTGTTTTCCTGACAAAATCTAGACTGATAAAGCTCCCCACCCAAGAAGAGCTGCTTTGAGTTACTCCTTACCTCCCTTCTCTACTATAATGAACCAGGCACCTCATTCTGGCAATTTCCCCACCTCTTCCTTTACTTTCCAAGCCCAGAGCACTTACAGGCCTTTCATCATTTCAACCAAGTGATAAAGGAGCTTTCATATTTCGTTTCTTTCTTAAGCCTCCTTCCATTACTCCAAACTTTAACCTTTATATATACATTTATTCAACAAGCATTGACGGCTTACTAGTTGGAGGAACTGCATTACGTGCCATGCATTTAATCTCTCAAAACACTGCCTTACATGCCCTAATTTAAAAAAAAAAATAATTTGGAGTGACAGGATGTAGTAAAGTGTTTAAACTTTGACATCACAGTTGTCTGAAACATTGTCCTAGTCTAGCTTTCAGTGCAGCCAGTTAATTACTAGGATATGAAGATACAATCAATATGATTTTTTTCCCATGTTTGAAAAGTAGAAGGAATGAGAACTATTGGAAGGTCAGAAGATCTGTATTCCAAGAGCTCGCTACTCTGACCTTGGAAATTTTATTCAACATTTTTGAGCCTTGCTTGATTTATTGGTAAAATGATAATAGTAAATTCTTCTCTGACAATCTTACAAGTTTGTTGAAAGACTCAAGTGAGTTAATGTATGTGAAAGCACCATGAAAATTATGTATACTGAATATAATGTATTATAATAAAGAGAACTACAAATAATATTTTGAGATAAGAGAGACAGTGACATATATTGGATAATAGTAGTGCTGGGTATCAGGAGGTTTGAGTTAGTTGTTCTCTCACTTTATCTGAAAATGAAGGTATCTGACTCCAAAGCATTCCAAGATTATTTCCAGCTCTGAAATTGAGGCTGCCCAGGTGCAGTTGCATACTTTATCCACTAGGTGGCAAAGGTAGTCAGCACTTTTCTCAAACGCTGCGTTGTTTATGCCAGTAAATTCTGAACTCGCTTTCTAGGAATGACTTTATAACTAGTCTTTCTTTCTTTCTTATTTTTTTTTTCACATTTAGGATCGGTTTTATTGAGTGACTTTATTATCTGTGCCTTGCTGGGAAAACAGTGAGAAAAAATGGGGGTAGAGGGAAGGAAGCGGCAGAGATTTTCTTCAGGGCAGACCTCGCACGGAGTCCAGGCAGAGAAAGGAGAGGCTTGCCGGGCAGGAGGTGGTGGCAGAGGACAGAGTTTAGGGGTCAGCAGAGAAGTGCAGGGGACCTGCCTCTGAGAAAGTCACGAGAAACGCCAGCCTGGCCCAAAAAGAGGCGCCGACGGGGTGGCGCAGATGGCTGGTTACTTGCCCCCCGGCTGAACCCCCGACTGACCCCCGCTCACTGCCAGCAGTCAGCCTACCCAGAAATACAGACAAGGTTCCCTGTTCCCAGGCTGTAAGGTCTCCCCCCATTGTTTCGTGATACAACTAGTCTTTCTTACAATTTCAGAGTACCAATTATAAGACATCTATGAGACACTTTTGCAAAAGAATTTAGCAGATCGAATTTGTGCTCACCACGTCTCTTCAAAACAAAGTATGTAACATTCCGAGGGGCCTGTAAACTATTAAGCTAAAGTATCAGGTTCTGCATGTCAAAATCAAACACATATTCCTTTAACTGCCTCATTCTTAATCCAAAATATTATTTTGCCAAGATTGGCCTGAAGCTACCTCTTCTGCCTAAAGAGGCCCTTCTATTATAATGATACGGACATGGGTGTTAGCCTAAGCGGGGATACAGTGCTTGAGATTGTGACTAATGACTGTTTAAAATCATAATTCCATATCCATTGGGTTTATCTTAAACTTTTCCCCCCCAATATCCTTTTGAGTTTAGCTGAGAGATTTAACCCTTACGCTCCAGGATATGTGGATCTCTCCATGGTCCTGAAAGAAATAAAATGTCAGGTCTCAACTACTCCAAGCGTTTTTTTTTTTTTAATTGTGGAGTTTAAATGCAGTTTACGTTTCAAGTTAGTCTCTCATACAAAAAATTATACGTACATTGTTATGTGACCCTAAATGCTCTCCCCGTACTGCGACAGCACACCTCTCCATTCCACCCCTGATTCCCCATGTCCATTCAACCAGCTCCTAACCCTCTCTGCCTTTCCATCTCACCTCTGGACAGAAGCTGCCTGTTTAGTCTCTTGTATCTACTTGAGCTAAGAGGCACACTCCTCATGAATATCATTTTATGTCCCACAGTCCAGTCCCATCCCTGTCTGAAGAGTTGGCCTTGGAAATTGTTTTATTTCTGAGCTGATAGAGAATCCAGGGGCCACGCTTTCCAGGGTTCCTTCCCATTAACATAAACACACTGCCCCCTAAGCTTCCTATCTAACTTTTCAAGCTGCTGTTGTCAATGTGTTCCCATGTACATAGTTCTTTAAAAGAGCACAATGTCCAAGGCAGATAGTCTTTACTAATTAAGCTAAACTATTGTTTGGTTTAAAGAAGACTTCAGGGAATACTTTCAATTTAAGGTTTAAAGATTATCTGAGAGCAATAGCTTTGGTAGTTCATCTAGCCTCAATGGCTCCAGAAAGTCTGGGTTCCATAAGGATTTGAAGTTCTATTCTGCTTTCCCCTTCTTGATCAGGAATCTTCTATAGACTCTGTGATCGAGATATTTGGTAACCGTAGCCCAAGAAACCCTAGTTGTGCACTAGTTAAGGGCTCAACTTCCAACCGAAAGGTTGGCGGTTTAAACTCACCAACTGCTCTGCAGGAGAAAGATGTGGCAATCTGCTTCCATAATATTACAGTGTTGGAAACCCTATGGGGCAGTTCTGCTCTGTTTTATAGTGTCACTCTGAGTCAACTCGACAGCAACAGGTTAATGATAACCTAGCACAATCTAGTTCTTCTGGTCTCTTGGCAAAGAGGGTAGTTGTTCATAGAGGCAATTAACATCATGAATACATTGTTATTGTGGAAAACTCCCTGGTAGTGAAAACTCTGGAGTCCCTGGTGGTGCAATTGTTACTCAAGAATGTCAGTTTGAACCCACCCAGAGGAACTTTGGAAGTAAGGACTGGCGATCTATTTCCGAAAACTCACAGCCTTGAAAACCCTATGAAGCAGTTCTACTCTGCACACATGGGATCACCGTGAACTGGAATTGACTAGATGGCAACTAGCAACAAGTGAAACCTCCACCTTTGAATTTGTATGTTCATTATTTATAATATTAAATCTGTTGCTGTCAAGTCGATTCCAACTCATAGAGATTCTATAAGACAGAGTAGAACTGCCCCACAGAGTTTCCAAAGAGTGGCTGGTGGATTCGAACTGCTGATCATTTGGTTAGCAGCTGTAGCTCTTAACCACTGCGCCACCAGGGCTCCTTTAGAGCATCTGAATTATTGAGAAATCCAGCAATAATTGGAAATTTAACATATACAGACCCCCAAAATATTCTCTTTATATGCCTTATACTGAAATGTACAGAACAAACAAATAAAAGACCACGTAATGAGAGAGATGCAATTTAAAAACTTTTATCAAAATATAAATAAATTTGTATCTCCAGCATTACTGTGGGGGGAAATTGAGAGAGAGTTTATATTGTTAACTCTACCCCTTCCCAACATATATACTGGAAACCCTGGTGGTATAGTGGCTAAGAGCTATACCTGCTAACCAAAAGATTGGCAGTTCAAATCCACCAGGTGCTCCTTGGAAACTCTGTGTGGCAGTTCTACTCTGTCCTGTAGGGTCGCTATGAGTCAGAATTGACTTGACAGCAATGGGTTTAACATATAAACTAGCTTTTTCAACCTCATCAGATATTTTAATTTTTTCCAGACTTAGTGATCATTTAAATTTACCAATATGCTAACCCTTTTTTTGTATTCTTTCTTTCATCTCATACCTTCCATCTGGGATTTCTTCTTCTGCCTAAAGTACATTTTTTTAGAACTTCCATTAGTGACCGTCTACTTGTGTCAAATTGTCTGTTTTTGTCTGGAAATATCCTTTGAGGTTTTAATTTTAATCATTGTATTTTAATCTCTAAATGTTATATATTGTTCTTTTCCAATTTTCTTGGACTTTTTTTTTTTATAGTTTCTTAATTCCTGAACATATTTTAAAGCTTGTTTTATTAATCATAGTATCATTGTTGTTGTTGTTGTTAGGTGCCATTGAGTCAGTTCCAACTCATAGCAACACTATGCACAACAGAACGAAACACTGTCCAGTCCTGAGCCATCGTCACAATTATTGTTATGCTTGAGCCCACTGTTGTAGCCACTGTGTCAGTCCATCTTGTTGAGGATCTTCCTCTTTTCGGACCCTCTACTTTACCAAGTGTGATGGTTAGGATTGTGTGTTAGCTTGGCTGTCCTTAAAATGACATAGTTGCTTTTTAACACTTTAAAGAGGTCTTTTGCAGCAGATTTGCCTAATGCGATGCATCGTCTGATTTCTTGACGGCTACTTCCATGATTATGGATCCAAGTAAAATGAAATCCTTGACAACTTCAATCTTTTCTCCACTTATCATGATGTTGCTTATTGGTCCATTTGTGAGGATTTTTGTTTTCTTTATGTTGAGGTGCAATCCATACCGAAGGCTGTAATCTTTGATCTTCATCAATAAGTGCTTCAAGTCTTCTTCACCTTCAGCAAGCAAGGTTGTGTCATCTGTATTTCGAAGTTTGTTAATGAGTCTTTCTCCAATCAGTATGCCATGTTCTTCTTCATATAGTCAAGCTTCTTGGATTATTTGCTCAGCATACAGATTGAATAAGTATAGTGAAAGGATACAACCCCGATGTATACCTTTCTTGGCTTTAAACCATGCAGTATCCCCTTGTTCTATTCGAACAACTACCTCTTGCTCTATGTACAGGTTCCTCATGAGCACAATTAAATGTTCTAGAATTCCCATTCTTGACAATGTTATCCATAATTTGTTATGATCTACACAGTGAAATGTCTTTGTGTAGTTAATAACAGGTAAACATCTTTCTGGTATCTCTGCTTTCAGCCAAGATCCACCTGACATCAGCAATGATATACCTTGTTCAGCATACTCTTCTGAATCTGTCTTGAATTTCTGGCAGTTCACTGTGGATGTACTGCTGCAACCGCTTTTGAATGATCTTCAGCAAAATTTTACTTTTGAGTGATATTAATGATATTGTTTGATACTTTCCACATTCTGTTGGATCACCTTTCTTTGGAATGGGTAGAAATATGGATCTCTTCCAGTCAGTTGGCCAGGTAGCTGTCTTCCAATATCCTTTTTTATTATTCTATTATCTGAGTTATTTGATTCTGATGTCTGTGGTTCCTGCTTGTTTTTTCATGGTACCTTTTTTCTTATGAACATAGTTGGTTTTTTGCTTTCTTACTGTTAAGGGCTCATTTTGCTTATGAAATTATTTGTTGAAATTTTCAAAGCCTAGATGAGACTAAGGAGTCCCTAGGTGACACAAACAATTAAATACTTGACTACTAGCCAAGAGGTTGGCAGTTCAAACCCATTCAGAGGCACCTCAGAAGCAGGCCTGGTGATCTGCTTCCAAAAGGTCACAGCCTTGAAAACCCTATGGAGCAGTTCTGCTCTGTACACATGAGGTTGCTATGAGTCAGAATTGACTCAATGGCAACTAATGGCAACAAAAACAGATCAGAGTAGATTCTTTTGTGTTTACTTTTGCCAAGTGCCTTAGTATCTGGCCTGCTTTTTTCTAAAATTTAATTTAATTTTTTATTGTACTTTGGATGAAGGTTTACAGAACAAACTAGCTTCTCATTAAACAGTTAGTACATATATTGTTTTATGACATTGGTTAACAATACCGTGACATGCCAGTACTCTCCCTTCTTGATCTCGCGTTCCCTATTACTAGCTTTCCTGTCCCCTCCTGCCTTCTAGTCCTTGACCCTGGTCTGGTTTTCCCGTTTAGTCTCATTTTGTCCTATGAATCTGTCTAATCTTTGGCTAAAAGGTGAACCTCTGGAGTGACTTCATTACTGAGCTAAAAGGATGTCGGTGTGCCATACTCTGGGTTTCTCCAGTCTCTGTTCAGGCCAGTAAGTCTGGCCTTTGTTTGAGTTAGAATTTTGTTCTGCATTTTTCTCCAGCTCTGTCTGGGACCCTCTATTGTAATCCCTGTCAGAGTAGTCAGTGGTGGTAGCTGGGCACTATCAAGTTGTACTGGACTCAGTCTGGTGGAGGCCCTGGTAGTTGTGGTCCATTAATCCTTTAGACTAATCTTTCTCTTGTGTCTTTAGTTTTCTTCATTTTCCCTTGCTCCTGAAGGAGTGAGACCAGTGGACTATCTTACATGGCTACTCACAGGCATTTAAGACCCCCGACGCTACTCACCAAAGTAGAATGTAGAATTCTTTATAAACTATGTTATGCCAATTGAGCTAGATATTTTCTGAGATCAGGGTCCCCACAGACCTCAGCACAGTAATTCGGTCCCTAAGGGAGTTTGGATTTGTCCATGGAGCTCCCATGACCTTACCCTGAACACGTTATGCTGGCTTCCCCAGTATTGTGTACTGTCTTACCCTTCACCAAAGTTACCATTTATCTATTGTCTATTTAGTGTTTTTCCACCCCTACCTCTCCCTTCCCTCATAACCATCAAAAATTGTTTCTTTTTCTGTGTAAACATTTTAATGAGTTTTTATAGTAGTGGTCTCATACAATATTTGTCCTTTTGTGATTGACTTACTTTGTTCAGCATAATGCCCTCCAGATTCATCCATGTTGTGAGATGTCTGCAGATTCATCATTGTTCTTTATCATTGTGTAGTCTTTCATTGTGTGTATGTTCCATAGTTTGTTTATCCATCTGTTGATGGGCATCTAGGTTGTTTCCATCTTTTTGTGATTGTGAACAGTACTGCAGTGAACATGGGTGTGCATATGCCTATTCATGTGATGGCTCTTATTTCTCTAGGGTATATTCCTGGGAGTGGGATTGCTGGATCCTATGGTATTTCTATTTCTAGCTTTCTAAAGAAGTGCCGTATCGTTTTCCAGAATGGTTGTACCATTTTGCATTCCCACCAGCAGTGCAAAAGAGTTCCAATCTCCCCACAGCCTCTCCAACATTTGTTATTTTCTGTTTTTTTTTTTTTTTTAAATTCGTGCCAGTAATGCCAGGGTGAGATGGTATCTTGTTGTGATTTTGATTTGCATTTCTTTAATGGCTAGTGATCTAGACCATTTCCCCATGTGTTTGTTAGCCACTTGAATGTCTTCTTTGGTGAAGTGTCTGTTCATTTCCTTTAATGTCTGGCCTACTTTAAACTGAATTCATGGCTTGAGGATTTTCAGACCACATAGATAGTGTGAACTTGGGCTGCAAATCTGTCTGAGAGACCACTTGTGATTAAAGCTTAGGAACAATTTTTTTCTCCCACTCCACTCAGCACCAGGGTGACTATCCCTGTAGTCCTCGGAGTAGGGCATTTCCCTTACACAGAGGAACATGGCCCTTTGGGCTCTCAGCTTAATGGGGGAGATCATCTTCCTAGGTTTCCCACTTTTAGTGCTCCCTGGGCTTTCCCTTCTTTTCCAAATGTCCTACAGGGACATAAAAACTAAAGCTTAAATTTTCTACTTTCATTAAATAACTTCTAGAAAAAATTAAATAGAGAGTTTTCTGGATTTTTGACTAGAACATTCCTACTAAAGTGCAGCTCTTCAATGTCTTGAAGATTTTCTCATATTTTGTTTATCCATTTTTGTTAGCATGATGGTAGGGTAGGTGTAGATACCTAATGTGCCATATTAGTAGTTCACAATAATTCTCCAAAGCTCATTTTCACATTCTTTCTAACTCACTGAACATCTGAGCATAGTATTAGACACTGCCTTTGCATTGATGATTATCCAGCCACAACATGTCCCTCTTTTGGTAAAGTGGACTTCTAGATGGTCTGCTTGAAATCTGCCCACTGTGAGAAAAATGAACCTTCCAGAAGGGGAGTGTTATGCTTTAGCAGTCCACTTATGACTATTCAAAGCATGTACAAAACCATATATAAGGAAGAAACCAAAAGAGAAATCACAAATCACTTAGATTCAAATGAAAATGAAAGCACAACATACCAAAACTTATGGGATGCAGTGAAGACAGTACTCAGAGGAAAACTTATAGCAATAAATGACTACATGAAAAAGGAAGAAAGATCTCAAATTAACAGCCTAACTTGACAACTCCAGGAACTAGAAAGAGAAGAGCAAACTAAGCCTAAACCTACCAGAAGAAAGGAAATAACAAAGATCAGAGCATAAATAAATAAAATTCAAAATAAAAATAATTAAGAGAATCAGTAAAACCAGAAGCTGGTTCTTTGAAGAGATCAATAAAATTGACAAACTTTTAGCTAGACTGACGAAGAAAAGATGCAAATAACCAAAATAAAAAATGAAATAGAGGACATTACAACTGACCCAATAGAAATAAAGAGCATATGACAGAATATTATGAACACCTGTATGGCAACACACTGGATGACCTAAATGAAATGGACAAATTCTTAGATGCACACAACCTACACAGACTGACTTGAGAGGAAATAGAAAGTCTCAACAGACCCATAACAAGTAAAGAGATCAGATCAGTGATCAACAACCTCCCAACAAAAAAAATCTTGGACCAGATGGCTTCACTGGGAACTTCTACCAAACATTCAGAGAAGAATTGACTCCAATACTGTTTAAAGTCTTCCAAAAGATAGAGAAAGAAGGAGTACTCCCGAATTCATTCTATGAAGCAAACATAACTCTAATACCCAAACCAGACAAAGACACGACAAGAAAACTACAGGTCAATATCTCTTATGAATATAGATGCAAAAATCCTCAACAAAGTACTAGCAAACAGAATCCAACAGCATATTAAAAGAGTCATACACCATAACCAAGTGGGATTTATTCCAGGAATTCAGGGATGGTTCATCATTAGAAAATTAATCAATGTAATATACCACATCAATAGAACAAAGGAAAAAAAACCAGATGATCATCCTGTGGATGAAGAAAAAACATTTAATAAAACCCAACACCCTTTTTTGATGAAAAAACCCTAAAGAATATTGGAATAGAAGAGAAATTCCCCAGTATGATTCAGGGCATATATAAAAACCCACAGCCAACAGTATACCTAATGGAGAAAGATTGAGAGCTTTCCCCTGAAATTAGGAGCCAGACAAGGGTGCCCACTCTCACCACTTCTGTTCAATATTGTATTAAAAGTCCTAGCCAGAGCAATAAGACAAGAAAAAGAAATTTACATATTTAAATTGAAAAAGAAGTAAAATTATCTCTATTCATCAATCATATGATAAGTGAAAATTTCAAAGAGTCCACAAGAAAACCTCTAGAGCTAATAGAGGAATTTAGCAAAGTTGCAGGGTACAAGGTCAACAAACAAAAATCAGTTGGGTTTCTATATACCAGCAGTGAGAAATATGAAAGGGATTTTAGGGAAACAATTCCATTTACAATACCATCAAAGAGAATGAAATACCCAGGAATACATCTAACCAAGGATGTGAAGGACTTATACAATGAAAACTATAAAACAATGCTAAAAAAGATAAAAGAAGAATTAAATGGAAAGATGTTCCATGGATTGGAAGACTTAATATTGTTAATTAAGATGTCAATACTACCCAAAAAGATCTATATATTCAATGCAATCCTAATCAAAATTCCAACAGCCTTCCTTACAGAAGTAGCAAAACCAATCCTCAACTTTATATGAAATGACAAGAGGCCCCAAATAGCCAGAACAACGTTGAAAGAGAAGAACAAAGTAGGAGAACTTAACTTTCTGATTTTAAAACATACTATATAGCTACATACTATATTGCCCTTGTGGTGGAATGGTTAAGCATTTGGCTGCTAACCAAAAGATCAGCAGTTTGAAACCACCAGCTGCTCCTTGGAAACCCTATGAGGCAGTTCTACTCTGTCCCATAGGGTCACTATGAGTCAGAATTAACTCAGTGGCAATGGGTTTGGTCTGGTTTATATAGCTATAGTAATCAAAACAGCCTGGCACTGGTATAATAACAGACACATAGACCAATAAAATAGAAATGGGAGTCCAGAAATAAACCCACACATCTATGGTCAACTGATTTTTGACAAAGGTGCTAAGTCCATTTGATGGGGAAGGAAGAGTCTCTTCAATAAATGTTGCTGGGAAAGTTGGATTTCCACATGCAGAAAAATGAAACAAGATCCATGTCTCACATCATACACAAAAACAAATTCAATATGGATTAAGGACCTAAATGTACAAACTAAATCATAAAATTCTTAGAAGAACAAGCAGGGGCAATGCTGTCAGGCCTAGCTTTCAACAATGGATTATCTAATAACAAAAGCACAAACAGCAAAAGACAAAATAAATAAATGGGACCTACTAAAAATTAAAAACCTTTGTTCTTCAAAAGACTTTACAAAAGAACTGAAAAGACAAGCTACCAATGGGGAGAATATCTTCAGAAACCATATATCCAAAAAGAATGTAATAACCAAAATATATATAAAAGTTTGACAAGTTAACAACAAAAAGACAAATAACCCCATCATAACACGGGCAATGGACTTGAATAGACATTCCACCAAAGAGGACATTCAAATGGCCACTAAACACATGAAAAGATGCTCAGTGTCATTAGCTATCAGAGAGATGCAAATCAAAACCACAATAAGATATCATTTCACTCCCAGTAGGATGGCTAAGATGAAAAAAACAGAAAATAATAAATGTTGGTGAGGATGTTGGGAAATTGGAACCCTTATCCATTGCTGGTGGAAGTGCAAAATGGTATAGCCATTGTGGAAAACACTGTAGCAGTTCCTCAAAAAACTAAAAATAGAACTACTATATGACCCACCAATTTCACTCCTAGGTATACACCCAAAAGGCTTGAAAGAAGAAACAGAAAAAGAGACTTGCACAACAATGTTCATTGCAGCACTATTCACAATAGCCAAAAGGTGGAAACAACCTAAATGCCCATCAATAGATGAATGGAGTAACAAAATGGGGCAGATACATACAATGGAATACTACTCAGCCAGCAGGAGAAAAGAAGTCTTGATACATGCTACAATATGGATGGAGCTTGAAGACATGCTGAGTAAAATAAACAATCACAAGATGACATGTATTGTATTATCTCACTCATACAAAAAGACAAGAAA
This sequence comes from Trichechus manatus latirostris, assembly GCF_000243295.1. Taxonomy (NCBI): domain Eukaryota; kingdom Metazoa; phylum Chordata; class Mammalia; order Sirenia; family Trichechidae; genus Trichechus; species Trichechus manatus. Next base: position 399,939 of record NW_004444231.1, on the reverse strand, counting down.
AGGCAAATGTATTGAGATCAAAGTTTATTAGTGGTTACTAGAGGTGGGAGGGAGGGAGAAAATGGGGGTTAACGGTGACGGGAAAATTGCATTGATTAAGGGTAGGGCTGCACAGGAGATTATTTTAACTGCTGTCAATAAATTGTACACTTGTAAAAAGTTGAATTGGCAAAAGTTGTGTGATAGATACATTTATAATGAAAAAAAAAAAAGTAGCTACTGAGGCTACTTATGTACAGTCAAACCCCTCATGGGATTTAGTTCCTTGGTTTGGAGGTTTAGGGTCATAGTTTCATGGGTCATTCCAGTTAATAGGCCTAGTGACATGTTTAGCATTTCTGTTCTACCTCCTAGTTCATTGCATAGTGTTTGGGATCTTAAAAGCTTGCAAGTGGCCATCCAAGGCACAACAATTAGTCTCTATTCATTTGGAGCAACAAAGGAAGAAGGAGAGTCAGGAATAGGAGGAGGATATGGAATGATTGGCTAATTGCCTGTATGAACAACTACCTCCTTTGCCAGGAGACAGGAAGAACTGAATGGTGTCTGGCTACCATTACTGAATGTTTTGATTAAAGATTCCATAGAAGAATCCTAATCAAAAGAGGGAAAATGCAGAACAGAATCTCAAATTCTCATGGACTCTAGACTTTCTGGAGCCATGAAGAGTAGCTGAACCTCTGAAACTACTGTCCTGAGATAATCTTTAAACCTTGCACCAAAAATATCCCCTGAAGTCACCTTAAAGTAGAACAGTAGTTTATCTTAACTAGTAAAAAGAAGTCTGCCTTGAACATTATGCTCTTTTAAGAATTATCTATATGGGATCAAATTGATAACAGCAAACTCGAAAGATTAGATAGGAACCTTAGGGGGCAGTGAGTTTATGTTAATGAGGGAGGAACAACTCAGAAAAGGTGAGAGTGGTTGCATAACTCGAAGAATGTAAATTTTACACGTAGAAACTGTTGAATTGGTATATGCTTTGCTGTATATATTCTCAACACAACAATAAAATAAATAAAATTTTTGAAAAAAGAGATGTGTGATGCAAAGAATGGTTGGAGCTCATAGAAGGACAGAAAGCTGGGATTTTGTTGAGCTTGCAGGTTATATGACTGTTTTTATGCCTACTTGCTGATGAAATCTTATCTAATAAAGGTTTGCTTGGGTGACAAAAAAAAAAGAAAAATGTAAATGAGGTTTAAATTTCTTCCTCTACAGTCAACTGACCACAGAGAACTTCTCATGGACCACAAGCGTGAGACAATGGAGAGTGGACTCTACACAATAATAAGGGCATTAGGAGTGTTGTCCACCTTGTTATGCAACTTACCTGTGCTTGCAGGGCCTGCTCAAGTCTGATGCTGCATACACCACTTGCCCTTAAGGACTGAGTGATGAGGATCACGATTCCAACCATAACTGAACCCATTGCTGTTGAGTTGATTCCGGCTCATAAAATCCTGATTATGATGAGAATCTCAAGTCACTGTGTCATTTGCTGTACCATGATCATGGCTTTCAGAATCTACCAGGGCCCACTAGAAATCCAGGAGCTATTTCTGAAAGGGTAAATACAGGGTAGAGATTTATCCTAAAACCCTAAAGCCTGGGCAGTGACACACACCCACACATTACTATATTCCAGTAAGCATTAGGGTCTAATTGCCAATATGCTTGACTACTGACTGTATCAGCTGGAAATGATTCCAGTTATTTGTTCCTCATTTAAAGTTGTTATCTGTTCAGGTCTATTGGATAAACCCACCCAAATATAGCATAAGTTGCTGTCAAGGAAAGAACGATCACCTTCAATGCAGACTATGGGCCTGTTTCAGTTATCTAGTGCTGCTCTAATAGAAATACACAAGTGGGTAGCTTTAACGAACAGAAATTTATTTTCTCACAGTTTAGGTTAGAAGTCTGAAATCAGGACACTGACTCTAGGGGAAGGTTTTCTCTCTGTGTCAGCTCTAGGGGAAGGTCCTTGCCTCTCCTCAGCTTCTGGTTCTTGGTTCCTTGGTGATCTTCATGTGGCATGGCATCTGTGCTCTTTTTATATCTCAAAGGTGATGGGCTTAAAATACACCCTACACTGATATAGCCTTTTAACATAACAAAGAAAATCCATTCCCAAATGGGATTATAACCACAGGTATAGGAGTTGGGATTTACAACACAAATTTTAGGGGGACAAAATTCAATCCATAACAGGGCCCTTTCAGAGACTGAAGATGATAGACTCCACACAGTATTGCTGGACTCGGCTGCACTTCCTCACTCTAAACTTCAGGGAGGGGATCTGAGGAAAAGGACATATTAAGGGGGGAAATGGCAAAATTGAACCATCAAAGAGCTGGAAGGTTATACCTTTAATAGAAGGCATAAAAACAAAACAAAACCCTATAGGACAGAGTAGAACCATCCCATAGAGTTTCCAAGGGGTGACTGGTGGATTCGAACTGCTAGTTAGCAGCTACAGCTCTTAACCACTATGCCACAAGGGTTTCTGAGAAAGCATAAGGACACTTTAAATGAAAGTTAGGACCCCTTGACCTCAAAAGGCCAAAAAAGACAGGTAAGAGAGGGAATAAATAGAAACTGGTTTCTGAAAACTCTACATGGTTCAGATGTCTCAGTCCCATATGCTGCTTTCACATTACCATCAACAAGAAGAGTGGTTATAAAAATCCTATCTTTTTTCAGTTTGGTAGGTAAAAATCATGTGAAAGCCTTTAACAAGGTAAGAAGTTGGGTTCTGGTAGGTCTTCCCCCAATTACATGCTTTAATAAAACCCTGTAATTTTCCTTCAGAGTTCTTATCACAGTAGTGACTCTCTACTTGTGGTTACTGATAAATGTGTCACTCACATGAGAATTCAAGCTCCATATAAGCACTGTTTACATTATTTTACAGTATCTCCAATGTCTTAGTGGACTTGGCACACAGAAGCTGTTCAATAAATACTGTATGATCAGTAAAGGAATGGGTAGTGGAGGTGGTCTAGGCTTTGCAGGCATTAATGTGTTTATGCTTCAGATGAATTTCTCACTGAGTATCCTGTTCCTTCATGGTGGTTTCATCACTGTGTTCAGTTGCAATGTGGATCCAGTGGGCGACTATAGAAATTATGGCTTCCCATACTTAATTTTATTTCAGGTGCTTTCCTGTAGATTTAATCCATTCTCATGGGCATTAAACATGTAACATAAAGATTAAATTTGTATCTCAGTTGCTTAATCTGCTTCTATGAGGGGATTCCTCAAATGATATGCCCTTCAAAAACCAGTATTCATAAGCCCGGTGCCCTGGCCATCCAGCAGGTCTGTCAATGAAGGACTGTGAGTCTGTGTGCTTCAGTCAATGTCAGGGTATTGGGCCCTATGGCCAATTCATATCCAACTTAAGTACACAGAGTTTCCAAAGCTATGGGCTATGAGTAGTTTACCATCAAACAGTAGATGCTGCAGCACTCCTTTGGATTTCCCACATCAGAGATGGGATATTCCATCAGTGAATCATGCCTCATTGTTAGGGGGAGTATCTGTTGTCCAGGACTTCCATGGGCCAGTGATTTGGGTAAAATAGCAGATGAGGTCATCTTTCTGCTTACCATTTCTTCCTGCTGTTTGTTAAGGCCTCTTGTCTTAGTCATCTAGTGCTGCTGTAACAGAAATACCACAAGTGGATGGGTTTAACAAAAATTAATTTTCTCACAGTTTAGGAGGCTAGAAGTCCAAATTCAGAGTGCTAGCACTAGGGGAAGGCTTTCTGTGTCAGCGTTGGAGGACAGTCTTTGTCTCTTCAGCTCCTGCTTCCTTAGAGATCTTCACGTGTCTTGACATCTATCTTACCCCATTTCTTCTCTGTTGGCTTGTTTAATCTCTTTTATATCTCAAAAGAGATTGACTCAAGATGCAACCTACACTAATCCAGCCTTATTAGCATAACAAAGAAAATCCATTCCAAATAGGATTATAACCACAGGCATGGAGGTTAAGATTAACAACACATGTTTTGGGGGCCATAATTCAATCCATAAAATTCCGCCCTTTGGTCCCCCAAAACTCATGTTTTGCCACATGTAAAACACGTTTACCTCATCACATCATCCCAAAAGTCTTAAATCAACTCGAAGTTTAAAATCTCATCTTCTGAATCGTCTAAATCACATATGGGTGAGACTTTAGGTGTATTCTATCCTGGAGCAAAATTCCTCTTCATCTGTGAACCTCTGAAATCTAGAATACAAGTTATCTGTTTCCAAAGTGCAATGGTGGAACAGACACAAGGTAGACATTTCCATTACAAATGGAAGAAATTGGAGGAAAGAAGGAATAACAGGCACCAAGCAAGTCCAAAAGCCAGTAGAACAAATTACGTTAGCTCTCAGGGCTTGAAAAAAAAATCCTCTGTTCTCTGAGAGCATGTGGACAATGACCCCACCCTCCAGACTCTGGGTGTTGGCCATGACCTCTGTGTTCTGGGTGGAGGCCCATTGGCCCTGGGCTTCAGCTCTGCCTTTCAGGCCCTCGGGGATGGCAACTCTGCTCCCTCGGTTTTAGGTGGCCCCATTCTCCTAGTCCTTCTGAGTGGACTGCCACCTCTGAGAGGCTCCATTCTTATGCCTCTTGGGCATAGAAGTCCTGCCTCTTCAGCTTTGGGTGGCAGCCCCATCCACCTGGCACATTTTAACTATAGCCCCATGCTCCAGATCCAAGTTGGCAAAGATTTGACTCTGAAACCTAGAAGGCTATAGCCCTACCCTTTGAAATCGAGAAGGTCCTGCTTCTGGTGCACCTTCTAACAGTTCTGCTGATCTCTGAGCTGCTCCATAAATGGTCCTTTTCTTTTCTTGGAGGAAAACAGATGTAGCTCCTTTGGCTTGTTTCCTGCCTATAAAATTCCAAGAGGCAGACAGTGTTCTTCCCTTTCCTTCTTTCTCTGTCCTCTTTAGTCTAAACTGGTGGGTTTTCAGCTGTGGTAGTTGGTTAGCTCCATCAGTCATAGGCTTAATCTCTTTAAGAAAAGATTGTGTAGCCACATCCTGGGTGAACATTCTAGGACATGTGTCCTTAATTTGTACAACAGAATTTTCCAGATCTTTAAATTCTGTTTTCAGTTTGCACAGTTCATTTTTAAGTCCATCTCTTTTCTCTTGCATTTTACTATAAATGGCAAGGAGAAACCACATGGCCCCTTTAAGATCTTGCTTACAAATCTCATCAGCCAGATATCCAAGATCATCACTAAAAGTTGTACCTTCCACCAAACATTTGAACATAATTCAGACAAGTTCTTTGCCATTGCTTAAAAAGCATTGCCTTTCCTCCACTGTCCAGTCACATGTTCATCATTTTCTTTTAAAGCCTCACCAGAAGTACGTATAACATTCACATTTCTAGCAACATTCTGTTGCTGGCACCTTATGTATTCTCTGAGACAATAGATTTTCTCTATAGCTCTTCTCACTTCCTTCTGAGCCCTCAGCAGAATTGCCTTTGAAGTCCATAATTCTACCAACAGTCTCTTCAAGGCAATCTAGGCTTTTACTATTAAAACACCAGAAATCCAAATCCGTTTCCGTTGAGCTGATTCTGACTCATAGCGACTCTACAGGACAGAGTAGAACTACTCCATAGGGTTTCCAAGGAGTGCCTGGTGGATTCGAACTGCCGACCTTTTGGTTAGCAGCCGAACTCTTAACCACTACGCCACCAGGATTTCCCTTTACTATTAGGTACCTTAAAACTCTTCCAGCCTCCACCCATTACCCAATTCCAAAACTACTTCCACATTTTAGGTATCTGTTAGAGCAGCACTCCACTCTTCTGGTACCAAATTCTGTCTTAGTTATCTAGTGCTGCTATAACAGAAATACCACAAGTGGATGGATTTAATAAACAGAAATTTATTTTCTCACAGTTAGGAGGCTGGAAGTCCGAATTCAGGGTGCTGGCTCAGTGGGGAGGTTTTCTCTCTCTGTTGGCTCTGGAGGAAGGTCTTTGTTTCTTCAGCTTCTGCTTCCTGGTTCCTTAGAGATCTCCATGTGTCTTGGCATCCATTTCACCCCACCTCTCCTCTGCTGGCTTGTTTAATCTCTTTTATATCTCAAAAGAGATTGACTCAAGATACACCCTATACTAATCTTGCCTCATTAATATAACAAAGACAGTCCATTCTCCAATGGGATTATAAGCACAGGCATAGAGGTTAGGATTTACAACACATGTTTTGGGGGAACATAATTCAATCCATAACAGAGGGACAGGGTGGACAGAGGGAGGTAGATCAACATTTCTTCCAAACCTGTTGCTGTCAAGTTGATTCCAACTCATAGTGACCCTATAGGACAGAGTAAAACTGCCCCATAGGGTTTCCAGGGAGTGGCTGGTGGATTTGAACTGCCAACCTTTTGGTTAGCAGCTGAGCTCTTAACCAATGTGCCACCAGGGCTCTGAGAAAAGTATAGGTGGCTTTAATGTCAATGTGAGTGAAGGTTGAGCTTCAGCTGCACAAAACAGTATTTGATCTGAGGCTACATTAATAAAGACACTGTCTTAGAATAGGGAGGTGCTCTATACTACAATGATCATTCATTCTACTGATATTTGTTGAGTGCTGGATATATGGCACACACTATTTTTGTATCTGAGAAACACCAGTGAGCTAGCCTTGTGGGGCATATGTTTGAAAGAGGAAAGAGATTATAAGCATAGTGGAATAAATACCACAAACTTAGTGATTTAAAATAAGACATTTTGTTCTCATAGTTCTAGAGGTCGGGAATCTAAGCTGGACCCACAAAGCTGTACTCCATCTGGAGGCTCTAGAGAAGAAGCCACTTTTTTGCCTTTTTCATCTTCCAGAGGGTGCCTACCTTCCTTGGCTCTTGGCCCCATCTTAGTTTCTTCATGCTGCTGTAACAGAAATACCACAAGTGGGTGGCCTTAATGAACACATATTTATTTCCTCACAGTTTAGGAGGCTAGAAGTCTGAATTCAGGGCACCAGCTCTAGGGGAAGGCTGTCTCTGCCTGCTCTGGGGGAAAATTCTTGCTTCAACTTCTTTAATGTTCTTTGCTTTCCTTGGAAATCTCCACATGGCATCTATCTTTCTCCCATTTATGCTTGCTTGCTTCTTAGCCTAATCCGCTCTTATTATATCTCAAAATTGATTGGTTTAAGGCACAGTCTACACTGATATGGCCTCACTAATATAACAAAGAATACCCTATTTCCAAATGGATTACATCCATGGATAAAAGGGTTAGGATTTACAATGCATAATTTTTTCAAAATTTAAAAGTATTTATTAATTCATTTAAAATAACAATAAACCCAACCCATAGTAACATAAAGAACACTTTAATGAAAAAATAAATTTTATAAAACAAAAATATTAGTAAGAGGGCATTGTTCTATATTTTTGTAAACCTTTCTAATATCTGATAAACAGAAGATAGCTGAATTCTCATATCTGCTTCTGCATTTATTATGCGCCAATATGTTATTTTGGTTGAAGTATATGAAGAAAATCCAGCCTCACCAAACTATGTAGCTGGAAAGGGAAGAGTATTTCAATAGTCTTTTGAGATAATTGAGGACATTCTTTTTTGATATTGCATCAAAACACAAGTGGTAGTTTCTTAAAGAATAGTTGGGAAGGTGAAATCTGAAATTATGAGCTTTGTGTACTTTCCTATATTAAAATCCATTGGTCTGTTTTGCACTTTTTTTGAAGTTATTATTTTTTATTGTACTTCAGGTGAAGGCTTACAGAACAAATAGTTTTTCATGAAACAGTACTACACACATTGTTTTATGACACTGGTTAACAACCCCATAACATGTCAACCCTCTAACTTCTCAACCTTTTTTTTTTTGGTGAAAATACACATAGCCAAAGATACACCATTTCAAAAATTTCTACATGCACAGTTCAGTGACATTGACTACGCTCTTCCAATTGTG